>NC_139610.1:47288423-47592333 GCF_964270895.1 Podarcis filfolensis | reverse complement strand
GCACATGATGGATGCATGCTGAGGTCCATGTGGATGCAGCAGAACAGTTTTAATACAGCAGTGTTTGAAAAAGTCAGGATAGCAGTTGCTGATGACAATGTTTGTGGTTTTGCAAAATGTTTTCTGTTGTTGTTGTTCTGTTTCCTTACTCCAAACAGAAAAACAGAAGCAAGGCACTGACATCAAATTCAGTTTGAATTTTAAAGTATGCATATGTGGGTATTGAAGGGGTAAACTGAAATAACAGTGACTGACATATTAAAAACATTTCCGCAATCTATAATCTTCTTTAATGGCTTTCACTTATTTGCAAAATGTTAAAGATGTTAAAGAAAGTGAATATAGATCTCCAACTGTGTTGCCATAATAATTAGGCAGTTTTATGGTACTACCCAACAGCTCAAGAACACATCAATGGAAACAGATGGCTGTTGAGCACTTGGGCATTTCATGCCACATGTTTGGGGAACTAACTGTGAACTGACTCTCTCTTTACATATACAATGGTACCTTGGGTTAAGAACTTAATTCATTCTAGAGGTCCGTTCTTAACCTGAGGTACCACTTTAGCTAATGGGGCCTCCTGCTGCCGCCATGCCGCCAGAGCACGGTTTCTGTTCTCATCCTGAAGCAAAGTTCTTAACCCAAGGTACTATTTCTGGGTTAGCGGAGTCTGTAACCTGAAGCGTCTGTAACCTGAAGCGCCTGTAACCCGAGGTACCACTGTATTCTTAGGACCCCATAAATTGAATGGGGATTTTTCAGGATACAATGAGTGGAGCGCTGAACATGTGATAGACAATTCAAAAGACTAGATGTAAGACTGTAATGAGTAGATGCAAAAACTAAAATGCCTCTTGAAACAGACATACTATCGTGTACGAACATCTCTTTCACATATGTTGAATATGAAGATGTCTTCCAGATAATTTAGGGAGCTATATGTTTATGTAATCTACAAATATGAATGTGGAGAATCCAAAACCCAGACTGTAACTATTTTCAGCGATGAATCAAATACCAGCAATTTCAGGTTGCATAATTAAAGTTGTTTTGGAGGTCTCACACAAAAAACCCACTTCCCCTATAAGTAAGGGTGAGGGAAGAATTCAATTCAGCTCACGCTTCCCAGAACAGTATGCAAACTGAAACACAGCCAACCTGCAAAATTCAAGCGACTCCAAATTTTGTGATGCAGTTCTCTAAATAATGTCTTTATACTGGGGAAAGTGTTCTTAAATACAAATATTAGCAAAAATAATACAGGAAAAGGTATTACATATGGGGAAATTGCTCATGAAAATTTGTGTAACAGGCAAAAGTGCATATAAAAAGTGCATTTTAGAAGAAATATGTGCTAAAATGCTGATGAATTTTCAAGAGTACTAGTGGGGACGGGAATGTCTATTGATGTGGAAATGTAGAGAACTGAAGTTAAGATTGGAAACATGAGAAACTGACAGAATACAAAATTGACAAATATGTCCATCCCTACCTATGGCAATGTAAATCAGCAATTCTAACTATTAATTAGCCTTTGGGTTATTAAACAATCTGTGGCCAATTAAACTGTGTTTTCGTTTGACGCGGGTGGCGCTGTGGGTTAAACCACAGAGCCTAGGACTTGCCGATCAGAAGGTCAGCGGTTCGAATCCCCGCGACGGGGTGAACTCCCTTTGCTCGGTCCCTGCTCCTGCCAACCTAGCAGTTCGAAAGCACCTCAAAGTGCAAGTAGATAAATACGTACCGCTTCAGCGGGAAGGTAAACTGCATTTCCGTGTGCTGCTCTGGTTCGCCAGAAGCGGCTTAGTTATGCTGGCCACATGACCCGGAAGCTGTATGCCAGCTCCCTCGGCCAATAAAGCGAGATGAGCACTGCAGCCCCAGTCGGTTACGACTGGACCTAATGGTCAGGGGTCCCTTTACCTTTATGTTATGTATATTTGTGGTTTTATATTGTAAATCACCCTGTAATCTTTGGAATAACAACAACAACAACACCCAGAAGTCCTACTGAATTCAATAGGGCTTGTTCCTAGGTAAGTGGAGTTCGGACTGCAGGAAAATAAAAGTGATGGCAACTGAAGGCTACAGTGGAGGGGCTGTCAGGATGGGAGATGAAGCAGACTGGGAGGAAACCACGTGGGGGAGATTTGGTTCAAAGGTTCTCCATGTAGCCCAGACAAGCCCTGCCCTGTCGGATATGTAGGAAGTCTAGGATCTGTAGGATTTGGTGCAGCATTTTGATAAGTTTGCCTCGTGTCAAAATTCCCTGCTTAGAACTCCAAACCATATTGCTGTGTGAGCTGATGCCGATTATCTCGTTCTTTCCTGCCACACAATATTTGCTGAACTTTAGCCAACTGTCATTTGTTACGATGTACAGTATCTACATTCCAGGTTCTGATTCCTTGGAATGTCTGTATGGAAGGATGAAGAGCAGCCATAAATCATCTGAAATGGACACTCACAGATGGTTTCAATTGACATAAAGATGTTGTTTATAAAAGATTTACAGTGACTGGATTTAAGTCCACTGATTAACCTTCCTGCAGTATCTGGGCGTAAGACCAACAGGGATACCCAGCAAGCCAGCATGCTGAGCACCCTAAGGACAAATTGGTAAGTCTCCCACTTCAAAATAGAGAAGGGATGAAACTTCCATCTTGTATTAATCTTTTCAAAGCCCTGCATGCTGAGAAAATGATTGGAGACAAATTAGCCCACTAGAATTACATTTAATTTTTTTAAATTAAACCCAGAATTCAAAAACCTTGTACAAAACCAGCCCTGGAATGTTAGTAATTTTCATCATAAATGGAACTATGAACGATATAGACAGACAGATAGCTAGATAGATAGATATGTAGATGATAGATGTGTAAATTGACACTTGCAATCTTCATTCCAGACTACTACTTCACAGTATAAACTTGTAAGCCATTTTCACAAAGACCAGCCAGTTTTTCCTTCATAAATTGAGCAAAACATGCACACCATTAAAATGGCCAGGAGGTCCCAATGTTTGTTTGCTTTTATTGTTCACTTCTTTTTGATACCGCTTTAACAAAAAACATTTATATTGTATTTTATGTTTATTTTTTGTAATTATGTTGTGTATTTGCATCTGTGCTTTTTTTGCATCTGATTTTTAAAAATGTTTAACAGTATATGAACATTTGCAACGTCATAGAAGGACTACCCCGTGGGACTACCTGCGTGAAAATTGTACAATGAAAAGTGCATGGAGGAACACACTTGTTTTTATTATATATTTTGTGTTTTTATCCTGTGAACCACCCTGAGATCTTCAGATGAAGGGTGGTATACTACTTTAAATTAATAAATAAAATAACCATACACTTTTGTTCCCCACTAAATTGGATGATAGTAATAGCTATGGTAAAAGCTATGGTTACTGTAAAAGCTATGGTAAAAGCTATGGCTACCGTATAGTAAAAGCTATGGTTTTCCCAGTAGTGATGTATGGAAGTGAGAGCTGGACCATAAAGAAGGCTGATCGCCGAAGAATTGATGCTTTTGAATTATGGTGCTGGAGGAGACTCTTGAGAGTCTCATGGACTGCAAGAAGATCAAACCTATCCATTCTGAAGGAAATCAGCCCTGAGTGCTCACTGGAAGGACAGACCGTGAAGCTGAGGCTCCAATACTTTGGCCACCTCATGAGAAGAGAAGACTCCCTGGAAAAGACCCTGATGTTGGGAAAGATGGAGGGCACAAGGAGAAGGGGACCACAGAGGACAAGATGGTTGGACAGTGTTCTCGAAGCTACCAGCATGAGTTTGACCATACTGCGGGAGGCAGTGGGAGACAGGAGTGTCTGGCGTGCTCTGGTCCATGGGGTCACAAAGAGTCGGATACGACTAAACGACTAAACAACAACAACAAATTGGATGAAGGTTAAGGTGTCACAAGACTCTTTGCTGTTTGTGCTGCAACAGACCTGGCAACTACATCAAGAAAAATATCACCACTGACAGTACATTGAAGATATATTGTTCTGGTTTTAGGAACAAAAGCTCTCCCTTTAGCTTGTTTTAGAAGCTATATTTCCAGAATCAGCTTAGAAGCTCTCTGTGGATGTGTAGGGAATTTCTGCAGGAGGTACAGTTTTCCCTTTTGAAATTTTTCCTGCAGCTTACATTACTAGGGCCAAAGGCAAAGTGACAGCCCACTGTCAGTCCATTTGAAATGCAGCAATAAAAACATAAGTGGGGCCCATTCATTATGTTGATTGTCAGTTATGGAAATCAATGAGCCGTCTTGCTTCACATGGATTTCTCAGCAGCATGGCTCAGCTTTGTGCTATTCGTTCTCTCCCTCCCTCCCACTGCTTGTCCCTTGGCTAACAGGGAAGATTGAGAAGCACCAAGCAAGATAACCTGGCTTCTTTGTTTTGTCTAAGCTGAAACACTTATTGGCTTGGCTTAAGGAGGTTCATGATAGCAGTCTTTTTAAGTGTAAGCCAACACATTCGGAAGGGAAAAAAGCTTGTTAAGCTTACAGAATTTGACTGGAATTCCTGCATGCAGTTCTGCAGTGCGTCAGTATCACAGAAGTGAGCGCTGATTTGTGTGGTTGGTTTTTTATAATTTATAAATTTAGAAAGCTATTTTGGCATTGTGCAGTATATAAATTACTTAAGCAATAATAAACATTATTATTGTTGTTGTTGTTGTTGTTGTTGTTGTTGTTGTTGTTGTTGTTTCCAGAAAATATGCTTGTAGTCTATGAACAGCAGGTAATAAATTCATCACCAGAAAAAAATGCTCTTCTGTGTATATTTTCCCGAAGATAATAGTTTTGATCGCAATGTACTTTCAAAGATGCTTAGGTTGAGCTACCATTAGTATAATGCAGCCATAAGTCTTATTTATCATTATTTCCTTTCCCTTGCTGGCAGCAGTTAAACAAGAATGGCAAAAGTTACCCACACACGTTAAAAGGATTATGCATATTTAGTTCTTCGGTTCAAAGGTTTCCTTCTAATTGTTTTCCAGTCGTCTACATTTTCTTTTATCCTGAGTGGAAACTCCTGCCAAACATTTTTTTTAAAAAAAAAAGTCTTGGCAAATAGAAAAAAATAATTTAGAGAGACTATTTCCCAATTAGAATATTGCTGGCAGGTTTCACTTTTGGAAAGTGATGAGAAGAGATTCATTGTTGCATCCTCGACCACTTACTGCAGACACTTTCCTATGCTTTGTACCCCTCATGCAACATCTTGGAAAATAAGGAGGGGGGAAAGTTGCATGCATTCCTAATAACAAACAAACAAACAAACAAACAAACAAACAAACAAACAAACAAACTGATGCCCTTAAAACAAAACTGTTCAATCCCTAGCCCTCTGTTGGGCAATACAATTGAAACCCATGCATACATATGTTTGGTTTTTTATTAAGCTCAAACCCATGCCTGAATTCCGACAGATGTCACTGAAGTCAGGCTAGTAGTACTCACCCTTAAAATCCAGCTTTTCATGCCAGTATGTGTGTGCAAGAGAGAGATACATAGCATGTGCAATGCTGGTGCTAGTTCACAAATATAGTTATTGAGATTTTTACCATATGTGATGGACTTGCAATAAAGTAAGAGCATTTTGGGAATTGATCTACAATGAAATAAAAAAAAATGTTTAGATATACTTTCCCAAAAAAACCAGAAGCATTTTTGGTGGGTTTAATAGGACAAAAAAATTGCAAAAGTAGATCAAAGACTATTTATGTATGCCACAGCAGCGGCAAGAACTCTACTAGCCCAAAGGTGGAAATTACAGGAATTACCAACGATTGAGGAGTGGCAGTTGAAGATGATGGATTATCCGGAGTTGGCCAAGCTGACTGGTAGAATCCGGAACCAAAGTGACCAAAAATTTCAAAGAGACCGGAGTGAATTTATTTGGTATATGAAAAATTATTGCAAAAATGTGAAGACACTGGCAGGACTGAAATAAATCTTGCAACGATAAACTGGAAACTATTCCTGACCAGACAGAAGGAGGTGACTTTAAGAAAAGAAAGGCCAGAAAGTGACGATTTAAAGTGCGAGTACAACTATCTGAAAACAAAAAACCAGTTGAAAGGATGGAGGGAAGTCATGAGCTTGGCAGAGCAAAGAGTTTGTTTGTTAATGTATTGTTTGAAATACTGTGTCAAAAAAGAAAATAATAAAAATTATATATATTAAAAAGACATATAAGGTAAAGGGCCCCCTGACCATTAGGTCCAGTTGTGACCGACTCTGGGGTTGCGGCACTCATCTCGCTTTATTGGCTGAAGGAGCCGGTGTACAGCTTCCAGGTCATATGGCCAGCATGACTAAGCCGCTTCTGGTGAACCAGAGCAGCACACAGAAACACCGTTTACCTTCCCGCTGGTTATTATTTCTTATTATTTATTGGAGGAGGAGGCTATATAAATCGCAGGGACAAAATCAGGTGCAGGATCAAGGCTCAGCTTCATGCAGTCTCCCCAGACGAGTGCATAACTGTGTACTGACATAGATTGCCATAGGCATTTGTGCCAGCAACATGCCATGCAGTGTAGTGCAGAAGCAACAACTGCGCAAAAGTGGAATTGGAAACCAATTTATTTATTTATGAATTGCCTTCCGCATAAGGTGATTTACATTCATCCAATAAAAACAAGTAGAACTAGGTTAAAAAAAACCACCATTTGAAATACAAACCTTGCTAAAGACAGGTCTATAAGCAATACAAATAAACCCTGAAGATAAAGATGTAAAATACTTTTTCATTTTTTTCATATTTTTAATTAAATTTTAATACCACCGTTCATCCATAGATCTCAGGGAAGTTTCCACCTGTGATGATATCTTGATAGGGATGCTGATTTACAAAAATGGCAAAGCTACAATGAACTTTGTTGTGGAGCAAACTTCTGATACCTTAGGGACTCTTTGTGCAGTTGCCTCCTAGAAATATGGTTGTGCACAGCCCCCAAATTGACCCTGTGGCTTCGATCTAGAAGACATTAGGTTGGCATTCTCTAGATAAACTTGTGGACCAGCACCCCATCCCAGATCTGGTCCCAAATAATTGAGGGGGTGGGGTAATAAGTAGGGTTTTAAAAACCCCTATTAAACAGATAGTGGGAGAGAAGTAACTTTTTCTGGCCCTCCTGACTCCCCCTCTACTCGGGATCACTCAAAAGCTGTTGAGTGGAGGGACCAATTGGTGGGTGCATCAGGCAAAAAGAAAAGTGTCCAATAGCCAGGAAATACCTGCAATCTTGTTTAGTTAAAGAATAAGAGTTTGGATTTGATATCCCGCTTTATCACTACCCGAAGGAGTCTCAAAGTGGCTAACATTCTCCTTTCCCTTCCTCCCCCACAACAAACACTCTGTGTGGTGAGTGGGGCTGAGAGACTTCAGAGAAGTGTGACTAGCCCAAAGCTGCATGTGGAGGAGCGGAGACGCGAACCCGGTTCCCCAGATTACGAGACTACCACTCTTAACCACTACACCACACTGGCTCTAGCTGATCAGAGGAAAAGAGACTGAGTACACTTTTCTGCCATTTGAACAAGCAGGTTAAGGTACTTTTTATTCTGTGATTAATAAATGTTCCTACACAATAGTTCACAGAGTAATCTCCAACAATGTAGCTACAAAATTGCCTTGTATGGAACAAACCCATCCTGATGTACTTTAAACAGCTGTAATCCCATTATAAAAAAAATAAATAAATTGCCAAATATGTAGGCATGTAAAAATTGCATCAATGGAGCTTTTAGGAGAGCTTGTAATAAGCCAAGCCAAGCTCTACTTTTCTCCGCAAGACTTATCCTTGCTTCATTCTGCTTCTGTTCCTTGCACTGATGATAAATGCTGGTTTGGCAGCTGATATACATTGTCATGGATTGTGACACTGGTCTTGGGCAGCGCTCATTGTGCTTTGTGTTGGATACTTATTTCCTCGTGTAGCTTTTGCCAACCTGGCAACTTCCAGATGTTTCGGAGCACAACAGTTCTAAGTCCTGCATATGAGGAGAGTCACACTCCAAAACATCTGGAGATCACTAGGTTGGCAAAGGCTGTGCTAGTGCAATGACCCATAGCAAAGTACTGTGAGACGATCATTCAGGTTTATTTAGATGTATAGCTGCATGTAACCAGCGTCAGTGAGTGAGATTACAAATTACATAAATATGCTGTGTCTTGCCAACCCAACCCAACAAGGGAAGGGATAGAACAACGCAATTCTTTCTCTCAAAATTGGCAACCCTTTCTTAATTATGGCAAGAGCAAAAGCTATCCTTTCTAAAGCAGTGACCATGTGTCTGATTTGTTATGATGGGTGTTATGTTTTGTATTTGTGCTTGTGTGTGTGTGTGTGTGTGTATCTCAAGAATTTTTCCTTGGCACATTCACAACTGCCAGTGAATAAAGTCACTGTCATCTTTATTTTATACAGAATGGTGACTTGACTAAGGCTCCAATACACCCCGCCACCTTATGCCAAGCTGTGGCAGACTATGGTTGACTGGGTGCATCCCTTTGCCCCCTTCTGCCAGCTATCTGGCCTCCTGCCAGTTACCACTGATGAAATGACACTTTCATCATTCTGCCGGAACAGACCCCTTCTGCCCGTCAAATTTGTGGGGCGTTCTGAGGACAAGGCTGATGCTGGCCAGTGCAGGACCAGCCTCTCTCACAGCCGATGGTGACCAGCATAGGACCCTTCTGCTGTGCCAGCCTGGAGCACAAGCAGCCTGTCCCTCCCACCGTCTGCTGCCACCACCGTGAGTAGTCAAGCTATGGATACAACCACAGTTCTCCTGTGGATTGCTCTGTTAGACCATTCTGAAATAGCTCACTAATTGTCTTGTTCCACCCCACACTGCATTCAAAATTACAGCCACTCATGAGGGAAGGGAAAACACCACTGAATATTGCTGCTGTTTCACAAATGATAAATTGTTTTGTAGTACCTGCCCTAGGACCTTACTGTGAAGGTTGAGTAAGAAATCACCATCACCATGTGATTTTGACGATGTCAGACAAGGCCATATGAGTAGGCAGCAAAGCAAACAATGCTCTTAGGAATGGGGAGGTATTCATTTGATCCACTGATCCCATCCAATGCTCTTGAACTTGCTTGCGGTTCAGAATGCACCTCCCAGTTGGACTGCACACATTTCCAGATTTTGCATTGCAGTTTGAGTATGTAAAAAGTGTGGACAAAAACATGAACTTTCCATAAAAGAGCTGTACAAAATGTGTGCTTTATTTGAAGTGCATTGAAAGGTGCACATTTTACTTATTTTAAAGTGTGGGGTTTAAAGGCTAGTTCGTGTGTGTGTGTGTGTGTGTGTGTGTGTGTGTGTGTGTTTCAAAAAATCTGCACAACATAGGATGCCACTGACCCATGACTGAATGCCAGCTAGACGGAATTAGCTACTCGATCTATCCCAAAATATTCTGTTTTGTTTTGGTTCCTTGGCAAAAGTCCTAACAGTGTGCTTTACCAGAGGTTATCAGTGTATTAGTCACTGGCATTGTCTTTCATGATTATTTCAAGATTACTATAAATCATTTGATATGAGAGTTCCTGGCACCTTTTTGAAAGTCTGTGAGAATTGCAGAAGCTGAATGGCACCTAAGTGAGACTTTGCAGAAACCTCGTGTGTTTATATCTTCAGCAGACCATCACATCCAGGCAATATTTTTGGTCAGTTTAATAATGAGACTGGTAACAGATGTTACACCGCCATTAGTTAGAATATGTGCTTCTGCTTCATGGTGATCTTCAAGGGTTTGGGAGCAGTGGCTGTGTTTAATATACATTATACTACCAATTTGATGGTATCGTGACTTGTGCGTGGTCCTGCTTTCATCGCCACATCCATAACACCCATTCTATGTGTCAGCTTCAATATCCAGTTACACGCATGTATATTTGCTATAGTTATATGATAGCTTGAGATCTGGAAAAGGCGGCATGGTCTCTGCAGCTTGCATGCTTCTTTTGCTTTTCACTTAAGAGATCTAGGGCACACAAGGGAAACCTCAGGCCTGGAGGCTGAAGGCAGCTGTCTGAGTCTCCTTAACTGCCCTCAGTCCATATCCGCTTCCCAGGTCATGGTCCTCCTACCTAAGCTAGCTTTTCATTGTGTCATCTTTGTTTGCTTCTGCTTTTCTGGAATGTGCTATTGAAGTATAATAATACTTCTTGCTTGGCTGGATCAAAAGATATGTGACTTTTAAGTGGCTGGAATCTAGCCTACTGTGCAAAGGTAAGAGCTGCATTTGTTGCTCCACAGCCTTTGGCCTCTGCCCCATCCACTTTTTGACTCTGTCCCGGACCAATGCTGGCATGTGGCCTCCAGACTGTTGCCTGTAAGGGAATGCAGCCCTCACACTGAAAAATACCCTTGATGTGAGGGATGATTTCCCATTTCCTGAACCAATGGATGAACTGCATTAGGTTGTACAATGGGATATTGCTGATACTGCTTCAGCAAGTAACAAGATAAACCTGAGCCCTTTCCTAGTAGTAACTGTAGGCGTAGCCTAGTTAGCACCACCTGTGTTGCAAATATTTGACTGAAGCGCCGTCTGCACTAACATTTAAAACAGTATCATGCCACTTTAAACAGTATGTGTTCCCCCAAAGAATCCTGGGAAGTGTAGTTTGTTAAGGATACTGAGAACTACAGTATTAGGAAACCTGTAATCTTCTCACAGTGTTACTATTCTTGGCATAGTTAAACCATCAATCCATCTTAACAGGGGGTTCTGGGAATTGTTCTGTCAGGGGAATAGGTGTCTCCCAACAAATCTCAGCTCTCTTAACCAACTCCAGTTGCTAGGATTATTTGGGGAAAGCCATTCCTAAATTTAACTATGTGCTGCTGTGTGACGAAGTATCTTTTTGTCTGCCCTGAATGTAAGGACAGTGCAGCAGACTGATTCATGTGATTTCTACCTACCTGTGCCCACCTTCCTTCACTGGCTTATAGCACACCCGTTCTTTAGCACTGTATTTCTTTCTACAGCTACAAAAAAACTGAGTCTTCATAAAAAGGTGCATTTGTATGTGCGCCTGTTCCCCAATCTGAAGCAGGATTTATAACTTGTAATTTAAAGGGGAACCTGGAATATTGGCCTTTTAGACCCATGATCCAATCCAAAATTTCTCTGGCCCCCTGTCATGCTTCTATAACAAAGAATCATCCACATCCTTAAAAAAAAAACCAAAAAGAAAAAACCTGGCACTTCATTTATATGCTTGGGAAACACAAACTGAAAACAAATTCTACAAGCTGAAAGCTGAGTGAAAACAAAAGCTGCAGATCTCAACAGAAAGGAGAGAAGAACATGTTTTCCCTTTGTTTTATTACATAAACGTGGAAGTGACAGGGGTTGTTTCCAGGGCTCACATCACGCTCGAGTGAAAAGAGTTCTGTTCTGCGAAGAGCACACTGCACTATGCGTATCAAGGCAAACCAGCATGACAATAAACCCTATTAAAGGTTGCCTTTTTCAAAACAATGGTGCTGAGGAACACTCAGGCAATTGTGGACATGAAGTGGTCAAGCGTAGGAGCAAAGGATCCATTTAGGCATGCCAGGAGGAAAGGATGTGGTGTCCATGGATTGCAGAGTGTTTTGGGATGTATGTCCACACCTGGCACACATTAGTGGCATAGCTCCACTAATTAAACAGAGCAATGCTGATTACACGGAAACAGAGCCTAGCCCTGGTGAACAAAGGTGAGCAGTATTAAACCCTGCTGTACGCACTGCAGATTGGTAAATATATGGCTTCAGTGCAGCTCACATTTTATGTGCAGAAATTCATCTGTAATTTCTACTCAGAGGAGGAACAACTTGTGTGAAAGCATCCTAGCATCTCTGTTCTGTGTTTCCCTATAGTTTGGAACCTCAGGACTAGAGCCAGATGTGGCCCTCCAGGCTACTCTATCCCGGCCCCCGTGACTCTCACGCAGCCATCACTGCTCATGAGCCTTGCTTCATAATTTCCTTGAGCCTTTTTGCCTGCCTAGAGAGTATCTTTCAAGTCCATTGATGTCTATGGTTGCCTAAATGGAGCATAGAGAGGAGTGGGCAGAAACTAGCAAACTGTACCAGAGAAAAAATTACATCTGCTCCTTCACCTACTTACTTTTGCCTCTGGCACCAACCATCAGTGTCATGTGTCATTCCCATCACTTAAACCCCTTCCAAAGGTTTAAGTGATGGGAATGTGGCCCTGGGTTTGAAAACTGATTCCTCTTCCCTGTCATAACTCCTTGAAAACCCTCATGGATCGCACCCTGTTGATATATATGGACACTGTAGCCCACATTCTGTTTTTATGGCAATATTGTCACAAACGTACAGTTCTTATTTTCTTCAGAAGAGTATTCAATGGTTAGCCTAAGCTGAGGAAATAGCTAGAGAATGTGGTTTAAACTTACAGACTTTTGCTAATGACTCATGCATGGCTCTTTTAATATTTTGCAGTCACACGGATTGAGATAACAATCTACAGGAGGACTGACAAAGTGTACTTGGGAGAAAATGCCAGTGTGTATATTCACATTATCACCATTTCTTAAATCCAATCAACTACTAGCCTGATGTTAAGTTATACTGGATGCTGAAGTGACAGGGGCTTGATTTGAGAACAACCTTAAAAACAGCTCCTTGGATTTTTCTGGGGGCACAAAAGGTGTCCATGTCATTGTGCCTCCCCCCAATGAATTCAGCATTCCCTTCCCTGGTACATGGCATAGTGAGGACAATCCAAACTGACACTTCAAAGTCTCGGCTGCTTTTTAGGATCAACCCTCACCTTCCATCAACTTTCCTTTCAGTTGCAGCGACATACACACTTATTCAGATTTGTTGGCAATTGATTAGAACTGCAAACAGCATCAAACTATTAAACTTTGGAGAGGTCTGCTGGGGGAAAAGGTCAGACCTCATCAACTTGTCTTTCACACTAATATACCCCATTCAATGCACTAGAAGGTATATGACAAAGAAAATGCAACAGCATTTATGTAGATCATAAATTTAAGGTAAGTTGAATTTAACTGAATGCCAAAGAAGTTAATTATTTGCTGATGGAAAGGAGTGGCTAAGTATATCTTATTTTAAAGCTGTTTTATTCATTTATTGAAAACATTTCTGTCCCACTTCCCATGGCAATGGCAATTCTAGAACAAGTAGCAACAAAAAATACAAACAAATAAAAAAACCATGTGATCAACATATTAAGCCATAAAACAAAGCAAATGAATATGCCCACGCTGACCCAGGGTGGGCATGCTCCTGAAGGGTGTGGGGCGCAGAGGGTGCCCTCCCAGGTGCAGGATAGCTGCTTGGGTGCACAGAGCGGCGCGGCCCTGCAGCCGGGGGAGGAACGAGCTTCCCACGGTGGAGGAGCGACCTGCCAATGGCAGATATTCTATTCCCCCACCCCATCTTCTACAATCATCTTGCTCTGGAAAAATGTGTGATGCCACACATATGCCAATATTCCGTGATTTGTGGCTCTCTTTTGGGAAGGGTTAATTATGTTATCCTCACAAATCAAAAATAAGTTGAACAATTGGCAGAAATAATGATGGTTCTCTCTGTTGAGACATCTGTCCTCTGATTGCCAAGACTTTGGGTTTTACTAGCCACTGATTGACTAAGAAAGCTGCCCGCCCATGACTCCCAAGCCTCCCCCAGCTGTCAAAATGAAGACGGAAGGGGGGAATGCTGCTGGCAAAGCGGCGCAGCTCCCCCCTTTCCCCGACGACTCATAGGCTTGGGAGTAGCAGGCGGGCGGCCCGCCAAATGTCACCCCCTCAGCAAAGACACCTGGGGTGGTCCGCTCCCACCGTGCCCCCTTCCTCCGCCCCTGGATGAATTACAACCACAGAAACACCCAGTCATGCTCTACCAAGGGTCTGGATGACAAACCAGCCACAAGATACATCTCACAAGAAAAGGAGTTCCAGGGCAGGGTGCCCCAACCAAAAAGGCTCTCCCTCATGTCTCTGCTAATTGAACCTCAATTATAAGGAGGCAAGAGAGCTTCCGCAGCGAATGTTAATAAACATGCTCATTTATAGAAGGACAGGCTTCTCTCAGGAGAATTCTTTGTGAATTCTATTATGAATGTATCTCATCCACAATCTCCAGACTGATTAATGGATCAGAATGCAGCATGTGAATTTCACACTTCTCCAAGTGCTGTGATACATTCTTAACTATACAGACATAAGCGAACAAACACACATACACAATCATTTAAGTTTCACAGAAAGTGCATTTAAAAACACACATTGATATGCTATTTAAATCATAAGCAACTGTGTCGCTGAAAGAAAGAAAATGCAACCAGTAATAGACTTCCTCCAACCATGAATGTAGATTTTTCAAGATGCTTTCAGGATCTTTTTATAACCATTCTAACATATGTCCACTTGAAGATAGAATTCCTTCATGTCTGGTACAGAACAAATTTGATTATTTCAGTTTATAGGATAACACTGTCAAGAACTATCTCAGAATGTCAAATAAAGAAAATGTATTACACAGATCACGCACAACACAGAGCCAAACCATTACAAAGCCTTTATTTCCCCATAGCTGTGAAAATCCAATCTGTCTTTGTTTGCTCAGCAAGACAATGGACACAAGAGGTTCCCTGGTAGAGCTTACCTTGGAAATGAGGCCTGAACCTTCATGCAATATTGATCTGTAAACACAGGCCCCATAATACATCTGAGAAGCAATGGAATTGGAGCCAGGAGGGCATATCTACAAGTGAGCACATTTGATATTTTTCTCTGGCAAAGTGCTGGCACTGCTGACACAGCCCAGCAGATGACTGAACTTGGATTTATGATATCCATCATACTTTCCCCTGAAATTCGAACTACTGATATTACTAAATCATGCTTAGCATTTTAGATCTCTAGCATGTATATACAAGTTGAAACCTGTGGAAAATGGCATGCAATTCTGCATTTGGTTAGAGAGAATTACTTTGTAAAAATGGGCATGTTGGAATTGTCAGCATTTTTGCCTTCAATATTTCACCTTTAAGAAACTCCCATCTATCTTGAACTCCTTTCTCTTTGAGTATTTCTGACCATGGGATCCAGACCCTTCAAGTGCCCCTATTTTCCAGGGATGTCACTCATTTAGAGAAGTTGTCCCGGTTTCTAATTTGATCCCAGAATGTCCCACTTTTCCTTAGGACGTCCCTATTTTCATTGGAGAAATGTTGGAGGGTGTAGAGTTACTCAACATCCAAGCTATCTGAAAGCAATCCTGTGGGGCAACCCAGTAAGATGTGTGGGGTATAAATAGTAAAATTACCGTTATGGAATAGGACATCCCTATTTTCATCTGAGAAATGTTGGAGGGTATGGGGATCTCACCCAATACTTCCTTAAGCTTTTTAAACTCTAGAGTGCATGTCTCTCTACATTATGCTTTTCCTTGCCTGTGTATAATGAAACCCAAGAGGGCACCATCGCTTCCTCCTAACGTTCCCAGTACTTCAAGTTTTGGAACTGATCCACTTGTTGCTTCTTCCACCTTCTGGGAAATGAAATTGTCTGGCATGCATATTTGTGGTACGACAAGGTTAAAGCTCATAAAGCATTCAAAAACCATATTGTCAGGAAAGCATTGTTTAATGTTTGGATAAGATATAAAGACTTACTGGAGAATAAAACCCCAAGGTGGTTGTCACCAATGGAAGCAAAGGCACTGAAAAAGTCCAATATGGAGGCCAAATGGCCGAAATATTGGGAAATATTGGAACAAGGAGACAAATTGAAATTGCAGAGTTTCGAGAAATTAAAAGACAAGGTGCGAGATTGGCTTCATTATTTTCAAATAAGAGAGGCCTATAATTCGGATAAAAAATTAGGCTTCCAGGTGGAAAAATCAAAATTGGAAACTGAATTGTTAGAACCCAAAACTAAAACACTTTCAAGAATGTATAACTTGCTGCTAAAATGGAACACGCAGGATGAAACAGTTAAATCTGCTATGATTAAATGGGCACAAGATGTCGGTCATAACATTATGTTTGCTGACTGGGAACAGTTGTGGACCACAGGTATGAAATTTACGGCATGTAATGCCCTAAGAGAGAATATTATGAAAATGATATACAGGTGGTACATGACACCAGTCAAGCTTGCAAAAATCTATCATTTGCCCGATAACAAATGTTGGAAGTGTAAAGAGAATGAAGGAACATTCTTTCACCTTTGGTGGACGTGCCCAAAGATTAAGGCTTTCTGGGAGATGATTTATAATGAAATGAAAAAAGTATTTAAATATACATTCCTTAAGAAGCCAGAGGCCTTTCTCTTGGGCATGGTCGGCCAATTGGTGCCAAAGAAGGACAGAACTTTCTTTATGTATGCAACAACAGCAGCAAGAATTCTTATCGCAAAGTATTGGAAGACACAAGAGCTACCCACCCTGGAAGAGTGGCAGATGAAGTTGATGGACTATATGGAATTGGCGGAAATGACTGGCAGAATCCGAGACCTAGGAGAAGAGTTGGTGGAAGAAGATTGGAAGAAATTTAAAGACTACTTGCAGAAATATTGTAAAATTAATGAATGCTAAAATTATGCTTGGATTGGTAATAAGTGGTAATTAGTTACAAAAGTTAATAAGACTATGTAAAAAAATGTATTGATAAATGGTTGAAAATACCGAGGGATAATATGTTATGGCACGAAGTTAAGATATTTGAAAAAGGGTAAGAATTTGCTGAATTAAGTATGTAAATGGGAACACAAAAGGGGGGAGGTGTGAGGAGGTCAAGGATATAAGCATATGAATTTGAGGATATTGAGAAAAATGGACTTGTTTTATTCTTTTTTAAATTTCTTTTTTTTAATTAGCTGCTTTTTGTGTATATTTTGTGTTTTCTTTTTTGTAATGTCTACTTTTATCTGTGGTCTTTTTTTCTTTTTCTTTTTTATTATGTGAATCTTTATTTTTCTCTTTTGTAAAACTCCAATAAAAATTTATTTTAAAAAAAAAGGAAATGAAATTGCCAGTGAGGCAATTGAGGAACTTGTTACACCTTACATTATTGGCAGTGTTTGAGTTCAAACAGGTATCATGGTAGTTGAAGCCTCCCATGACTACTATACCTCTCATTTTTGAAGGAATCATCTAAGTCTTCAGTCTGGCTTGGCGGTCTACAGCAGATACCCACAATCACTGTTGTTTCCCTTTCCTACAATTTTTACCCATATACTCTCAATCTGCCTTCAATCTCTTTACAGTGGTACCTCTGGATGCGAACGGAGCCTCGTTCGCATCCAGAAGCAAACGCAACCCGCGTCCGCACATCTGCGCGTGCGTGGGTCACGATTCGCCGCTTCAGCGCATGCACGTGGCGTCATTTTGACCGTCTGCGCATGCGCAAGCAGCAAAACCCGGAAGTAACGCGCTCCATTACTTCCAGGTCACCGCAGTGCGCAACCCGGAAATACTTATCCCAAAGCTACTTCAACCCGAGGTATGACTGTACTATGTTTACCTTTCTTTTACATATAATGCTACTCCTTCTCCCTTCCCATTGAGTCTATTCCTCTGCAGGGAGTCACCTGCCACCACCATATGTCTCTTTCTTCTCTGGGGAGCAGCAGGAAACCAGGAAGAACATCATTCAGAAATAACTCTTATAGTGGGAATGCATGCACAGTGTGCAGATCTAGGCGAGGTTGTTGCAGATCTTATTAAATAGTTTTATAAGCTGTGACCCATTTAACCCCCAGAAGTTTGTGTCTCATCTCTTTGTTTGTCACTTAGCCTGCAGCAACCAAATCTTCAGCTCAGCCTCAGTCTCCAGTATTTATTTGGCAAAACTCCTGTTAATGAGATGTATGTGCCCAGGCGCATGCATCTAAATGAAAGCACATGCTTGGCAGCTTGTTATACAAAGTCTAAATCTGGCTTGGCCTGAGTACACACCAACAAAATAGGTCGTGTGTGTGACAAAAAACATATTGACATGTTGTTTCAGTTTGATGTTTGCTTCCTATTAGTTGTTTGGAGAACATCTGCCTACCTTTTCTTGTTTTGCTTTTCAAAATGAGAGCAATAATGTTCTAAGGCAGCAATGCCAACAGTTAACCTGTAGTAACACAAGGGGATTGCCTTCTGAGTCTGTAGGATTTACCTGTAAATAGTGATTTCTGTACAAAAACACGTGTGCATATCACAGTTATGACAAAGATTATTTTCAGTCCAGAAGTCTCCATGTTGTGGTCTTCAACAATCATTGTTTTGTTTTTCTACCAAGCACAGAGAAACATGGCTCAGCTGACTGTTTGCCTTTTATAGAATAGTGATCGTTACATCATCTCAGAAATCAGCTTTTGGGTCTTCCCTAAGGATGCTAGAGCATTTTGTTTGGTCAACAGTTTTAAGAAAACTGGTCTGCTTCACAGTTCCTGGATTAATATTTGCAACCAAATGTAACTGTGTTCTGATTCATGTATTAGTCCAGGATATGTATTACATTAAATATATCATACTTTTATAATAAATTCTTTTAAAAAGTATTTTAGAGTACAATGTGTACAAAGGTTAAAATGTGCAAAAAAAGTACTTCGTTAAAAATGCACATTCTAATCTTTGGGTTGTTGTTTTTTTAATGCAGGTTATGGGATGCAACAATCTTCTGAATGAGCACATGCAAAGGTGACACTGAATGGAAATAGATAAATCCATCCAACTCTGCTCTTGAGTACATGAATTTAACAAACATAAATATTGTGCAGGATCATGCGTAGAGTAGGACCTACTGAAATAAATGGCCCCCAATTAGTCATAATTTCATTAGATTTACTAAGAACAACAGGCAGAGTAATCCTAAATGAAGCAATATCTGAAGCCCTGCCACCTCATAGCCTTGATGGAAGGTGTGTTGTGTTGTTCAGGTTTTGCTACACTAGATGCAGATTGGCACACCTAAATGGCCTGAGGATCAGGTACCTCAGGGAATCTGTGGGGTTTTAGATCTAGGTGCTTGAAACCATGCCCCATCCTGCCAAGAAATGCTCTATTGTGAGGCTTAGTGTGGGGTACAGCCTAAGAGGGAACAACTGGTGGCAGTTTTCTGTCACCTTCAATGAAGCTGGTGTCTCTGCCATGATGAAGCCTTCCCCACCAGTAGGACTCCTCTCTCTTGGCAAAGACCAGTGTGAGGAGACACATCCATGCCATCCTACCCCAAGACATGGGGCAGTGTTACAAGTCTGAATGCAACCCATTTTAATTGGGGGAAATGTCCAGCCAAAGTTAAGCCCTTGATTCTTAATGGAGAAGACCAAGCATTTGCTTAACTTTCTCCAGACATCTTATAGAGCGAAAAATACGGTAACTTCTACAACTATAATAACTCCTCCAATTCATTTTTCTATTTTTTATATTCTCATGTAATCAGAGGGCAGTAAATGCTTGGGTTGTATTTAACTAACCCTTACTCTATTAATGACAATAACCTACGGTCAGTAATGTTAACAGGTCTACTCTGAATAAAGGTTAGTTGGATACAACCTTTGATTAACAAACAAAAACTGTGGTTGCTTTTGTTGTTAGCATTATCATTACTACTACTACTACTACTACTACTATAAAAATCAAAGAAAAGCAAATGAGGATTGAACATGTCCTTCTAATGATTATTATATTGTACAAAAATGAGTCTTGCAACATTTCCCCTGCTTTCATGAGAAGCTCAACAACCCAGTGAGTTGTATTAATACTTCTAACTATTAGGAACTTGAGATTTGAGTTACAAAGGATTGTGAAGAGTCACTAAAAAGTTTCATACTGTTCCCCACCCCATCTCCTATCAATCATCTTGCTCTGGAAAAATGTGTGATGCCACAGATATGCCAATATTCTGTGATTTGTGGCTCTCTTTTCAGAAGGGTTAATTATGTTATCCTCACAAACCAAAAGTAAGTTGAACAATTGGCAGAAATAATGATGGTTCTTTCTGCTGAGACATCTGTCCGCTGATTGCCAAGACTTGCATAGACTTGGCTTTGGGTTTTACTAGTCATTGATTGACTAAGAAAGCCAAATCGCTCCTGGAGGAGGAAGTGTCAAGAGAGAGAACCTTTTTTCGTTTCAGTTATTTGGGCCAAGAAGCCTGAAACAGAGGCCACTGTGATCTTTCTCACACCCACTATAGAGTCTGGTTCTTTTATAAATATATAATGACTAGAAAATATATAATGGATTAGAAAGGGACATGACGCACATGTGGCTTCCACTCAGACTCTGGCCTTCTCCTGCTTCCACTGCAGTGATTGTCTCCATCTGTATAGAGGCTGTTTCCAAAGCTACATCCTTTAAAAAAAACTGTCACTAAGGGGCAAAATCTCACCCCATCATAGAGAACCCTTGGAACAAGAGCCTCACATTTGCCTCACAGCAGAAGTTTGTCCAAGCATAGCTTTTCAAAGCAAGAAAGAGCTCTGTAGCATATCATCAGCTGTGCACACAGATGGTGCCAGTTTGAGTCCTTTGCATCTCCAGGTAGGGCTGGGACAGACCACACCCTGAAACCCCAAACAGCCAGTTGGTGTAGACAATACTGAGTTAGACTAACAGTGAGTTAGACAGACTAACAGTCTGACTCTGTATAAAGTAGCTTTCTGCGTTCCTAAAGTACACTGGGAAGATTCTTCTGGATTAGAGACTAATCCAAACCAAGCAAGAATCTGCATTCACCAGGTGCACTCCCTAGCCAATGGACAAATGGCTTTCATTTGAAGGAATCATTTTACTCATGCATAGAGTTCCCAACAAGGGCCATGGGAACTTTTTCTTCTTTGGCGATCACTGTATCCAAGTAAGATGTCTTCCATGAACACAGTCTTAACAGTGTGTCCCTAGGTGACTGTGGAGGCCAATTCTGGATCCACATGTCCTTCCACAGTGGGGACATAGGTTTCCGGGAAGGAGTTGATCATGCTGATGGTTTGCTAAACATGCCTTCCTTTTAGCACGTTTCTCCCTTTGGTCCTGAGTTGGAGCATCTTCAAAGAGTTCCAACAAGGGCCATGGTAACACCAAAAGACAAACAAGTATGCTTGTCATGTGGAATGTCATTAAGGAAAAGTGCTCCTCCTGCATGCTCCTCCCTGCCCCTTTTTATGTTCAGTCTATTCCCATGTTCCATGTTCAGAGAGATTATATGTCTTAGACTAAGAGGTACCCTGCTTCTCTCATGATTAAGTTCGTGAGATTTTCTGAACTTCTTTTAACAGGCTCAGAATCAAGACTCGCAATGGCATTGCTGCTTCAAGAAACTGATGCTCCTTCTTCAAGTATGAAATCAGAAACAGATTAGGAAAATAAGAAGCTACCTTTTACCAAGGCAGACGACATTTAGCACAGTATTGTCTACATTGACTGGCAGTAGTTCTTCATGATTTACAACAGGAGTCATTCCCAACCCTACCTGGAAAGGCCAGGAATTGAACCTGGAACCTTCTGCTTGCAAGGCAAATGCTCTACTACTGAGCTATAGCCCTTCTCAAATGCCCTTCCTTTGATCATTTGATCAAAGTGATAAAATGACACCCCATTCTTTAAAAATGGGAGCTGGTCTTTGATGGTTGCTGTTCTTGTTGTCATTGATCCCATGGCCAAACTAGAATGTACACTATAGCTTGTCTCACAAGAGAGCTGAAACCATGGTAATGGCTTCCCCAATGTATGGGCAAAGTGTTAGCTGCATCATCAGCATGTCTGTTAAGGGTGGTTCCAGACTGCCACGATTTTGGGGTAGGATTCAATCAAATATCAAAAAATTCAGGTTGTGCAATCCAAGATGATTTGGTCTCCTGCACACCAATTCTGCTTCCCCTCTCCGCAAACCCCCCCTGGACTTTTTGTGATAAGGAAGTGATTGGGAAATGCACCGTAAAGTGTTGGATAACAATTGCTGGATGTAACATTGTACAACCTCCCTTCAAACAAAATCAGAATCAACGCTCAGTAAATAGCCAACATCATCTAACCTCCCTGCAAACTTTGTGCAAGGAAATTCAACAAGAAGGCTCAATGAAAGATGAGATTCAACAAGATGGCTCAACAAAAAAGCCATCTGTAAGTGACCTATGAAACAAATATGAAAGGTGAAATGTAAAAGTAACCTTAATTGTGGCATTTCTAGCATTTTAGGTAAAGGTTTCCATTGTAAATCTCTAAAGTGCATAAAGCACAACTTTGTTTCCTCCAACCAACTACATTGGACGAGCCATGTCTTGAAATCAATGGAAGTACTACCTTGGAGTTCCTTGATGTCTATCAGTTTTATGACAGTTTTACTCCCAACACAGTGTTCCAGACAAAAACCTGGAAGTGCACATAGAGCAGCTCTCCCCCTTAAAAGAGAAATCTGTTTTGTTTTATTTTTTTTTACCTTCAGGTCTTGCTAGCTTCCCACTCTATGATGGGAGGCTGCTCAGATTTCAGTGTCCATCAAACTGAACTTTGTGCACTGTACCTCTATGAACAATTCAGGTCTGCAAATCGTTTTCCTTTGGAGAGGTTATGAGAAATGTACCTACTGTAGAATTTGCAGCCCTTGTTACATTCTTGGAGTTTTGACCCCCCCCCCATACTCCGCCTTCCTCCTCCCTTCTCCACACACTTACTCCCTAGCCACAGATAGATATCTAAACACAGGGAAGGCTGGCTGTTTTCACAGCTGCTGTTACAGTGTTGTACCTATGTTCTGCAGGCCACACAAGGGGAATGCAGTTGTGGAGCTATTAAAATAATGAGATGCCGTTTGAGTCAGTAGTATTTAATTGTATGCTTCTTTACATTCAGTTTGGTACGTAGAAAAAAGCAGCCATGAAATAAAAGTATCTCTAGATATCACTGGGGATTAGCAAGAGAGCAGAAATGATTGCAGTTTTATGAAACCACCAACACTGTGCTGCTCTGTGTGATCAAATGACTGCATATATGTGATGAATAACCTGTTCGGAGCTTCAGAAAATGTTCCTGCTGCTATAAATCTAAATTTATAGTAATCCAAAATGAAACCTTATAAACTCAAGAGCAATACTTTCCCCTCAAATGATCATATTATTTACCAGTTTGAAGCCAAAAGTTAAGGGAATACAGAAGGGTTTGAATACAATCTCTAGCGTAGAATTTTAAGGCTTCCCATAAAGGGAGGAGAAAGGCCAGTACAAGATGGATTGGGCTTGATCCAAAGAACCATGATAGCCACACAGGGCTAGCCCTACCATTAGGCAAAGTGTGGAGATTGCCTTGGGCGACACTCGCTGGAGAACAGCAGCAACAGGCCCTTGGGCTGACTCATGTATGCTAAGCAACCTGTCTTGCCCTCCCCTGCCCCAAGCGACTTAGCTGGCAGTCAAATCAGCTTCTGTATATGGAATGGAACAGGAGGGCATCTTGTCCTTTATCTTTGGCAACAAAACATATTGGATCAGCCCTGTAACCAGTACTGTGGAAGCACAAGTAAAATGATTTGTGCATTGCTATGGTAGCTCAATTTTATAGCCAGTTTCATGCTTCTGCAAGAACATGTGCAAGCAGAAGAACATCTGCGGGTTTATTTTTCTTGTATAATACTCTAGCATGAGGTGTAAAACAGCCCTTCTGAGAGTGTAACAGTCCATCGACATGCATCAACCCCACTGTCTTCATTGGAAGTTTGCCCAATTTAGGTTTCATTACAAAGCAACATTTCCTATGACTGCGGGTTTTGGCAGCAATCAACATTCAAAGCATGGCAATTCCAAAAGATTTGATTCCCCCCAAATCTAAGACAGAGGAAAAGTTTGCTGCTCCTGGCATTCATCCATTCATGGGAAATAAACAGAGATGCACAGCAGTTTGGAATGGGACCATGATTTTCCCATTTTACAATCCCATGGTTCTAAATTAAAGCATGGGCTGAAGAAAAATTAAGGTTCAATCAAATTTTGAATTAGACTAGATTATTTTTCGAGTGATGTAGAGTACATTGGTAATAGATCTACCATGTTGCACAGAAAACCCATGGCCCAGTTGTATGGGAAATTTGGATTACTGACATTCTGATTAGTGTGTATATAATAATTTTGAGCCGCTCCTGTACTTATTCCTCTTGGATGGCACTAATCCATTTGCAAATAATGAGTGCTAAACTTGAACTATATTGCACTATAGTTTCACTACAGTCCTGGAAGTAGCTTTTACATTAGCTGCATCCACATGACAGTTTATTCCATTTTCACGATGTTTCCCTAACTGTTATATTTAAGCTTTCACACAATGTAAAAGCTGCTTCTGGAACACCTGTTTCCATATTATTGCCTTTTTTCTGGAAGCAAATAACAGGAGATCCAGCACTAATCTACACGATATTCTACAAATTGGCTTTTACATCATTTGAAAGCCTTATATTTCAGCTTTCAAATGACATAAGAGCCACTTTTTGGAAATTAATAGTTAGGAAAATGTCATAAAAATAGAATAAACTCCCATGTGAACGCAGCCTAGGTGAGGATGTTATTTTGGGTTAAAGATTTCGCTATGCCTTTCCGTAGCCCAATTTTAAAGGATCTGGTCCAGACTAATTCATAACTGTGCTTGGTCACCTTTTTTACTGTTTTGGACTTGTTTTTTTCCCTTGTCTCCCAACTGGCTTCAACAATGCAAGCCCACAGCTTAAATAAGTCTGCCAGTTGTTATTCCAGAAGAGGTGGTTTATTAGAAAAACAGGCAAAACCATGTCTCAGATTCAGAGACGGCACATTTTTTTCCAAGAGTCAACAAAAAAAAGAAGATAAATTTTCATACTTGGCACTTCAAAAATATCATGGTTGTTAGACCAAAGTCTCATTATAAAAGGATACAGCAGCAGTTTCAATAAATCCAGAGCTGCCATCTATTTGACTTTGAATTGCAGTTGTCACAGGTCTTATTTCACTGACTGCCTTCCTCCATTCCCATGGAAAGCATGCAGTCGTGGCATTAAGGAGGTGAGTCACAGCACAGAATGCTTTTGCTTTTTGCAGACACATTGGCTCTTCACTAGTTTGAGGTGCAGACTCTGCATTTTCATGTGGTAAAATGGCAGCACTGACATTTGGGGAACATTTCTTCTCACTCAAGTAGCAACATATGCATATGGTCTGACAGTCACTCCCCCACTATGGAAGGGTGAATATATCAGTTATGGATCCTCTGTGCTTCTCATTTTTTCAGTCCTCTACATCAGTTTATGAATGTTATCTTTTTTTAATCATCAAAAGCATGAATTTATCCTAATATACAATGCTTGTCCTCTTCGTGGATCACTGCCTTGTCGTGGCGAAGGGACTTGAATAACTCCAAGAAGCTTTGAGCTATGCCATGCAAGGCCACCCAAGACAGGTCATAGCCAAGAGTTTAGACTAAATGTGATCCACCTGGAGAAGGAACTGGCAAACCACTCCAGTATTTTGCCAAGAAAGCTCCATGGACATAAAAAAAGAAGGTTTGAGAAGAAAGTGAGAGTTTCCAAGGCATGCTCTGGTTCATGGGGTCACGGAGAGTCGAACATGACTAAGACGACTAAACAACAACATTTGTATGCAATTTTGCCTAATGTTCACTTTTTTGCAAAGCAGTTTTCCCTAATACAACACATTTTTCAATGCTGTTTTCACTAATACAGGACTTTGTGGGTGCACTGCAAAATTCAGAGACGTGTCAATTTCAAAGCATAGTCTTTTCAGTTCACGTATTGTTTCAGAAAGTGCAAATTATGTAGGTTCTTCTGTAAATGAATTGATTTTCTTCAAATGGATCAAAGTTTTGTCCTATCTCTATGCCCACTTAGGGTGAGATGTGTGTTAAGGCATAAATCTTATGACAAGTACATTTTAGGTGGTATGCAAATGTGAGAAGCCCTATAAGTCTCTGAAATATGATAAAATAGTGTCTGAAATTCTAACCCTTTAAAAAGACTTTCACTCATTTTGAACAGCATATGCATTTTAATAAGGAAAGGCTTTGCTGCCTGTTGAAATAGCTTTAAATATTACAGTGTACTCTTAAACCAATCTGTGCACCATTAATGTAAATCAAACAGTGCTTAATTGCAATCTGTGTCTGCATTAGTGATGCAATAGTGACCAAAGACAAATACTCTTTATATCATGTTGTCTCTACAAATTAACACAGCATGAAAGCAATAAAACAACAGACCTCTTAATTAGCATTGTTCTGCGGGGCACACATTATTGTGCCCACAAAGTTGGAAACACTGAGAGTTTCTTTTGTCTGCTATAGCTTTAAGGCAATTTCCCCTCTTCTTTACATTCATGGTCCAGTTCCTCTTTCTTCTAGATTCATTGCATGTGCAAAGCTCCCACTGATGTCAGTGGGGCTCCAGGTGTGGAACAGGTGCAGTTTACATAACGCAACAGTGCACATCCCTACAGTACAGGGGGCAGGGTAAGTTCTGGAGCAGTTTTAGCATTTGGTTGGAAATTGCTTTGACATCTGTTCTTCTACATTCTTAACCACTAATGTCTGCTATACAATGGATGCATCAGAAAGCAAAGAGTATTTGAAAGAGCTATAGATGCTTTTACTTGAGAAACAAACATTTTGTGTGAAAGTGGGTGAATTATTATAATCTCATGAAGCAGACAGTGACATTATCATGTTAAACTCACTTATTGGTTTAATACAAGGGATCCCATAGCTATTGCTTATTGCGTCTTATTTGTTTCTGTGGTTTAAATGATGCTTTCCTGACATATGGTTGTGCTTTACTATTGTGCTATTTGCTGCATTGCATGCCACACTGGAGAAAGGGCACGATATTAAAATGTTAAAAGAAATACTAGAAACAAAGAATGTTGCCAGCATCTGTTTTCGGATCATTGACACTCGCAGGTGTGTTTTGCTGTTCATTCTCTGCAGCTGAGTCCTATGTATGCCTACTCAGAAGTAAGTTCCACTGTGTTTAATCAGACTTACTACCCACTATATTGGACTGCAGTCTTAAGCTACAAATTTATGCACAAATTACAACTTATTACTAAACTGAAAACTATGGAGAGACCTGGTCTGAATAGAGATATTGGATTCTTGTCTCATCTCATTACATATGCTAAAGCAATTTTTGGTCATCTGCATACTATCCCTTGCTTTTTCCTGAAGGACTAATTGCAGTCGTTAACAGTCGTCAACAGGTTTATCATACCCATTGAGTCAATCACCCATCTCCCACTACCCTTCTGAGAAAAAACCCACCCCACCCTCCCAGTATATATAAGGGTCTGGTGACTTCTGTTTCAGTGTATCTGAAGAAGTGTGCATGCACACAAAAGCTTATACCAGAACAAACTTAGCTGGTCTCTAATGTGCCATTGGACAATTTAATTTTAAAAAATAAAAAATAAAAAATTATATTTTTTTCAACTGCATCAGACAAACCTGAATCTACCCACCTGAATCTTATGCACACTTAGCTATAACTAAGTCCCTTTGGGTACCAAGACAAAAGTTTGGATGAGTATTTATTTATTAAATTTGTAGACTGCCAAAGTTCTCAGGACAGTTCACAACATTAAAATACAAAATAAAACCACAAAGTGCATAATAAAAGCAAGAACAAAACAAAACCAATAATCCCAATTTCAGAATAATAGTTTACGTGATCCATCATCTTTGCTATTGTTCCATATTTCTAAGCAGTTCTTGAAGGTAGATACATTATGGTGCATAAAATAAAGCATGAGCTATAAGACACAAAAGGGATAAGCAACTTGGAAAAACAACAACAGAACAGCAACAACAATGCACCCATAAATTCTGGTAAGAAAACACAAGCAGAAAAGATGTTCAGTGTTGCTGTGTCTCCATAGTTTACTGTATTTCAAATGCAAAAGAACAAAAACAAAAAACAGAAGAACTGTCTTCTTTCTAATGGCATGATCATAAAGTTTTAATTAGCTAAGTTTCGAAAACATGACAATCACATTGACGAAAATCAACCACAGTTTTGATTAACAAGCCTGCAAAAGATTACTTGGTAGCAATCAGGATGAATCTCAGTGCTTATGCCCAGAGCTTTCTCATGTCATATAAACACAAACAAATGGTGTGGTTATTGTCCTTGATTGCAAGAGCACTTTTATACAGACAACCCAAAGGAGCTGACATTTATCAGCAACACTGTTATATAAGAAGCAAGAAGCCATTGCTAAATTCCTGTTTTCTTTGCATTTTACTACTTTGACAATGAAGAGGAAGAAAAAGAAGAGAGTGTCATTTATGTGCAGGTTACCTTACAGAGTACAAGAGACCAGGTCCCTGCCACAAGGATCTTACAATCTGAAATTCAGCATGGGGAAACAACAGAGGAAGGGGAAGCAAGGGTGAAGAAAGGAAGAATGAGCTATTATTTCCATTACAATTACTTGGCTTAGTTTCCATGTTTTAAACATGTTTGCTATGATACTCTGAGGATGGATTGAGGACACAATTTGCTAGAGGGCTGGCTTTCACACAAACCAAATTATCAATACAAGACTTCAACATCAAGTGTTTTGTTGTTGTCATTGCTAGAAGTGCCATAGCTGGGATCATTTTGTTTGTAACTTAAGGGTTACAATGCCCTTTTTAAATATGTTGGGGAGTGAGGTTATCAGGTTGTCTTTGTTTTTATTCTTTCTGGGCATCTGTGGCCCCATCTTAAATTATCATACCACTTTAAACAAACTAGCTAGGGGTTCAGAAAGCTGCTTGGAACCCCTTTTCCCCCTCACAGAGCTACAGTTCCCAGAGTTCCCTGAAAAGAGAGATTGGCTTAACAATCGATCAATCTCTCAAAGGAATTATGGAAACTGGAGCTCTGTGAGGGGAAAGGAGGTTCCTAACAACTCTCAGCCTCCTTAAGAAACTACTTCCCAAGATTCTTTGGAGGAAAAACCATGACTGCTTAAAGTGGTATGATACTGCTTTATTTTTTATTTTGTTTTGATTTGATTTACAGTAGACTCTCGGGTTGCGAGCGTGATCCATGCGGGAGGCACGTTCGCAACCCGCAGCATTCGCAACCCGCAGCGCCTCGTCTGTGCACGCATGGGTTGCGATTCAGCACTTCTGTGCATGCGCAAAGCGCAATTTAGTGGTTCTGCACATGCTCCAAAACCCAGAAGTAACCCGTTCCGGTACTTCCGGGTTTGGCGCGGTATGCAACCCAAAAATGCGCATGAAGCATCTGTAACCCAAGGTATGACTGTATAACTTTTTTTATTTTTCCAGATTGTAAAGAAATTAAAACAAAAATAAACTTTTTTAAAAAATTAAAATATCTATGTATACTCTTGATATTAATTCCATATTTTGGGATTTCTCTAATCCCCTGACTTCCCTCCCCTCCCTCCCCTGGTTCTTTTGTATTATTTGCATTTAGGCATGTCAACAACAACAAAACTTTATCTCTGATTACTTCCATATTTAAACATTACCCATAACAAATGTTATTATTGTTGTTTTTTAAAAAATCCTGCTAATGTATTGACTTCCTTGTGTATATATAATAAACATTTCCCATTCTTTTTTATATTTGTTGTCATCTTGATTTATGAGTTTTCTAGTTAATTTAGCCATCTCCACATATTCCATTAACTTTGTTTGCCATTCTTCTTTAGTTGGGACTTCTTTCCAATGCTGGGCAAGCAGTATTCGTGGGGCCTTTGTTGAGTCCACAATATGGCTGCTTCCCATGCTAATGTTTCCCAAAGTTGAAGATGCAGTTTATTTAACACTGATCAAAGTGATTCTTCATGAGAAAGCAGAGGCATGGTTATTAATGGTGATGAATGGTGTGGCGTGCATATTAAGAGGCAATGCTTCATTTGCACATACTGTATATGCATTATAGCACTTAGCAGATAGATGTCTGTGAACATATGATTTGTGTAAATAAATGCATAATTCTCCCACATTCCTCTCAATGTACATAGACTCAGTCCTTTCAGTTATCCGTTGCATATATACTAATAGCAAGCTCATTATCCAAGCATGGATCCTTATTAAGCCAAAACAGCACCATCAAAGCCCAAGAGGGAAGTATCAACTTGGAAGTATCCTAAAGTGTGCTAAATGAGTGGATGAGCCCAATCAATACTGAACATGTTCAGAGGATGTGGAAAGTTGCCCGAGTCTTGTGGGGCTGGAAGCAGAAGGCTAGGAGGAGAGGGAGCATGGAAAGTCAGATGAATAAGAAGAAGACATGGCTGAAACCCTGAATAGATGCTCTCATCATCTCTGCAACATTTTGTTGCAGGTCCCACTTGTGTAAATGAATAAATAACTTCCTGGAGGCAAGTAAGTTCCATGTATGAATTTGAGCTCTTGCAACAGTAAGAATATTGGGCAATAAATTATTTTGGGCAATAAATTATTTTGGGCAATAAATTATTGGGCAATAAATTATTTTCTCTGTGAATGAATCATTTGGTTTTTATAATATTTCCCCCAGACAAAAGTAGAAAAGGACCAGGGTCTTTCTATAAATGATGGCTTCATATATGGATGCCATAGAAACATGGGCTATATTACTTCTTAACGATATGTATACTATTTATGGACACTTCTTCCATTATTTGCTCAGTACAAGGAATGTCATTTAACATGTCCATCTGAGCCTCGGCTGTGCACCAAATGAAAAAGGGAAAATGAGAGAGGATGCACGTCTTTAAAACTCCTCTTGTGTTCTTCCAGTGTAATTTAGAACAGTCACATCTGTCAAAGCAAAGACACAAGTTTGCAGAGAGCTCATTTCCCCTGCGGCAAAGCATTCCTGTATATAATTAAGCACATTCATTACAGTTTTAAATGACTTGAAGTACTAATATGAAAACATAATAAAACTAATATATTTTATACGTGATATTTAAGGGTAGGATTATGTGGATTTTTACATAGTATGGGGTGTTGCTGAGAAAAAACACATAAATGAGACTTTTAGTGAAATGACTCCAGTCTATTTTACATTGCAGTATTAGCTCAGGAATTATTGCTAAGGGGACCGTGGTGGATTAGCTGATTCACAAAGCCTTGATCATTAGGAGTTGTTTCAGATTACTTCATTTCTAATACTGAAATGAAGCACTGAATATATTCAGAGGTTTTGTTTTTCAGCCATAATCTAAGAGTCTATAATCAGACATGACTGAATAAGTACACCAATCAAGGACAAAGTAGAACCTAAAAAATTGGAATGTGGATATTTTCATTCCTTCTCATTGATAATCAATGCCCACTGATGCCACGTTCTGGACTCAGAGGAATGGTGGGAGCTGGGGAACAACCAAGGGGAGCAGGCTCAGAGCCCAGGAAATGGGCATGGGATAATGAGTGGTGAGAGGAGGAAAAGGGGGAAGACTGGGAAGAGGAGGTATTGGAAGCTGAAGAGATAACAGGGCTTAGTGAGCTGGGAGATTGTTGGTAGAAAGAAGTCCAGAATCAGAGGCAGAGGCTGAAGCAGGAGAGTGGGGTGAGCAAAGTCAAGAGGTAGATATGAGTTTGGCTGGTGAAGAGTCATAGGTGTCTCCCCCTCCTGCTGCAAGTTCCCCTCCCCGCTTTCCTCCCAGAACCAGCAACGTCATGAAAAGGACAGAGGTTGGCTTCACATAGGCACAGTCTCCAATTGCTGGGGGAAAGCCCTGGAGAGGAGGGGACTTAGACAGCTGAGAGGAAGCAGGGACTTTCAGTCTTGGCAACTGATTTGCATGGAGGAAGACCACTGGGAATGAGCTGCTGTGCTCCTTAGGCCTGACAATCAACCAAGTCTGAGGAGATAATGTTTTAGCTAATGAATAGTTTACTCCAACTTTGAACTGTGTGATCACTGACCAGCACGCTCCTGTGATAACCATCAAGTGGTGGCCGGTGCCCCTTAGTAACAGTAAGACACAAGGCAAGACCAACAATAGGTGGAGCCAGAGTGATGACAGGCAGAGCCAACTAATTCTACTTATCTCACCTTTCTCTTCCTTGCTTTGTTTAGCTAGGGCAGGACTGTTTGTTTATCTTCCTTTGTATACGTGGATCAGGGTCCATTGAGGATCTTGTACACTGTATTTTATATTGCTCATTGTATGATTCACCCAGAGCTAAATTTATCTCCCATTTTCAGATCACCTTAGGTCAACAAGATGATTTGAAAATTAAATGGTTGTTGGCAGAAGTTGATAAGTGCATCAACTACAGTGGTACCTCGGGTTAAGTACTTAATTCGTTCCGGAGGTCCATTCTTAACCTGAAACTATTCTTAACCTGAAGCACCACTTTAGCTAATGGGGCCTCCCGCTGCTGCCGCACCGTCGGAGCACGATTTCTGTTCTCATCCTGAAGCAAAGTTCTTAACGTGAGGTACTATTTCTGGGTTAGCAGAGTCTGTAACCTGAAGCGTATGTAACCCGAGGTACCACTGTATAGAGTGGCACTATTTTCACTAGCAGCAAGATAGATAAGTGCAACCTTTCTGGATGGTGCAAGCACCAAACCATAGGGATGCTGACTAGAAGGAAAGTTCCTAAATTTTGGACAGTGTAGATTTGTCCTGGTCTGGTGCATGAAATGTCTTTTGTTTTGTAGCTGTGTGATTTGTGTTCATACTGTATTGTCATGGCCATGGACTATAAACAATAACATTTATTGATAACTTGTAGGAAACTTTGTTGAAGAATATGCACAACAGAAGTTTTATTATCCATGCTCCTCTGTGTGCATGTTAGTCTTCTATCACAAAAGTTGTAAGGTTCTAACATATTTCTAGCCATTTTCTTTCTGGGCCACCATCCAACAACCCCTTCAATAAATGGTTAAAGGGCTTCAGGAACTGACCCATGGCTTTAAATCTTCTCTTCCTTTGATTCTGTTAATCCAGCAATCTTTTTCTTTGGGGAAAACAACATTTGTACTGCATTCTAACAGTGTTGAATGCCATTCAAGACAGGGAGCTGCAGACAATCACTTTTCCCCCCCACATTGAAGAAGTCTAGCTTTGTTTGTCTTGCGGTTCTGAAGAATTCGCTTAGAAACTGGCTAACCATTTGGGAAGGGCTACTCAATGGAAACACTCAACATCTCGACACATGTTTGCTTTCAAATTTGTCTCTCTTAGGACTAACACAACTGCAAATGATAGAAAAGGAATAGCTTAATTATAACCTAGCCAAAATAAATAAATAATTGCACCCCCCCTCCTTAAACACTATCATTATATTTACTTTCTTCCTTATTCTTTTTTATTTTAAGCCATTTGCAGATGTTCATGGGGGTAGAATGAACAACAGAAGGAGCAACAACAATGTGGTTCCATGTTCTGCCTCTAACCTATAGACAGCTACAAAATTATCTATAGAGAGTAGGGATAAGGAATAAATTCACAGCTTTACCTATAGACAGCTACATTCGGAACCAAACTGCGTACCAAAACACAACCACACTTTGAAATTCACAGGGTAAAATGTACATATATTAGTGAAAACAACAGAACAATGCATTTTAGGATTTGGCAAACTGCCTGTTTCCCCATACCCAGTTCATAATCTGAGGTCTTTCCATAGGTCACACAACCAAGAGAGACTATGAAAGTTATGTGTGAGTGAGTCATAGAACTGTAGCATTGGAAGGATCCACCTGGGTCATCTAGTTCAACCCCCTGCAATGCAGGAATCATTTGCCCAACATGGGGCTCAAACCCATGACCCAGTATACAGTCTCATGCTGTACCAACTGAGCTATCCATGAGCTATCCATGGTTGTTTCAGTTATGGTACCCCTTTATGGAATGTTCTCCCTAAGCAGACTTACTTGGTGCCCAATTGAAATACATTTTGATGCCAGGCAAAACCCAGTTTCTTTATCCAGCTTCCCAAAACATGACACTACTACCCCACTGCTTTCAACAGCTGCTTTTATTATGTACCTGCCCTGCTGTTTCAGTATTGACCTTGTACTTTTCCACTGTTCTGCCATTTTGAACTCCTGCCTTGGATGTTTTTAAAAAGAAAAGAAAGAATAAATGTATTTGGAATAAATGATAATGAAATCAATACATATTGTCTCTACAGCAAAGCTCCACATCTGTTGGACCCATGTTCCCTTCCTCCTGTTCTTATTGAGGCAGGGCTGCAAAGATGCCCTTTCATCAATTCCTTCCTATACCTTCATCATCACTTTTTAAGCCCCCTTCTGCCTTGTCAAAAGGAAAGTCTGTCTCATTCATTTCCTTTTGCAGGAGCATATTATAACCAAAATAGCCACTAAAAATAAACAAGTGGGCCTTAACTCCCTAGCATAACGATCACCAATTAAAGTTTGCCCTCACCAATTAAATTGCCACCAACTAATTACTCAACTAAAGCTTTCACTGATTCGTCTACAGATTAATCTGATTAGAAGTTGCAATCTTCCTAATACACATATTGCCTGCTAGGGTTCAATGAAATGAAAATAAGACCTGTTCATTTCCTATTTTCTCTCTTTCATCAAGTAACAAAAGTATATTTAGGATCATCCATCGAATGCCCTTTTGTTTATGGTTCAGTTCTGCTTGTATAAAATTTTAGGAGAGATCTAATTGATGTAATGAATATCATTTCCAGCTGCAGCAGGCCACATTTCTATGACTTTGCATTTTCTGTGTCATGAAGCATATCTAGCTGAAAAAATAATGGGTTGTTTCAAGGAATGATTAGTTAGTAAGGGTAAAGAGACAGAAGTTAAAGACCATCAGATCCAGCAAAAACACAAGGGAAATTTAGGGTGGGTGTGTTTGTGTTAAAGTGGTTCACTGCTGGAAAGGGGCCGTTCATTTTGCAATAGGAACAGCTCTCAATTGTGTAACTTTGTGTTTCATATGCATATGAATGGAAGAGAGTGCCAGTGTGTCGGTGGTGATTAGAGTTAGACTAGGACCATAGAGGGCAGGGTTAAAATCACCACCTCCCTGCCTAACCTACCTCACAGGACTGTTGTGAAGATAAAATGGGAAGTGGAGAGAGCCATGTAGACCTTCTGGGAGAAAAGGGGAGTGAATGTATATAAAAATAAATAAATTATAACGGCACTCCCAGCTTGTGAAAAAACAAGGCACATGAAAACATGCTGCTTGCATATTCATTATTTGGAAAAATGCATAGATAAAGCAATTTATCTATGGAAGCACCCCTTTGCCATTCTGTGCAGATTAGAATTTCTAACACTTGATTTACAAGTGTGCAAGTCGAGCACAGATGAAGGCTGATTCAACACAGCAGGTAGTTTAGGACCTGATGCTGCTTGTGTAAGGAAGTTTCCCCAACCTATGTGATGTCATCTTCACGCCAAGCCATATTATTTTACTATTAAATCCAGATTTGCGCTTTCCATTGACAATCCAGTCAAAGAATACGGTGGAGCAGTAAATCAGGATTAAATGTGTGTGGAATATGGGATGGATTTTTCACAAGGATGTCATATGAGAGCTGTGATAAACTTGCATGCATAAAGAGCACTAAACCCACAGTAAACTGCTCTGAGGAAGCCCCTGGAGGAATGCTGTTTACTCACTCTTACCAGGCTGGCTGATCTACATTCTCACCTCAAAACTTTAGAGGGAGGCACACTGCATCCCTCTAAACTCCTAGCAATCTTTTATCCCCCCCCCCCGCCTTTCTGTCTATTCCAGTACTGCAGTCCCCCCCCACACACATAAACAGTTAATCCAAGAAACTTCTCTCAGTAAAAATGTTCAAGGCAAACGCCGAGTTGTTTCCTATTTGCTCTCAATCAGAAAACATCAACCATCCATCTCATGCATCAGCCAGCAATCTCCTCATTATATTGTTATGGCTCCATAGCAATAACAATATAATAATAAACCACTGGTAGCCAACATGGTAGCTTTTGATGTTGCTGTAGCCCCCATCATCCCTGATCATCAGCCATAGTGGCCGGGGCTGATAGGAGGTCTAGTACAATTACAATTTATTTATTTACGGCTATTAGCCCATAAAATATGTACAAACATAAAAACACAGGGACATAAAAACAGATATATCCGACAACAGAAGGTGAACACCACGATGCAAGGGTGGGTCATTGAGCAGAGCCAAGTGACAGCTTGGGGCCAGGAGAGCTCCAAGGGACGGATCACAGAAAAGGAAAACTGAAGACGAACTCCGACATGCACTCTCATCATAACAGTCCGATTAGTTTTGATGATGTTGTTGTTTTTTGGTGGTTTTTGAGTGTGAGATAACCGCATTCAGAAATCTCGCCACCTGCAGAGTTACAGAAGGATCTGTATCCTGCAAAAGCAGTGCGGCGTGTGACTCAACAGGCCTGCCAACCAAGCGCAGTAAAGCAGGACCCAGGAATTTAGCCCTGGCTATGCTATGTAGGGGACAGTTGAACATTATATGTGAAAGAGATTCAACAGTTTCCCCGTCACACACGCATAGCGGAGACACCAAACCCTTGGAAAATCTGTGGTTCAGCAGGTTCGATGGAAAGACATTGAACCTTGCACGAATAAATGCACGTCGGTGTGGTACTGATGAAAGAGATGACATGTATGATGGAAGGCCAAGTGGTGGGGTTATTCCGTGATACCTGGGGGAGCAGACACCCCCACCCCTGGCGAGGTTGTGTTGATGGTCTAGTACAACAATACCTGGAGGGCCACAGGTTCTCCCTCCCTACCAATTATTTACTAAAAATAATACAATAAAACAAATAAAAAATTCTAAAGAAAACAAAATCTCTTTTCCCAGCAGTGGTGACAACTGATGGTTGGCCTCTGAAGATGATCTCAGGCTCTAAAGACATATGGATAGGCTCACATGAAGAAAGGTAAATGTACAGGCACCCTAGTGCCAATCCCTAAACATCTTTAAAGGAAACATTGGTACTTTGAACTGGGCTCAAACATGCCTGAACAGAAACCCTGGAGCACCTGATGCTCTGCTAACTGAAATATGCCACTCTATCCAATTTCCTGTAACCTGTTGCTTCAAATTCCAGACAAATACCTGTCCTGCTCCAACTCTTAAGGCTGTGAGCCTGACATCTGACTGGTCAATTTATAAATCCTGATATCAATCTTGTTTTGCATGTTGATTTCTGATTATATCCATAGATTATAGTCTTTACTTTCAACACTGCTTTTCTCTGTGACTCTAATAGGGCTGTAAGTCGATGGTAGAACAGCTGCTTTGCAGTAGTTCCCAGGTTCAAACCTTGGCATCTCCAGGTAGGGCTGGGAGCAAACTCTGACATCCTGGAGAGCCCCTGCCAGTCAGTATACTGAGCAATAGTCTGACTCCGTGTAAGACAGAGTCCCATGTTCCTTCTTTTCTAGTGTTGGTTCTAACATGGATTCCTGGGGATGAGCACTTTGCCACCCCTGCGGAGGTTTCTCTACCCGTTGATCTGTTGTGGATTTCATGGTGATAAATGCCACCTTCCATCTTCAACCACTGACATATTTCAGCGTGTTGTTTCCATTTCCATCCTCATGGCAACCCAGAAACAGTAATAAAAATGAGGCAATTTAAAGGAACTCCATGCCTAATTGCTCTGCATTTCTTGATGTAATGGCCTTGCCTAAAGAAGTGGGTGGAGAAGGAGAAGAAGGATGAGAGCAGGACACTGGTTTTCATTGCTGTTTTATGTGGCTGGGAAGTATTTGCCTGGAAGGGTTATATGCATCTGCAACTATAGGTACATCACTTCCTTCTATTCCCCCCAAGACTCAAATATGTCTGACTCAAAATAGCTTTAATCAAGTCCTTGGCTCCAATTAAAGCTAACTTGCAAAGGACTATTTTATTCCTTTCACAGTAAGTGTTACGTCTGCACAGAAAAAACCCAGGATTAACAGCTGTTATTTCTTAACTGTGGAAATGCTACATAAATCCTCCGAGTTTGTAAAGTTCCTGTGAAGACCTCCAAATTTAAGGAATAAAGATCTGGATTTGACGTCTAGTGTTTAAGCCCAGTCATTCTCTATTATAATGAGAATAGCAGTATTCTCATACCTTCCTGTGACTTATCCTAATTTTATTGGTGGTCTGGTTTACTGTCTATGCAGTAGGGTCACATCTGGTCAAATGTGTAGTTGGTCGGGCCAGGCCTTCTGCTCCCAAGTATGTATTGAAAAATTTGGTTACTTTTTGTCTAATCAATAGATGCTGGAAAGAAATGTAAAATTAAACACCATATATTCATATCCTTGTAGCTGGTTCTTTGTCTTGGGTTTTCGGGCTACATCATGACACATAAAACCATGATATCTTGAAAGGAAAAAACTATTTCCATTTAAGATCCCTCATCAAACTACTGTCAGAGTTAAACAGTTCACAATCAGCTTTGTTTAGTTTATTGCACAGACTGCATTAATGGCTTCAATGGACATGGAGAATTAAAAAAAAAATGTTTATCTTCAAATCATGGTTAAAAATATATTAAAATATGCATTTATAGTATATTGTTTCACAAGAATTTTCCTTGATTTTGTTTGTACCAAATGTTGTTGAGGGGTGGCTCCTAATGTTTATGGCAAAATGTCACACGTATTAACATTCTTATATGAATATTGTAGATCTCAGATACATTTCTGACATACACAAGTGAATCCTAGCAATCGCTTCTATGTGACTATTGACATTCAGTGGTATTACCCGGGTGCCAGTGTCACAGCTTAGCCATGAAGGGAGTGCGTTTGGTGAATGGTTCAAGCATTATATATAGTAGAATGCTACAGGTTCACTTTCTCAGAAACCATCCAGTAATATCTGTAGTGATTCCAAAACACTTGGGGGGGGGGGGAGGAAATCTGATGAAAGGGAAACACAAAACAGTAGATGGGGTGGTAAAGCAGTGGGCCTCAAGGCTGACGTTTTGGCTATACTTGTTTAAAGCCAGTGGCTAAGGTTATATAATATGCCTGAAGCATTATGTTTTCTCTATTAAGTTATGTGTTTTAAAAGATTCCAAAAAAACATGAAATGTCATTGACTGCCATTTGCAGGCCTAATATTAATGCTGCCTTATAACTCCTTCCAAAATCTTGCATCCAAAATAATCAGGTTTTATTAACAATGAAAGCTGATTTCATGATCAAAGATAATTTAGTCACTGAGAGTAGCTTTTGGTGCAACGGTTCAGACTACCTAGAAGTAAAAATATTGTCCCTGCTTAGGAAAAATTACAGTACTGAGACCAATAGGGGGTTAATTTTAAATCTGCCCTTTTGGTATGAGCACATTTCTATATAGCCATTAGCTATTAGACAATATATTGCATAATAAAGTAATCATACCTAGTTTTTATTAAAAGGCACCCATTCCATAGACTCCAGCCATTACAATTTACCAGGGGCAGGCCCTATATTCTTACACTTGCTCATGGTAAATATCCATTCCTCTTTTATCCCTTTACTGTATTGCCTTATTAGAAGTTGCTTGGCAAAACTTACTGGAGTTGTTTCGTATTTCAGGATTTAGCCCAAGGCTGCTCAATGTGTGAGGAGACTTTGCAATGGGTCTGCCCTAATCCGAAGAAGCAGCAGGAATCAGAAATACTTCAATAGCTGCATTTATTTGCAAACAACAGATCAACAACTCAGCATAGGCGCAAAGTCTTGTTACATATGGTAGTGAAGACTAAGGTTCCAACTAGTTTCCACAGAACTATGGAGGGAAGCACATGCAGGGAGGAGAGATTCTATCACAGACCAAGCATGTCTCCTAAAGAGACAGTCCACAGTCACTACAAAGGCTAGGCTTAGGCCTCTATCCTGCAATTAGCTGTTAAATCTCTGAGGAAGCAATACATTAGGACATGCCCATTTGCTCTCTTCCTTTCCAGCCCACACTCAGCCATTCACTTACTCTCTTGCCAGACAGCCAAGCCCCCAAAAGTCAATTTCAGTTCAAAGAACTAACTTCTTTCCAAAAATGAAAAAAAAGGAAATAGGGGGGGGGGGAATACATTAAAATAGATAAATCCATTTAGTATCATATATATATGAACTATTGATGGAATATTATAAAATAGAACAAAAGAAAAAGAAAACCCATCAGGATCACTTAGGCACAAGACTTAGGTCATCCTATAAAGTTTATAATTATAAACCCTGGTGTCTGGGAAAACATCTGGAAATACAGTATTAATTTCTCATATTGAATTAATTTAAGAAAGGGTTGTTATAAAATTATGATGGTACATAACTCCTTAAAGATTACATAGAACTACAGACAGCTATAATCGTCAGTGCTGGAAATGCAAAAGAGAAACAGGAACCTGACTCCATTTATGGTTGGATTGGCCCCATGCTAAGATTTTTGTGTGTGTCTAATATTAACAAGACTTTCAAAGGAGTAACTGGAACAGAAATACCTCTTGACCTTCTAATACTTTACTGACATATAAAAGCAATAAATAAGTCACTGAAAATTGTTGTGCTTTGTGATAGCTAGAACTAGAATACGCCAAAGTTCTGAGGGATCATGAGACTCCTACAATTGCAGAAAGAGAAACCAGGGCAGGAAGAATCATAATCTTTTAAACGGCAAGACACACCTTCAATTAGGGTTGCCATATTCGGAAGATCAAAAAAGAGGACAGGTGGGGTGCGAGCGGGCAATCAGTGGCAGCGGCAGGCAATCCGCAGCAGTAGGCAGTGGTGGAGGAAGGGGGTGCGGTAGAGGCAGCCTGGGATGCTCGCTGTGGGTGGCCCTCCCGGGATACTCACCACTTGCCATGGGCGGCACCCCCCGGGATGCTCGCTGCAGGCGGCCAGCCCCACCCCCAGGTGTACAGCATGTGCCAGAGCAGCTAGCTCCGTCTTTGGTGGCAGGGCAAGCAGGCAATCAGCAGTGGCTGGGGATTGGTAGCTAGGGGCAGGTGGTGAGCAGGCCAGTGGCGATCTTGGAGAGGGGGGTTGAGTTAGGCTTTGCCCCTGGGGGGCCACCATTTTGCACCCGGACTACTTCTCCGCTCTCTCAGGCCTTGGCCTTGCCTGTCTCCCTTGGAGCCTCCTGCTCCTCTTCCGGCGAGTGGCTCCATGGCAGCGGTGGGGCCTGCAGGGGCTCCAGCCAGGCCTGGACCCGGAGGCCACTAAGGGGAGCAGGAGGAGGAGGGAGGCCTGGCGCGGCTCTTAACTGAGCAAGGGGGAGAGGTGGGACCCGCTCACCCGGCCAGCCAGCCAGCAGCCCACCTGCCTGGCTGACAGACAGACTGCTCACCCACTTCCTCAGCATGCACAAAAGAAAGAAAACCTGGATATTCTTCAGAATTTAAAAAATCTGCCCCAATGGTGATTTCACCTTTAGAATCTCAGGGAAATCCAGATGTATGGCAACCCTACCTTCAATGTGTAGCTTTTTGTCATATGCCAAAGATATAACTCTTCACTGTAGCCTTTCACGTATGTTTTTCAGACCCACTCTATTCTTCTGCTTGTAAATTATATATTATTATTATTATTTTTATTTTCTACCCCGCCCATCTGCCTGGGTTTCCCCAGCCACTCTGGGCGGCTTTCAACAGAACATTAAAAACAGAATAAAACTTCAAACATTAAAAACTTCCCTAAATAAATAAATAAAATATTGCTGGGGGAAAACCCTGATATCTTATAATTAAAGGTGCATAAGACATATGATTAATAATAAAAATTATCATCATCATCTGTTCTGGAACTACTTATGCCCAGGGAAGTTGAGATTATGAAATGCTGACATGCAATTTTTGCTAAATATCTCAGTATCATTTTAACTTTTTTTTATTGGTTATAGTTCACACAGAAGAAGAAGATGACGACCTAGAAGACTAGTAGTGGGATGTACTTGCTGATTTCCATTGCTAAGTATGATAGAGATACTGTGTGAATACTATGATCCAATATTCACTTGCATGAGAGTAAGCCCCTTTGAACTCGGGGAGGCTTATTAAAAAACCTGAATAATAAACAGATGTTTCCTTGACCCTAACATACCATAAATCAAGTTTGAACATTGACACCAAATATGAATGGCTTTAATCACAAAATAATTCAATTATTAGTAACACTCTCAGGCTGCATAGTGAATCCTTAGATGGGAAATACTTAAAGAAATGCTTTGTGGTGAGGATACTTAGGGGCTGTCACTCTTCTCTATTTTTATCTGCAAAAGTGATTATTGGTACACGTGTTGTAATGTCTCAAATATCCACTGGGTCCTATAGTAAATTCGTATTTCACTTGTTGAAAAATTCAGATAGTAGTACTGTCTAGCTAGCAGTTATAGAAGAACAAAGATATTTTTTTAAAAAAAATTCAGTTCAAGCAGAAAGAAATGAACAGCTGTGAGTGAATGTAAATAAAATCTTGGTTTTCTAATGACTCCGTCCCTGGAATCCCACATAGACTCCTTCCCATGCTGAAATTAAGCTCGAAAGAAGCATTCTGTTGTAGCCTAGAGAATAGGTTGTGGTGTGTGTGTGTTTTGCCTACAGCGCTTTCCCAGGTTTGCAAATGTGCCCGCAGGTCTGAAAAAGTGGGTGGTCTCTTCTTCATAAGCTACTTCTGAATAGATGGTTTGATAGATTCATATAGCTACTGCCCATGATCTTCCCTATCCAAACAGAGATTCGCCAGCTATAATATGTTTCTCTATTCAAACTGGTTCTCATCAGTTCCCCATTTAAGGCACAGTCTAGCTACTGTAAAATTATTCTACAACCGTTACCAGCACCACCACTTTCAACCCTAGTTTCTATTTTCATTTGGCAGAAGCACATTGCCACGGGGGCAGGGGGCGGGGACTTAATGAAAACTCAAATTAGTAGATAAATCTGAAGCTTTGCAGTTATGCAGTTTCTTTAAAAAGAAAAGAAAAGGTATGTCTGTATTGGGTTTTTATCAACCCCCAGCCTTGCGTTACACAGTACGTTTTACTGCTGAGTCTGAAGCCTTGGAATGTAATGATATCATCAACTAGGGACTCTGGAGAATTCTGTGGTCTGTCAATCTCTCCAGTTAAACATTTCTCTTCATGCTAGCATTTCTTTATAGCAATATCATTTTCTCCCTCATGCAGGGTATGACAGTTCCCAATTGTTCAGACACATAAATAAAACACCAGATTAGAACAATATAATCACCAGCCCCTTCCATTACACAGACATGGTCTGGGGAAAAAGAGGCCACCATGCCGGGATAAACAAAAGTACATAGATGTCTTTATCCCTTAGCTAGAACAGCCTGGCCTGCATTTTGGGGTGTAGATGTCTGTAAAAATGAAAATATGGACCAGATTCCTCCCACACACCCAAATCCTCACTTTTTGTGGTGGTAGACCTCAAGGCAAACTGGATTCCACTTTGCGTCAAAGAAGGCATACAGAAGTTCAATTTTAATGTCACACGGAAGCTGCAGTGTCAAGGTGTGTGTGTGTTGGGTTTGAACTGACAGGACAGAAGACTTACTATTTGCAAGTTTTCTTAGGAAATTATTAGGGCATCTGCAGCCTTTCAATATAGGGCGGAAGGGATTGAAGCACATGCTGGGAAATTTAGGGTTACGCAATTAAAGTCTATTTAAATGCTTTGTTGTGCTACTGAAAGTGATGGGGAAATGCATTCAAAAACACGGGATGGGGGAAAAAAAGATTAGGAAAAGAGGCATAAACTGCCTGCAAGCAAATAAAGATGAATGATCAGTGTCATATAACATCACTGCAAACAAATCAGAATGGACTCTCAATGAAGACAATCTAACCTTTGTGTAAGCTTTATGCAAGCAAATCAGGTTGAATGATTTCCTTGCACAAAGCTTACACAGAGGTTAGATTGTCTTCATTGAACATGGATTTTGATTTGTTTGGTCCATATTTTGCTTTCTACAGACATCTCCAGTCTAGCTTGAGGTGTCGGTGTTTTAGCTAAGCAGGAATCACAACATTTATGTATTTTTCTTTATCCCCAATTTCTACTTTCATTTGGCAGAAGCACATTACCCCAAAAAGAAAGAAAAAACATGGGACAATTCAATGATCATTGGTAAATTTCTACTCCCGTTTCCATTTCTAATAGAATTCTACATTATCACTGTTTGCCATTTATTTGTGTGCTGTTTTGCAGATCCATGATAGCTGTTTGCAATCCTGCTGCAAGATTCAGAACATTTAGGAAGACATAGTAAAGGGGTAGTCTCTACAATATATAAAATACTGCTCCAAGACACTGCAAACCCCCTTACCATGATTAAAAACAAATGGGAGCATGACATAGGATACAAATTAAACCCTACCCAATGGTCTAGACCGGGGTAGTCAACCTTTTTATACCTGCCGCCTACTAATGCATCTTTCTTGATGGTAAAATTTCCTTACCACCCACCAGTGCTCGACGGAAGGAGGATTCAGCTTGTGCCGTAGAATCCCCTACCACCCACCTAGAATCCTGAAACAGCCACTTGTGGGCAGTAGGGACCAGGTTGACAACCCCTGGTCTAGACTGTGGTCTAAACCACCATTTAAATCCATCTCAGCCAAAAGAAGAGAACTCGCCCTAAAACTTATATATCGATGGTACCTAACTCCATGGAAGCTGTCATTGACATACCCAGGAGCCTCATCTAAATGCTAGGGGGCGCTGCACATCCATAGGCACATAGCTCCACAAGTGATGGGAATGCCCCATACTACAATCCTTCTGAGTATCAGTACTGCAGGAAATTTCCAAAATAACAAAACAGGTGATAGAAGCAACTCCAGAACTAGCCCTCTTAAATCTCTTCCAGGACAACAACACACACACATATGGCAAAGATTTCCCACAGATTTCAGTAATTTCCCAGCCCAATAACCTTCACCCCTAGATCTGCTCTGGAGGGTCCTCTCTAAAGCAGATTTGGGGGTGCAGACTACATGGAGCAGGGTGAACAAATGAAAATTACTTCCTTCCCTGTTTCACAGAAGTTCGGATGATAATCACCACTGGATACAACCCAATCTTTTCAGTCCGTATTCTCCCCTGACCCATGCAGTCACACTGGGAAGAAATAAGGTCATACCCTGTGGAATCACATCTAAATCATTTGCCTTCCTCCCACACCTTCACTTCCAAATCTCTTCCAACTCATAATTTTCCAATCTTTCAGCTCCAGCTGATTTCTCCATAACTAAGAACATAGCATATTGTTTCACTGAACACAGTTTACAATTCCTTCAATGCTAATGCCAATGATACTTTAGATAATGAAACAGAGTTCAGCTTTACAGGAGCCTATGGCTCCTTTCAAGTTGTTTTGCTGTTTCTCGATTATCTGTGGTTAAAAATAAATCTATGCCTGTAGAACAATACCAGCTACCAATCAAATCTTCATATGAAGGGTACTCTCTTTTTAAAAAACGTTCATTAGAAACAGCAGTGCTGAGCCAGCTGGTGTTCAGTTCTTCAATAAATATTTCTTTTAAAGCCATATCATGTTACCTTCTGGGTTTGCTAATTATGACCTTTTGGGCTAATTACTCTGAGTAATACATCTGGTGATCACATGATTTTAATTCCCCTTTATTCATATAAAGCTAAAAGTATGCCGTGAATTGTACCAAGTTTGTTGTAACATAGAAAACAGGATGTTACCTGATTTCACATGAGGCAGTCATTACTTCCTTTTGTCCTAAGTAGACAAACATTATTCTCCAACTTCCTACACTTTCTGTTGACTCTATAACATTGAACAATAGTTTAGGCCCTGGTTTTGCACTATGGAATATAGACCTTCATTGAATTTGTAACATAGCATGTGTTGTCAGGTAGTTCATCCATTGGTCATGCTGACTCGGACTGATGAAAATTTATACCCAACAAGTTCTGGGAAGCACCATGTTGGCTACCTTTGTTCTGTCCATCATCCTGTTTCACAACAGTGTCCAGGCAGATGCTGCTGGGAAGCCCATAAATAGGGTATGGAGACGATAGCCTTTCCCCATTGTTGCCATGGTTGCTGATATTGCCTATGAACCATGGAAGCTCCACTTAGCCATCCATAACATTTAGGGATTTATAAACTATGTCATGATCCCTTGGCCATATAGTTTTGTTTTGTTTCTTTTTAACCAAAAAGACCTAGATGCTTAACTTATGCCTCATAAGGACAACATACTTAGTGTGTTGCCCTTTTATGTATTCTATTAGGGTAGGGATATCCAAAGTGTTTCCCTCCAACATCAGGAGTTTAACAACATCTAGTTCATTTATTCTGCCAGTACTAGATTGTTCAATACAATTAAAGTCCTGTAAAGATTGCATTACCTTTCTCAAAGAACAATTTTGCATTCTTAATTATTCTGCTGTTGTGTAACTGGTCACAAAGCTCACTTTTTCTCCCATTACTATTCATTTGAATATAACTTTAACCGGTTTTAGTTAAATAATTAAACAGCCACTTTGATGGCATCTGTTCTGAAGGCACTGACTTGCAATTTCTCAAACTTTAGAAGAATTAGTCTTGTCTTGTTACTTTGGTCTTTTGTTCCCCACCCCCTCCAAGTGGCCGAACAAAAGAAGCAGCAGTATTTTCATGACCTGCAGTAAAAGAATAAAGCTTATGAGCTGGCAATGACTTTCCCCCATAGGAATATCTGCCATTCGTTCTTAACCAGAAACATCTCTTTAGAAAGGAATGAAAGAATTAAGAGGTCATAGCCCATTGGGTTATGTATAGAAAAAGAGCCTTTAGACATCGGATTAAGTCATTTTCCAGTAACAATTTGCAGACCTGGGACAACTTCTCTTGTGTTTTTCCATTGTAAAAACATTGCTCTGTGTCAGTGTTTTGAATATATTATGAACCATTGTAAACAACAGTTGTAACAATAGCCCACTCTTAATGAACACATGGATTCCTTGGCTCTGAAGGTACAAACTGAGATCTGCCAACAACATTTTTCTTAAAGTGAAATTCAAAAGTAAAATTGGAGGTTTTTATCTGAGCAAAATAACTGAGGAGCTTTGAGGGAATTTGGCAGTGAAACAACAAAACGGTCTGTCCCAAACATGCTTACAAGAGCATTCCAGAGATGAGGTGCCACAACACAGAAGGTCCTTTCTCTCATTACCACACAACAGGTGGTCAATACTGGCATGCTAAGAGGAGTCTCCAATAAAAGTTCTGAGTACAGGCAAGATGATAGAGCAAGAGATCGCCCTTCAGGTATTTGGGTCTCAATCTAAGGGTGCAATCCTAATCCTGGCTGCTGCTCAGTGGGATTAGCAAAGTGCATATGCAGTCCTTCTGTGGACCATGTTGCAGGTAGGGCAGGCAAACTTCTGTACCAGTTTGGAGCCAGGGCAGCGATCAGACCCAAACTGGGTCCAATATCATCATGTGACAGCAATGGGATTGGCTCAAATCTGCCTTCCCACCCCTGGAATGGCTGGCTTGGGGGCTTTCCAGTGGAACTTCTGCTTGCAACACTGAGCGGGTGAAATGTGGAGCTCTCCACCAGTAGAGTGATAGTGGTGTCATCTTGCAAGTAGAGGCTGCCAATGAGGTAAAGCAGGGTTGGATTGCACCCTAAATAAAATAAAGTTTTAATGCGGTTAACTAATTTTTTTCTAAGGAGTTCCTCATATCCATGTTCCCAAATTCCATCTAATAAAACATTCAAGGTGACTTTGGAGGTTATTGCTCAAGCATGACATTTGAGGAATTTTGAGAAAAGCTGTAAAAAGTGTTGCTAAGAGCAGCTGGGTTTCTCAAAGGAGGTTTGCATATCCCTGTTTAAAATTATATCATTTACTGGGCTAGCTTTGGTTGGTAAACTATACAAACATTCATGTTTTATGGATGGAAGCCATTTTGAAAAAAGATATACTGTACTCGCATTCATTTTGAATCTTCTATGTGATGAGCCCAGGAACAGAAATCAACAGCTATTTTGGCAATCAACTGTAGTTTAAGGTAGTGACTGTCTCTTTAAGTTTTAAACAATCACCCTTCTCAACAGAAAAAAAAATCATTGGATCCGTTATGCAATTCCCAAATACTGTAGATTCAAGAAAGAAAACAAAGAGAAAATGTGCACTGTTTACAGCAACTGCAAAGAATGGGGGAAGTTGCACAACTGAATTCATACTAATTTAGTAATTTTATCCTCCTTCCATGAACTTCTGGAATAGCTTTTATAAGATTACATTAGGTGATATCGTACTCCATCTTGCCTCAGCCAAATATGCAACAGTCAATGTTAAGTGCTGGGAATATGGCACTAATAGTGCCAATTGGTTCCATATTTATAAGGAGTGTCCTAAGTTTTTATCCTAGTGGAAATTGACTTTGAGCCATATAAAAGATAGGATGTCTTATGAACTACATTTACTTTTATTGATACTTTTTTGTTATTTAAGAATGGACACTCCTCTTAGTGGCATGAGTCTTCTGTCTTCTTTTGATGCCCCGCCTCTCTGGGTGACATCGCTGAGCATGCCTCCTCTTCTGAACGACTCACTCTGTCACAGCAGGCTGTGCCCCTGAGTCCTACTCAGTTTCCACAGGCTAAGAAGGGGCAACACCTGGATCACTTGCCTTGTCAAGCCTAGATGCATCTGGGGGCAGCAGGAGAGATTCATCAAGCATACTACATGGTCTTATTATCCTCCCACTTCTCCTGTTTCTAGCCCAATTCCATTTGCCTTCTCTCCTAATAAAGCAATAGACTGAATTGTTCTGACACTTTTTGACATCATTCTTTGGTCTCTCTGCACCAAACCCCTCACACATTTTCTGTGGATCAGAGTGCTGTTGCACTCAGACCCTCCTTGTTGGCTTGTCACAGGAATCTGGTTCGGCCACGGTAAGAACAGGATGCTGGACGAGATGGGCATTTGAGAATTCATCCAGGCTCGTCTGGATGCATTGTCATGCATTTTAAAATCTTAGTAGTTTTCACTATTGATCAAAATGCATGATACTATTCCTCCAAAGGCTGGTATGCTATGTAATATTAGCAATAGGACATTTAGCACATTTCAGAGTGTGCATCTTGTTTGCAATATAATATAAATGCAAGTGTTCGTATTATATTAGAAACAGATGCAATTTCATGTAATCCATACTGATCAGGCCTTTCAATTACTTTTTGCTTTAGCCTTTCCAGAATTACTTCTGACATTTTATTCACTGGCATAGTAATCACAGGTCATTTTAAGTGACCCATAACTAGCCCTTTGCCAAAGAGGCTTAGAATATATTTTCTTTCTTTCTTTCTTCGTTTGTGGAACTGGAAGTTTTGGAGTAAAGGTTATCCAGGAAAGGGTGAGTTAAAATTCCACAGAGCAAATTGCATGGACAGATTTCCATACAATCATATGCACAATAGAAGACAAAATAAAAAATGTGATTGAGAGCAATGAATAGCAGGCTCCCCAGCAGAATGTTGCCTTTTTTTTTTGAAACTTCTTGTTCCTTTATTTTTGAATTGGAAGTGGCAAACTTTTAGAGAGGGACCATAACACCCACTGCTGAGAGCCCAGTGCCAGTCCAGTACTTACTGCTGCCTGAAGCAGAGCCCAGATGGTATCCTCAAACCTGCAGCTGAGCAGATCAAATCCAACCACCTGCCTTTTGCTTCAGGCAAATTTACTGCACAAAGAGCTAAAACTGCTCTATACAAACAGGTGTAAACCACCAATCTGGGCCCACATTCTGTATCCAAGTCATTAAGCACATTTGGAAAAGGTGAGACACACAGGCTATTCACTGGAACATTATTGCCCTCTCATAAAAACCTACAATGCTTCGGTGACTTTAGCAGAAGAAGCGACTGTGCATTGCTACCTGGAAAAAGTAACGGTTCCAAGTCTGTATGGGTTGCTTTTTCTCAAAAATTAGGACACAGTATTGTTCCTAATATTGGTTAACTTTCTATCATCGTGGCATAGAACTTACTTAAAATTTTATGTTGGTTTATAGTTCAGGCCTGATCCTGAATCTGAGCAATTATGCCTGCTGAAGAGTTGCACGTCTACTTTAAAGGAATGTTAATGTCTATACACAGTGACTTCAAATTCACCTTGATGCAGCTAGGTTTAGGATCAAGTATTATAAGCAGGCACAATATGATAAGGAATGGTAAGGGGATATTGTTAAACTGTATTCAAGGGGAAAACTTTTAGGAAGCACATCTTTGTCCATAGCTGCTCTCCTCCTGCCCAATCAATGCATGCCCCCTCTTTATGAATCTTTGACAGATAAACTTTTTTACTAACTTTTTTACAGCGCCTAGTAAGATTCGCTAACATTACACAACATGTTGTAGCTCCATGATAAAGAGCATATGCTTTGCACACAAAAGCACCATGCATCTCTGGGTATTAGATATCTACCTATCATTTGCAATAAAAAATTATAAACTCCAAAATTCGAAAAATATCATGGTGGTGAACAACAAAACTGAAAAAAAATACAGAATGCATCCTAAAACAACAGGTGAGTTTACTGCATAAGCAAAGCTAGATCACCCTGCAGGAAAAACCCCTGGGTGAAAAACAGGGTTGGGAAAAATTCATTTCCTGTTTAAAATAGCCATTGGCAGCTGTATATGGCTGCTTGACCACTGTGCTACAGTCTTTTCCCTACCTGCTACACCAGTGGTGGCTTAATCTATGACCCTCCAGATGTTGACAACATGGACGTACTGGCCAAACCAATCCAGTGAGGCTGCCTGTGGCCAACCCAGCCCCACTAGCAGTGGCAGATCTTGGGGTCTCAAATTTCAACAGTGCCCAGTGTAATGCCAGAATTTGGTCACACCCCTAGCTCTTGTCTTCTACTCTACATAATAGTTATGGTGCTCCTGAAACTCCATGCACAGTGTGACCAAACTGGTTGCACTTCCCCATATTTGCCTCTGCCACTACCCTGCTCTGCCACAACCCTGCCCAGGTAGGCTGCATCAACGCCAGAGATGGGAGGGTAGCTCCACAGCTCTGCCCCACCACACTGGCCACTACTGTTTGGATACTACAACTCCCATCATCTCTGACCATAGGCCATACTGGCTGAGGGCAGCCCTGAGGGCACAAGTGAGCCACCCTTGTTCAGAACTATCTGATAGTATAGAAAATAGGCTAACTTGGCAAATGAATCACAGAAGCTGGATTCTTTCTGAAGTACAGCTTTTCATCAAATGCACCAAGAACAAGAGACAGCATTGCAATGGCAGACTGTCCTGAGCCCCAGTTCTGCCTGACAGCAAGTCAGTATGTCAATTCCAAACTTCAAAGTCCAGGGGTCAATACACACAAGCAAAGTCCAAAATCCAAAGGAAACACAGTCCAGAGTCAATTCAAGTAGCACAGTTTAAAGTCTAGCAGTCAGGATACAGTCCAGAGTCAGATCAGAAGCACAGTCCCATAGAGGTCCATACAGTATCCTAGTCAAGATCCATCAACACGGGCAGTTAAGCAGACTCAGCACCTCAGCTCTGCTTCCCTTTCATACTTTGCCTGCCGACTGCAGCATCTGGGCTCGATGAGGCATGGGACTCTCGTCTGTTCCAAGCCTACTCCAGCTGAGGAATCACACAGCTCCTCCCAGAGCTAATGAGCCCCACCTGACCAGCTGGGGAGCTGGGCTGTGGGTCCTTGCCCCCTTCAGCCTCCTGTAGTGCCCCTTCTGCTGTTCCCATGCTTCAGAGCCCGCTGTAGACAGGGACCCCTCTGGCTCTTGTGGTGGGTCCTGCAGTTCTGGTTCCTGTGCACTGACCCCCATCCCCTTGCCATCCTCCATCACCCTTTGAATACTCCCTTCCCCATTCCCTGCTTGCCACAGTATTTCCAAGACCCAGATAACCCCCTCACCAGGATCTTCTTCTTCCTCTTCCTCCTCCCTGTCATCCTGCCAGTTCACGACACAGACTTTCTCCTCCACACTATGTGCCTTTCAGTGTGAGCTTGTAATGTACTGTATGCACATAGGCACATTGCATAAGCACACTGCAGATGTGTGTTGGGAATGGGGCAAAGTGAGTCATAGCTATCATAGCTGGGGCTTGACATTCCCAGGAACAAGTGGAAAGTACCACAACCTAATGGCAAGCAACATGTGACTAATAATGATTAATAATAATAATAATAATAATAATAATAATACATTACTGCTTCTAACAATAAGCCTCACCAGCAGTGTAGGTAGGCACAGTCAAAATTTCTGCACATTTGAGTGCTGAAACCATATTTGTCTTGGGCATCTGGCAATGTCATTTATTATGTTCACATGGCCTTGCATGCAGTTAAGCATGCACTGTGTATTATTTTATGATGTTTGAATTGGAATCACACTTTCAGGGTTCAAGTATTCATGCTTTTGCAGATTCTTATGTAAAGCCGAAGAGAGCCTGTTTCCAATTTCATTAACGTTTATCGCTAATCCAAAATGACTGCAGCGTTACCTACAGTCAGGAAGCTGGATAGGGGCTTGTGTGTTTTGGAGATCTCAGGCTCTTCCCAGGAACTACTATGAAACTAGTGATTTGGTTACATGAAGGGAAGGCATAAGTCAATTCATGGACATGACAGCTGCCTAATCTGCATTTACTTTGCAAACATTTAAGGGGTATCATAGATATATACTGGTTGCGTAACGATTCCTCGTCCATTTAAGGTCAGCTCTTCCATTCACATCTTTATAAAATGTTGCTCAAATTTCAACAAAGCTAAGAACATATGATTTCTCTCTCTCTTTCCCCATCCCTGTTACATTTTGCTATGACTGAGTGGGATTAGACTTCAAAATATTATATGAGCCAGTTATTGTCATGCAAACAAATTAGAATGACTCCAGAACTCTTGGTGTAAGACTCCTAGAATGTGAAGCGACAGAATATCTGTGACTGAGGGATCTACTTTGATAATGGCATAGAAGTATGGGGTGTTAGGGGAGGGGTAGGATCTCTGATGGGGAACACCTGGCAAATGGCCATCCAATCTCTGTTTAAAAAACATCCAGTGAAGGCAAGTCCACCACCTTCTGAAGAAGAGAAGAAGAAGAAGAGTTTGGATTTGATATCCCACCTTTCACTCCCTTTAAGGAGTCTCAAAGCGGCTAACCTTCTCCTTTCCCTTCCTCCCCCACAACAAACACTCTGTGAGCTGAGTGGGGCTGAGAGACTTCAAAGAAGTGTGACTGGCCCAAGGTCACCCAGCAGCTGCATGTGGAGGAGCAGAGACGCGAACCCGGTTCCCCAGATTATGAGACTACCGCTCTTAACCACTACACCACACCGGCTCTCTGAAGGAGTCCATTCCACTGTCAAACAGCCATTACCAACAGAAAGCTCATGCTTTCTGTCAGAATCTCCTCTTGCTATGAATGTTTTTTTCTTCTTAGTTATCTACAACAAGGGTGTTTTTTTTTTACAAAACATTTGGACATAACACATTATGAGCTGCAGTTTATTGCTGAGATTTCTTAGGACCTCCCAGACCTATAATTCTCAGAAGGATTATTGTTAAATCACTTTAGTTCAGTGAGGGGAATAGAGGTGTCCTAACAACTCTCAGCTTCCAGTATTTATTTTTTAGGGGGCATGACTGTTAAAAGTGGTATCATAGTGCTCTAAATGTATGAATGTGGCCTGTGTGTTGCTGATATTAATTGCTTTTATAGTTTTAATAACATTTTTCATATGCTGTACTTTATTGATTATATCTGTATACTCACCCACCTCTGGGTTGAAGGGTGGTTTAAAAATAATTAGTGAAATATAACTGTCAGGGAATCAGGAGCAGGAGCACTGGGGAGAGAGGAATTGGAGAGCGAAGGGGAAGAATCCGAGGGCAGCGTAGGGGAGTATGACAGTGGCCCGAGAGATTCCATGAGCTTCTCCAGCGAATCAGAAGATTCCCAGAAGGGGGCGCCGATGGTCAGGGCAAGGGGGGTCCCAGGGGGGACGCACCAGAAACAAGGAGCCAGAGGGGAACCCCAAAGCAGCAGTGGAGGATCGGGACCAGTTTCCCCACCAGAGCGTAGTGGGGGGAAGAGTCACATGTGTCAGGGCCAGCGTCTCCTCCAGCGGGGAGAGAGAGTGAGTCAGGGCTGACCACGCCTCCATCGGAGAGTGGGGGAACGGAAGGGAGGTCAGTTGCAGCTAGCCCCCCCGAAGGGGGAAGCAGTGACAGCAGCAGTGAAACGGTCAGGAGGAAAGCTGCTGGCTGGGCGCGTGCGCCAAGTTCAAATGTGCAGGCGCGCGGAACAGCAGGAGACCCGGATGGGGAACCAGCTCCTAAAGCCCGCCGGAGGGAGGGAGAAGGCTCAGGGGAATCAGCGGGAGAAGAGGCTAGAAAGGGCGGAACCCCGGCGGGCAGGCGGACCCAGAGGAGGAAGGAGCAGCGGAGAAGGTGGAGCAAGGCTAGAATCTTAAATTGGTGTCAAGGGGGAGGAGACTCAGACGGAGCATCAGCGGTCTGACAGTTGAGACGTAGAGCTGCGCGCTGCGGCTCTGGAAGTGAAACTGAACTTCAATAAAGACTTTTATACTTAACAACGAAGCAGCGTTGGTCCTTTGTGAGCTGGGACCTAGGGTAGCTCTGACAATAACATTAGTCATATTTAGAATAGACCCATTTAAATCAATAGGCTTAAGTAAGTCCATTAATTTCAATAGGCCTACTCTGAGTATTTCTAGTGTTGGATGATGATATAAGAAGAACAATAATAACAATGTATATATCCTGAATGCAGGTCAGCTTTGAAACATTTTATAATATAATGCATGGAGAGATATTTTAAATGTATACAATATTTTTAAGCAAGTGTCTAAAATCACAGAAAACCATATAGGATTTCCATATGGGAATGAATTGCCCCCTTTGTACCCATTTTATTGTTCGCTGCAGATAGTTAAATGACACAGATTGCATTCATTTTATTTTTCTCCTAAAAACTTAGAGGCATTTTTACAGATCCCAAGCATACAGTTCACCCAATAACTGAACCCTGTCACAGATGTACTGTAACCACAGCGGAAATGTTTCTCCAGAGTATTTCTGACTACTCCATGTTTTAACACAAGGTCTATGAAAGCTAAAGCAAAAATTATCCCCAGCTTTTCATGACCTTGATCTTCAGGAATCCATGTCTCTTTATACTTCATTCTGACATCTTTCAGAAGGCTTAGCGCAATGATATCACACATTTTAGCTTACTCAAAAAACCTCAAAGGCTAAAATCATATGCACACTTAAGTTGTTTCAAAACTGTCACTATTTTGTGGATGGGATTCAGTCATATACTGGCAAATGTAAGTTGAACAATTAAAGTGGATTTGTTGCTTTTGTACAACAAACTAGGTAACTTCCTCTCTTATTCTGTGCCTTCTGAACACATTTCAAAGGCAGACTCATATACAGTGCGTGTCAGGTGTTTCTTCGTGTATAGAAAATTGTGGCCAGTTCATTTCTCCAGGAAAATGCATCAACTGAAGTTGATGAAAAGTACTATGAGGTATGGGTGTCACTTGAGTCAATCAACAATGTGGAATCTTATTTTTAAGTGAAAACATTCCCATAAATGACAGAACTTCCATTTTTTGATAAACCACCATAATCCAACAGTACTTCTGTTTGGTCTACTCAGTTTCAGTTTATCACCAAAGGTATTTTATTTCTAGAAGCCAGACTAAAACAGAATTAAAAAATATACAGGAATGCCAGGAAGTCAACCGCCATCTTGTGTTTTTTTATAGGGAGATTTCTCACTGAACATTACAAAAATCAGAAGAACCCAAGGGTTGTTTTTTAAGATCCTTGTTTTCATTCTCAGCTGTGACAGCACTAAGGTTTACAAACAGAAATTGTGTCTGGAGTAGGTAAATAAGAGGCAAGACAAAAGTAAGTGGGCATGAAGTAGGGCCACATATTATTCAGTTATGATGTCAGTGGAAGATAAATGCTATGGAAGTAACCCAATTCAACTTGAGCAAGCCACCTTGCTCAGGACAAGGGAGTGACTAGATCATAAACGCTTACCTGAGCCCCACTCTTAAGATGAGTCCCTGCCCTGGTACATACAACTCCTGGTTGGTGACACTGGTTAGTCCCAAAGGCATTTCATATTCAGCCCCACAGATCACATAGTCCAGAGGGGCTTGCATCTAAATCATAGAATCATAGAATCATAGAGTTGGAAGAGACCACAAGGGCCATCGAGTCCAACCCCCTGCCAAGCAGGAAACACCATCAGAGCACTCCTGACATATGGTTGTCAAGCCTCTGCTTAAAGACCTCCAAAGAAGGAGACTCCACCACACTCCTTGGCAGCAAATTCCACTGTCGAACAGCTCTAACCTCCCAAGGTCTACAGATAATGATGTCATGACTCCTATTCTACTACAGGAAAGCCCCGTCTGTCCATTCAAATTGTTAATCACAGCTAATGGACACAGAGAATGCTAAACAGGCTAAATGTTATGTAAGAATTGGTGTAGTACTGTTTTGTAATGTGTTACTGAGTTTTTAAATAATATTTTACTGAGTAGCTACAACCCTGCTGAGGAGTCTAAGGAATAGTCTCATCAGGCACAGCTTTGCAGATCATATTCTACATGGATGAAAAGTGTGTAAGAGACTTTGGACACACACAATCAGAATCCAACACTGTTAGAGCTCCAGCAAAAAGACATGCACCTCAGAGCTTATAACACTAGTATTTGTAGCATATGTGCCATTTTAAATATTTCAGTAACAGTCAATTCCTGTTATTTCCAAGATGTGGAAAATAATGACAAAAGTAGATGCACGTGACGCGTACAGTATGAGTGAAATACAATGGATAACACTGGTAGGGCTGACAAGTAGATGTATTGACCTGCATCTAAGCAACCCACTGCGAAGTCTTTACAAAAATGGTGGAAAGCTCACCATTATTTGAAAGTATCTACCTTCTTAAGGGAAATGAAGAGGCAGCACAAACCCCCAAATTGGCCTTAACATGCAGCAAATTCACAGCTGGCTGTACAGCAAAGCTGTTTTTTGTTTGTTTTGTTTTTACATTTTGCAGCCAGAACCATTTCCCCCCTTTTTAAGTTTGAGCAATTATCATCGTTTTCAAAGTAATGGAAATTGATTTGGCCATGGAGTGGGACAATCTAGTTGTTATGTCATGTGATTGTCAGCTATGAGAAGATCCACAGTACCAATTTGACTGAAGACTCTTAAGAGACAACAGAGAAAGCTTTTCAGTTTACCTTAATAGATGATTGGGTACAGCCCTTGGGATGCATTGGTAGCACATGTGACTCCAGATGGAAGTCTTTGTGTTGAAATCACACCAGGGTCATGCATCTGCCTTTGGGGAGAGGGCACAGATCAGGAGTAAAGTACACATTTAGGCTATGGAGGAAACACCTCTGTGTAAAAACCTGGAAAACTCTTGCCTCTTCAAAGTAGACAATATTGGACTAGATGGACCTGGTAGACAGCAACTTCCTATGTTCCCAATCATCTGGATTAGGTCTGAATAAAGGTCAAGAACAGCATATTACTTTTTAGGATTATCTTCTACAAGCTCTAAGTTATAGAAGTACACAAATCATTCTGGAAACAATTTCATTTTAAAAGTTACATTGAAACTGGCTGTGCAAAGTGCACATATAGGAATGAAATTTTATTTGTATGCAAATAGCAATATTGGCACATGTATCTATGTATTGCATTTCTAAAATGAATACATATGTTCCAAATGCAAGTGTATAGGCAGCCATTTTAGGCACAGACATAACCTAGCACAGAAATGGCTTCAGAAAAATTGATCGTAAAGTCTGCTAAAGTGCAAATAATTTTGCTTTATGGCTTCCTCTGCTCATCTCTGAGGAAGAAGAACTCTGAAAATCTGGTGTCCAGGTATGTAAAAGAGAACAGGAAATGATTCTTTATATTTCCTTCTTTCCTAGGCCTCCTTCTTTCCTTCTTTCCCCATTTTCACCCTCATCCCTTGGATATTTTATACACTATTCATCCTCAGGCATTCTCCTTTAATGCATAGTATCTAATCAAGAAATGGAAAGCCATGAATACACTGTACACTTTGACTCAAAACACATTTTCTCAGATGTATGCTCTTTCAATTTTGAATTAGTTCTATTATTATCACAGTCTGTACCACTTTAAATCCAAGAATTACACTTGACTTGCCCATTATTATTATTAATATACCACGCTACACCCGGAGCTCTCAGGGCGGTTCACAGAACAAAATCTGTTACTAGCTGGTTCCCTCACCTCCCTGCATTCCTGCTCCAAAGCTTAACTTTCTTTTGGTGTTTGTGGAGGGATGACTTCTCATTGGGTCCCAGTTCAAAATAGGGAAAAGGTCCAACACTTCTCAAAGAGATGGCAGTGTGTGGCAACCCCACCTGCAGGGAAAACAGCAGCCACCAGGACAAGTGCTGGTGGTGTAGGTCAATGAGGGGCCTGAGTTCTAGCTGTGGCTAAAATAAAACAGATATAGGGTGGAATAGTAAAACCTTAAATGCAACCTTAAATCAAACTCAACAAATTGACAACAGTGATCTTAACAATTGATGCTAACACAGAGAGAGTGGTGACACCACCAAGCAAACACGGCACAAGGCTCTCCTCCCAATCTGTTGGAATTAATCTAAAGAAAGCCCGTAAAACCATCAAAAAGATCACTGAAAATTAAATACGTTCATCTGGTGTGAAACAAGAGCACACAGGGAGTGAAATTGGTTACGTTCTCAACTACCTTGCCTTCACTATGAGCTATAGAATTTTGACAGCAGACAATGACACCTGTAAAAATAATATTTTACAAAATGGGTCAGATGCTAGTTGATAAAGAAAGTCTCTCTCTCTCTCATATAGATATATATATATGTGTACAAAAATATGGGCATTGTCTCTTTTTTCAAGTTGCGTTTTCTATGGATCAGTTTCATTTGTTGTGAGACATTAGTGTTATGTACAGTGTTAGGTTAGGGAGGAAAGAAGGGGGGAATGGTAAGTGGGGTGGGGTTGGGTGGCAATGCTTCTATTCTTCTACTAAGTGTATGTGTGGGATTTTGTGGCAGCGTCACTTGTGTGGGTTCTCTTACTATTCACTTGTTGTATTTCCTTGGTGGTGAGAGAGGTTGGGGTGGCCTAGGGTGTGGTTGGTTGTCTTTGGTTGGCTGTAGTGAGATTTGTTTTTGTGGGCGAGTGGGGTATGTCTGAGTGTTTTTGGATCAGGTTAGCCAGACTGATTTGTATGCTGCTGGAAGATGGAAGTATGTAGGAGACAACATGCTCTCTGATTTAAGGGCAATCATTTTTTTAAAAAAGGGAATTATAATTCTCAAGGAGGGTAAGATAATGCCAGAATCATAAAAATTCTACTTTGATAATAATGAAGAAATTTGGCAAAGCCTTCTCATGTAAGAAGCACACATGTGGCATAAGACCAAACTGTGCTGGCAGAACACTGTGACTATGTTCCCTGGAAAATTCTCTTAACACGTTTTCACCAAGACTGCAGATTAAGCAGATAATTCTTGAAGCCACAATACTCTGATTCCCAGAACACTCACAGATCCTCCTCTGCTAACAGTGGAAGACATGCTGGAGAAAAGTCAACAACAGAAAGTTGCTAGGTGTTTGATATTTTAAAAATAAAACAAAACATGTTTATTCTTTTATATACAGAATTGTTGTAGGTCTATCTCAGGGGTAGGCAACCTAAGGCCCAGGGGCCAGATGCGGCCCAATCGCCTTCTCAATCTGACCCGCAGACGGTCCAGGAATCAGCGTGTTTTTACATGAGTAGAATGTGTGCTTTTATTTAAAATGTATCTCTGGGTTATTTGTGGGGCATAGGAATTCGTTCATTCCCCCGCCCCAAAAAATATATATATAGTCCAGCCCACCACATGGTCTGAGGGACGGTGGACTGGCCCACGGCTGAAAAAGGTTGCTGACTCCTAGTCTATCTCGAGAGACAATGGAGTGCACCTCTGGGGAGGAAGTCGAACTGCTGTATTAGCAGCACCGAAGTGACTTACCCAGGGCACAAGCCTGGGCAGTTTGTCTGGAGGTCCTAGACTGCCCAGATAAGAAGATCCCATTCTTGGCCTCACTAATGTGGTCCAAAGGAAAGCAGAGCAATATGTTTGGCACAAGCTTGGCAACAGGAGTTGTCAGAAGGGGATGTACAACTTGCCAACCAACCATCTTTGGAATTCCACTCTATATTTGTGTAGCCTTTTCTTCTCCCAAATATATCCCACATGGCAGCAGAGGTTTAGCATCAGAGTTTTCCTTCTCTTATATGGGCTACCTTCCCAGGTAGACTAGACCCATCTGCCCCTCACTTCTCTCTAAAGCACGTACAGAAACTACCTTCTTGACGTTGGACCCAGGGGTGCCAACTTTAATAAAATATTGGAGGGGGGACTAGGCATAGCTGATCACATGATGCAGTGCACACACACCACTTGAATAGCAAATGCCCATCAACTTTGGGGGGCTTTGCCCCCTCAAATATTTTATTGGGGGACACAGACCCCTTGGGCCCTAGGAGCTGGCTCCTATGCTTGGACCCACTATTGGTCTCACCCACTCAATCCACTGGAGCCTGTCTTTCCATGCAGAGAAAATCCCTAGCTATCTGAGGGTTTGAGACCCATCATCTACCCTGACCTGGTTTAGCAGGCCCGTTGTTGTTGTTCCCAGGTGTGGCCACTGTTGCATGCTGACAGCTTCTAGGAGCCACAGGAGAGAGCTGAGTGCAGGGTGGGGACCAAAGGTGGACAAACTATCCCAGAAGGAACATGATGTGTCCCACACCAGAGGTACTACTCCTCCCCTAACACCAAATACACCCAGTTCTAAATATCACAATAATATTCCACTGGATGGTGTTGTTGTTGTTGTTTAGTCGTGTAGTCATGTCCGACTCTTCGTGACCCCATGGACCAGAGCACGCCAGGCACTTCTGTCTTCCACTACCTCCCACAGTTTGGTCAGACTCATGTTTGTAGCTTCGAAGACACTATCCAACCATCTTGTCCTCTGTCGTCCCCTTCTCCTTGTGCCCTCCATCTTTCCCAACATCAGGGTCTTTTCCAGGGAGTCTTCTCGTCTCATGAGGTGGCCAAAGTATTGGAGCCTCAGCTTCAGGATCTGTCCTTCCAGTGAGCACTCAGGGCTGATTTCCTTAAGAATGGATAGGTTTGATCTTCTTGCAGTCCATGGGACTCTCAAGAGTCTCCTCCAGCACCATAATTCAAAAGCATCAATTCTTCGGCGATCAGCCTTCTTCATGGTCCAGCTCTCACTTCCATACATCACTACTGGGAAAACCATAGCTTTTACTATACGGACCTTTGTCAGCAAGGTGATGTCTCTACTTTTTAAGATGCTGTTCTACCACTGGACGGTAGAACATTGAAATATACTTGGAGTGATTTCATGCTCTTTATTGCAGCTTGTAAAACAGTAATTGAATTTCCCCCAAAACCTCAGGCTTTTATATACATTATTTACACAATGAGTCCTGCCTGATTGGCTGATTCTGCTTCCCTCCTGGAGCATGATTGGTCTTTTCCTGCAGGCAAATCAGTTGTTGCATTCTATGATCCTACCAGCTTAATAGGCTGATTAACTTCCTCTTGGAGCCTGATTGGTCTTCTCCTGCAAGCCAATCAGTTGTTGCATTCTAGGATCTTACCTGCCTATTGTTCTCGGATCCAAGCTTAATATATAACAAACATACACTCCACTAAACAAAGATACAAAATGGAAGGCCAAGTTCTACCACTATGTAGTTGTTGTAACACCTGGTAGTGCCGGATTTAGGGCGGTGGAGTTGGTTCCCCTGTACAGTGGTACCTCGGGTTAAGTACTTAATTCATTCCGGAGGTCCATACTTAACCTGAAACTGTTCTTAACCTGAAGCACCACTTTAGCTAATGGCGCCTCTTGCTGCTGCCGCACTACCGTAGCATGATTTCTGTTTTCATCCTGAAGCAAAGTTCTTAACCTGAGGTACTATTTCTGGGTTAGCGGAATCTGTAACCTGAAGTGTAAGTAACCTGAAGCGTATGTAACCCGAGGTACCACTGTACAAGATGCCAAGCCATGGGATTGCAAATCATCATCATCATTCCTATATTTATATGTGTACCTATTGAAAGTACCAAAACTTGAAATATTTGGGGGGCACCGAATTTTGTACTTGCTCAAGGTGCCATATTACCAAAGTCTACCCCTCCATCTGGTAAAAGGCGCTTCTAGCCACTGAGCCTATCTGGGACTCCAGTGACAAAGTGAGATGCAAAAACAGCCCCAGACTGCATACCTGTTGCCTCACAGGGAGCACAACCCCACCCAAGGCAGGCAACTGACCAATTTCTTGGACACAGGAAACACTTTCAGTGCCTCCACTGATGTGCAGCTTAGTTTCCCTCACCCGTCCCACTACTGTTCCAGTGCCTGTACATCCTTTCCTGATTTAGATGTTATGGAGAAATAAAAGCTGAGTGCCATCTGCATACTGTTGGCATCTTGACCCCAAACCCCTAGTGACCACTCCCAGAGGCTTCAAATAGATGTTAAATAGCATTGGGCATAAAATAGTGCCTTCAGCAGCCCATAACATAACATGTCTACTCAGAAGCATCCCATAACATAACTGCTACGCCCAAAAGTATTCTCCCAATGCCACTCTCTGAACTCAGTCCATTAGGTAGGACTAGAACCACTGTAAATAGCGCCCATAGTAAAATGATAGAACCATCTCACACAGGAAGCAGTGATAGCTACCAATTTGGATGGGTTTAAAAGAGAATTAGCCATTATTGCTATGTTCTACCGCCTCTTTCAGATGTGCCATGGGAATTGCAAGTGGGCAGAGTGCTGTTGCATTCATGTTCAAATTGGAGGCCACTGTGAGAACAGGATACTGGATTAGATTGGCCATTGGCCTGATCCTGCAGGCTCATCTTATGTTTGGAGAGTTGCTCTGCAGACCCTGTTCCATCCAAGAACAAATGTAAAGCCTGGGACTCCTTCTCCCCTCCCCCCCCCCCCGTATTCAATACAATTCTGTTCTTTTCCATCTCTAAATCAAAGAACATTTTCATAATTTATATAATCTGATTCATTTGGCCTGTTCAGGGTTAAGTCTGCAGAATGTAGCTTTACCAGATTCCTAATAGTGACTTGCAGTAAATTAAGCTATTTTGGCACTTCCACTTTTTGTGATCTCTTTATTGCAATCAGCTGCTCCTTTGCTCAGAATGGTGTCACTTAGGAGGATTCCAAAACTGAAATTAATTCATCATTTGCAATGATTCTGGGTATGAATGTCATTCATGGTTTGGCTGCTAATAAGACATTATACGTGATGGGGTCAATATATAGAACTCATTCCTTCTGTTGATTACATTTTCCTTCTTCGGATTTGCCTCAATGCTGCTCACGCTCTCACAACCACCAATTTACATGATGTGCTGTCTGTGGAATGTTGTGGTCATTTCATTTCATTTTCTATCCTTTCTTTCTTTGTAATATTCTCTAATTGGTGATTCACTTGTCTGTCATTTCAACATCTTGAATTGTATTATTCTCATTTTTTCGCTTGTGCACTTTTTTTTTCATTTAATTATGTCTTCTTTCTGATGCAAAGTTAAAATGGGGTGTATTATTTGGTCTGGTTTTATTTTTCTGACAGTATTCACTCTGCAGCAGTTTAAGGGGTTTCTATCAGGGCATTACAGAACTGGATCTACCTTAGGTTTTATATCTCGGATTTCATTATTTGCCCAGATGCTCACTAGTGCAAAAAAATAAAAGAAACTTCTTTTAAAAGTTGTGCTAATTTTTACCAGCTAAGAATTCTGTCTTCTGAGTATCAACTTCCATCCTTCATCAACCTTTTCTTTCAGTTACCTATTCCCAAATTCCAACATATCTTATTTCATTGGTCTCAGGACAGGCAGAACTACAGAAAGGATTATTTGTTATCCACATTTATTCAGAAGCGACTATGTGGGCCAATAATTTCTCCTCTAATGGTAAACACCACCAACACTTATTCACAGACAAATATCTGAAAAAGAATGGTGGGTTAAATAACATGATTCTAAACTAAACTAGACAAATAGAGATATAAACTAGACAAAATCACTATAAACTGCTTGGTCAATAGTATGTGACTCCATAACGACTGAGTAAAATTTACACTACTTGTGATGGAACGCGTTTGGAGATGTGGGCATTCAAAGGCTGATATGAAAGATATTTGGTGGACTCATTCAATAATTAAAATCTTTTGTGGAGATGTGATGAGGACAGTATCTTTAATGACACCTTATACTTTGTCATTAGACCCACTGATAATTTCATTAGGATATTTAGATCAACAAATATACCATAAGGAGTTGATATAGAATCTCACAGTAGCTGCTCATCTGGATTTTTCACAGAAATGGAAAACTGGGTCCCCATCGTAAGTGAAAGAGTAGTCAGCAATTTTTTTCAAGGCGGCAATATAAACTTACGGAATTGATTAGTATGACAGATGGTAGACAAGAGGAGAACATCTTAACGATAAATGGATTCCACCAGTTGAAGAGTAAATAAAATATATATGTTCTTGAGATTTAATAAAGTTTGATAAGAAAGACATTGTACCTTTTTGAATTTTTTTTAATGTTGTCTCAATTATTCTGCTAAGAGATCAAGTTTCATAGCTTAACTATGTGTTGTGTGAAGTACTTCCTTTTATCTGTTCTTCCAACATTCCACATCACTGGATGTCTGCACATTCAAGTGTTATGAAAGAAACTCTGGAAAAAAAACTCTTTTAAAAAGAGATCAGTTCAGTAATGCCCAGATGATGCGTTCTGTCCTCAGAAACAAGTCTGCCATTAAATAAATAGTTGGGGGGTTGGGGGGGTTTGCTCAACAGTTTTTAAATGTACTTATTTTGATATGGGCATGTTCCTTTTTTTATTAACATGTTGAGATTTTCCAATGTAAAACAGAATACAGTTCTTTCCTAAAAAGTTAGGCTGCAAGCCTAATGTTTCAATGTTGATGGCAGATGGGGAGGCACTAGAAGGCAGCACAATTGCCTCTCTACCCAATCCTGTTCTCGGAAATGATTGCAGCTGATGGAGAGGGAGAGGCAGGAAGTTACCGCCTGCAGATATTCTTCTGGCAGAAGCCAATGTTGCTGATATCACGTGATCCACTTTCAATACTGTTTGTGCCTGAAAAAGACTTTGTGAGGAGGAAGACATATTGCTTTGTTCCAACTGGTGCATATCTTAGAACTTCCTGCTGTAATCCTGTAACTTTTTATACTGCGAATGTTCCATTATAACACAGGAGTGCTCCTCCAGCTGGCAATAATGAAGAAATGCTGAGGTAGCACTGCAGAACAAAATGGAAGGGTGGGTGAGCAGTTCAGCATAACTGCTAACACACTGTTGTTGCATCAATAATATATTGCAGAATACACTTGCAAAAACAAACAAACCCCAAACACAGCAGTTTGGAGGGGCCCTAAGTCAAATGTGGAAATATGAAAGTGGGTCCCATGTTGCAGGCTGGGAGTCTGAGGACTGGATGAAAGCAGCATTCTCCCTTCTTCATTTTGCTTATAATATTGCAAAGAATAGCAATCTGGAGTGACCCTGTGTCTTTGTGCCTTGCGCTCTCTCTCTCTCTCTCTCTCTCTCTCTCTCTCTGTGTGTGTGTGTGTGTGTGTGTGTGTGTTTTGCAGACTGGCACACCCACATCAAGAAACTTACTGTCAAACAAATCTTTATTTTCCAAACATCAGCACCGCTATGTTACTACTAGCAGCTGCTTTTCAACTAAGAGAAGGAGACTTCAGGATCCACAGTCTCTTAAAACCTGTGGGTTGCTTTGCTATTTTCATTCTTCTTTTAAGAGCATAAAAGGAGTGGGGTGGGGGATGCAGCTGGTAAGTTGGGATGAATTCTTTTTTCATTAACTTCCCTGTATTTGAGGCAAGGCATCCCATTTCAGGCTAACTCAGCAAAGGGAACTCTGCTGGTTACAGGAATGTATCAGTCATCATAACCAGCATCACTGCATTTTCCATTGCAAGGCAGATAAGTTCATGCCAAACAACGGTTATATAAAGCCAAAATAATGTTCTTGTAAACAAGTCTACGTAAACACAGGGTTAGCAGTCAGGCAGATTTCTCCAAAATTACATATCTAAGAATATAAGAATTGACTCCTTGTATTTGACCAATATTTATTTAGTCCAGCAGGCTCTTCCCAGCAGTGACCAGCTAGTTGCCTCTGGAAGCTTACAGGAAGGTCAACAGGTAAAGGTCATCTCCTGGGTTTGTTTCGGTTTTTTGTTTTGGTCCCCAGAAAAGAGCAGGCAAGTGAAGAATGTTGAGGTATCATGAAGGGATTTGGAACTTGTAGCCCTCCATATGTTGTTTAATGCCAAGTCCCATAAACTGCCAGCCAATATTGCCAATGGTCAGGTGAGATGGGAGTTGTAGTTCAGACACATCTGAAAGGCCACATTTTCTCCTTTTGGTAGATATCACTCTTCCTTGATTTTTTTTATAACCATAACTATAATACTTCAAATAGCTGGCAGTAGGGTCACGCAGTCTTTGTCAGCCATTGAGAAACTCTTTGGCTGGCTATACATCAGGGCCGGACTGCCCACAAAAATTCTGAATTCAAACAGGTCAGTTAGAGGCCCACTACTGAGCAAAGACTTACTTGTGGGCCGTGAGTTGGCTGCTCCCGCTCCAGTCCACCAGCAACACATAAAAGCCTGACATGTCCCCTTTTGGCCCTACCAGTGTGAGATCTCCAACGGTGATATGCTTAGAGACATGGAAGTTGCTGTAGCATTGTGGAGTGTTACTTCACTTTTGTGGTGAACCAGCTTCACTTTGCCACTGCTGATTCAAGTATGCAGAGAGGTTCCTATTTTACTCCCATAATTGTACATATATTTCAGAAACATTCTAACCACTGACACCATATTTCTATGCTATGCTGTTTGCCAATGAATCAAGCTATCACCCAGTAACTGTGGAACTTTAGATATGGTACAATGCTAGCCAGACTTTAAAATTAACAAGATATCCTCAATTTATTGTAAACTATAAAGTTGTGTTGGGGAAAATGTGATTATCCTTAAATTGGTTACCATTTCTTTAAGGGTTTTTTCTTCTTCTTCTTTTGTAAGGTTATTGTTATTACTAGGAGCTGCCACCACTGCCTATCCGCCAACTCCACCTTCATATCTGAGCCTCCATAGCTTCTTGCCTATCTTCCACCAGTTTCAGCTCTAGCTTTCAGACTTCAGTCTTCTGCCTTCAATCTACTCACCCAGCTTCTGTAGCTGCTGCTTGCTGGTCAACACTCAAACAGTCACACACACACACACACACACACACACACACACAAACATTCAACCATGCTAGAACTGGACTATTTATGTTCCAGCCAGCCTACCATTCAATCACTCAGATTTGAGTGGCATAGAACTCTCTCCCTTCATTAGACCACTTTTCCGATCCAATGAGTGACCAATAATTTCTACCCAGCAAGTCAACCAGAAGTGAAATTGTAAAGTCCCGTAACTCGGTATAGAAAGAACCTAGATTTTCCCAGACCAGTCTTATGCAACTAAGAAACAATCAACTGACCAGTCACCAATGAATACTTACTATTTGAAACTTAACCCTTCATATGACTTTACATAGCACCCACACATGCAGTAAATTCTTACACATTATAGAAAAACATTGTCTCAGTAAATTAAACCCCTTAAAGGGGTGTTTTCTCCATTGACACAAAGGAGAAATGGATCTGTCAATGGATCTGATTTTAACTTCTGTAGCTCCTAGGACACCCTCCCAGGAAATATAGGACTGCAGCCTTCAACACCTAAAATATATCAATAAAAAAACCACTGCTGCCATTATGGGTATGCCAAAGAACTCCAGGGGGGGAATATGGAAGTCTTTTATTGTTTGATTGGTAAATCCTGTCTATACTTGGAGAGATTTGCTTTATTTGTCAAAGAAGGACAATGAGCTGAATAGCCTGTGGTAGCTGGAAAATTGTAAAACACTCATATTTCTCAATTCCTGGACTCAAAGTGCTGTTTCACAAATTCATTTACAACCGTTCTCGTCAGTTGATGATTGACAGCTGAATTTATGAATTATCTCCATTGAAAGATATTGCCTTTGACATGATATGAGGTGCTATGAAAATACTACCTCTAGCAGGTTTCCACATACAAGTTTAATTTGACCTAGCAATGAGTGTACATATTATTTATTTGGTCCTATTGAGTTCTATGGCCTTTTAAAGCTGCTTTTGAATGGATTTGAAGACTTTGTATTATATGGTGCTACCCATGGTGGTCATTTTGTACACCGCCTTATAAAAAGCAGTTTAAAAATAATTAATTAAATAAGTAAATATTGAACAACAGAAAAGCACAACAGAAGGCTCTCAGAAACAAAAATGAAGCAAGCGACAAAATGGAAAATGGAGGGCAAGACATTTCCTACAAATAGTGGAATAAAACAGTTTATAGACAGCTGGAGAACATTGTGGAAGATTCTTAGGAGGAACTGTGAATTTTTAGGCATTAGACTATTTTGTTCCATACTCCCTTACAGAACTGAAATGTGTTTATAAATAAACAAAGTACATAGCCTAAGAGAAACTTGTCGGATATCTGAAACTACATTGCAAATGCAGGGAGTTCCAAGAGGAGGAAAAATAAATGGTGAGATAAAATGTTCTCTAATGCATGTGGAGACAACTCCTTAAGCTATCCTGAATAATTGGCATTTGAGAGGAACTTCATATCCATTTCAAGGCTTCTGGCCAATGAAAAGTATGTCAGAACAATTTTTTTAAGAAGAGTTCATAAATTTTGTTTATATTATAAACATGTTGTAGAAATGACTGATGTGTACTATAAATGGTTTTAAGTACATTATTTATAAAGGGTCATTTATGAGGATTATAAGTTGTAAGTATTTGTCAGCTCCTGCTGGACCAGAACTGTGTGTTGTAGATGGCAGTTTTATCATGGGTTTATGCCTTCTAATAGACTATGGAGCACTGTGTAAGAATCCAGTAATAGCCATTTATTTGATGGATAGTCACTTAAACAATCCTCTCACACACTTTTATTGTTATTATACACTTTATATCACTTGTATTTGTGGTTTTAATCATTGATTTATTGATCTTATGATGTAAAAACACCTGAATATCACAGGTATTGTTTAAAACCGATGTCCAAAGAAGTACAATGTATTAATATTCTACAATGTACAATATGCAGAACAGGGTGTTACAAAGGATAAATGGCACACATACTGACTTGACTTTTCAGGAAATTAAAATGAAGGATCAGTTTAGCCAGAAGGCTATACTTTCCTAAAGATCATTTGTCCTAGTTTGATTTGCAGCTGAATCTGTGAATTGACTCAGTTGAAAAGTACTAGATTTGAAGTGGTGCCAGTAGAAAGAGAGTAATTGTCAGGTAGAACTATGGTCTTATTCTTTCATAAAAGTAAAATCAAGGCGAGTGGAAGAGTTGAGCCATGATTCAGCTAATAGCTCTGGCCTCCCTCCATTCACATAGGTGAGGAAGGCCTGAAGAGGTGAACCTTCTCAGAGAATTATTTCCCCCATGACTGTGAACTTTGATCATGTTGAGTTGGGATACTAAATTTGAATGGATGTCTATAAAAATAATTCATGAGTAGAGTGGCAAGGTCTATGACTTGTAAATTGAGATTGTTTAGATTATCAGCAGTCTATGTTGGTTGGGACGGGGGTGGCGCTGTGGTTTAAACCACAGAGCCTCTTGGGCTTGCCGATCAGAAGGTCGGCGGTTCGAATCCCCGCGATGGGGTGAGCTCCTGTTGCTTGGTCCCAGCTCCTGCCAACCTAGCAGTTCGAAAGCATACCCCAAAGTGCAAGTAGATAAATAGGCACCACTCCAGTGGGAAGGTAAATGGCGTTTCCGTGAGCTGCTCTGGTTTCAGTGTTCTGTTGCGCCAGAAAACCATGCTGGCCACATGACCCGGAAAAGCTGTCTGTGGACAAACGCCGGCTCCCTTGGCCCGTAAAGCAAGATGAGCGCCGCAACCCTAGAGTCATCTGCAACTGGACTTAATTTTCAGGGGTCCTTTATCTTTACCTTTATGTTGGTAGCAGGGAACAGTTTGGTGAGATCCAATAGTTCAGAAAGGCTTATGCTACATAATCAGTGTTTACTTGTCTTGTCTTGGTTTTTTTAAGAAAAAAAGTTGCCTGTACTCACCATGAAGTTGTTACAGTAAGTGCTACACTTCTAACTGGGGTGTGTGTGCTGATACTGCATACCCTTGAGTAGCCCCCCCCCAAAAAAAGCACTGCACATAATTATCAATGTATTTATTAGGGCTGTACACCAGATCCAGCCAAGTCCTGAGCTAAATCAGGCGTTTTGGGGAAAACTTGGTTGCCAGATGAACTGGGCTGAGATAGCCACATTTCAGTATGTGTCAGTTTGAATAGTCCAGAGTGATTTGTGGCTTTCAAGGGGCAAGACAGGAAGCAGGAGGGAGAGGCAGGTAAGGTGGGGAAACCTTCCTTGCTGCCAGATGCCTCCTCAGCCCCAGGATCATCCTATCCGTCAGCAGTTGTTGAGTGGAGGGGGTGAGTTTGCAGGATACAGGTGATGCTTCATATGCAGCTTTCTTTTACACTTGCAGAGGATCGCTCTTCTCCCCTATACCCAACAGCCTTTAAATGTGATGCTGGAATAGGGTTTTGAAGTATGCCCAGGAATAGCTGAAGGGCTCAGGTGAAGAAATTCTGGCACTCTAGCTGCCCTGTCCATTGCTGATTAAAATGGAGTATGTTAGGCACAGTGGAGAGGCTAGTTGCCAGCAATTGCCCTTGTTCTTTTCACTTACTTCTGGGACAGGGTTGCCATATTTTGAAGAACAAATAAGAGGACACATTTGCCGACTTCTACTTTTAACTATAAATCTCTATGACGACTCTCATTTTACATACCCATGAAAAAGAGGACTTGTCCTGGAAAAAGAGGACATGTGGCAACTCTAAACAGGAGCACTCAGTGTGGAGCTGCCTTCACTCGGGAGTCCTGGAACAAGCTTTGTGCAGGCTAGGACTTCCAGCCAGACTCCCTTTTCAGGGATGGAAACTGGAATTCTGCCTGAACTGTCAGCTGTTGGCATCTAGCCTGCTTGGACATGACAGGTATGGAGGACCGTAAAAACTGAATTATAAAGGAATGGTCATACTGCCTCCTAAGTAGCTTTGTTTTTACTGCTAGAAGATTCAGCAGCAGCAAAAAGCAGATGCTTATTTGGTGACAGAGGAGTATAAACTTTGACAATGCCTATCAAGAAGACTTTATTCATTCAGCTCTGCCCAACCCAATCAAGGTCATCTATATTCTTTTTCTTTCTCTAATAGACATATGCAAAGCCCACAGGTGGGATTCAAATTTAAACTCTTTCTGGTTTTCCCATTGCCCAGAGCAGATTTCTGAAGAAAAGCTGTGTACCAATTCAAACCCCATTCAGTTCTGTTTGCAACCTTTAGTGCTGCAGATATAACTTCAGCTAAAGGCTGCTAGTGTTTTGCTTGCAATCACATTGAATAGTGAGTTGCCTCATCTTAAGTCAGCAGAAACCAGCTTTTGTTGGCATGTGCTCATGAGAAAGAAGATCGCTTTGTCCAAGTGGCTTTAAATATTGCCCTCAGTGAAGTTTGGTCCATTAAGTCAAATGGGACACTGCCCCAGTGACCTTAGTCTGTTTTCAACCATTCCCCACTTGCTGACTTTCTTACTTACAGCTAGATACCTGGCTGTCAGCTCCTCCTCTCCCCCCCCCCTTCTCATTTTTGCCCTTGTAAAACACAGCAGTGAGGACAACCAGGACAAAACTAGATTGAGTTTGCTCCTGCTCTCACCGCCTCTGACTCCACTTTCCTGTAACTCAGACTCCACCTGCTGTTGCCCTCCCTTACTTCCAGCCTACCAGCATTGATGGGCTCCAGCCTCCTCTAATTGCCAGAATTCAGATGAAAGACATCTTGCAAGTGCCACTGTAGACAAGTACCTTAACTGTCAATGACTGCTTGTCTCCTTTTTAAAAAATTATTGTTCCTTCCAATATCTTCAGGGGCTTTTTGCTGTTCTCTCAGACTACTGAAATTCCTTACTGAGGCTCAGCAAACATCGTTCTTTCATTCATTGCACTTTGTGGCACAATAAAATAGATTTGGTTAAAATAGAGGACAAATGCCATAAAGACAGCAATAGCAATCTAGTGCTTGAAATATGGCTCCCTTGAGTAAATGAAAAAAGTTCAACCTGATAGTAAGACAGACAATGGCACAACCCTATTTAGTTGAAATATCCAGCAATATAAATGTAATGATCACAACCCAGCACCAGGTCAAGCCCATTTATTTCAGAATATGTGTTGGATAATGCCATGATACACAAAACATGTCTGACAGAAAAATCCTGGCATTAAAGGCTGCCATGTGACCCTTTTAGCAAATGGGTTCAATCAATCTGCATTTACTGTTCTGCCTATTGTAAAGCAAGACTCTCTGAGCAATGCACTTCAAGGTGAGATTGGCTGATCGTGTTTTGCTCTTCCACAACTAACTTTAACCTGTGCGATTATCCTTGGCTCACCAACATGGTAACATGGACACTTGTGTGCCCTCCTGTACCTCCTAAGGCACTCATGAAAGTTATCGGTAAATGTTCTCTCAAAAATCCACAATACATGAAAAACTGTGCTTCCTATTTGCACTGGCTCAGCCTCTCCCACATCAACACACACACCCTTGAACATGCCACATTTCATGAGATGCGTGGAGTGGACACCCACCTGTTCTAACCAAAGAAGAGGTGCAAAGAGTTTCTCTCATTCTGAAAAAATGTGTCAGTAGCTGAGGTGTATATTTTTTCCCAGTTGAAGGTAGGGGCATGTTCACACCATTTTGTGTTATGCCACCTCCCCATGACAGTATTTTTGTGATGGTTGCCCTATCACATTCTTAAAATTCCAAAATTGCCCCTGAAAAGTTGGCAACCCATGGATTCTCAACTGTCTTTAAATGCTTTTCATATTCTACACTTCACATGAAAATGACATCTCACTTCCAATAACAAACTATCATGTTTGCAGCATCCTCATGCAAGCACAATATTGGGAATGTGGGATGCTGTTGTGACTCACTTTGGTTTAGGCTGCAAATTAGTAGTGGCTTCCAAGCTACCATTTGGAGACCAATGTCCTAGAACACTCATAACAGTGTTCAGGATATACTTGCATGACAGAGCTCTGAAGAACATAAGTTTGTATGATTCAGAAATTTAATTAGGAAGTTCAAAGGAATAGAAAAGAAGTCCACAAGGTTTGTTTAAAAAACTTTACATTTTCACAAAAATAGTATGTTGTGTTTCCGAAGTATACACTACATACAAGCGCAGAGAGTGGAGAGTGCAAACTGTGGCCAGGTTCCAAAGCGGTATGAAGCAACTTTTGCAACTCCACAGAGTTTGTGTTTTTGTTGAGCAGCAGTTCCCGATGCCACATGCCAAACTTCTTTTGAAACTGAGCAAAGTCTCAAATGCAATTTGCAATATTGCATGGAAGAGAGAGCGAGAGACAGAGACAGAGAGACAGAGCAAAACCCATAGGCTAGCTTAAGTTTGCTATGTGATCCTGGGCTCTATGCAGTGAAAAAGCCATGCATGTACACAACCAATGTGAACCCTTTGTCTCCATTTTCTTCCTTTGTGTTGTTTCTCTTAGTATCCTAAATGACAAACATAGAATGGAGGTTTAACAGAAGCAACCAAATGAATACAGAGGATGATTAGGAAATAAAAACCCTGTGTGTGTGTGTGTGTGCTCTGTTTAAAAAAGGAACTCTAAACTTGTGCATTTCTGGCCAAAAGTCTGCTATAAAAAGGATACCGAAATCAACAGAGCCAATTTGCTCCAAGAGTGGCAGCTGGTGCCCTGAAATCAGATAGGATGCAGAGACTGTGCTACAAGCCACACACAAAACCACTGACCACAGTCAAATCAAGCTGAAAATACACACCCAGTATCCAGTGCAAGAACACATAATGAGTGAGTCATACACACAAAGAGATTCATTAGAGACACATTCACAGAGTTAGCTGGCTTCGCCACCTCCCATTCTGAGATGACAATGATGGTGATCATAGAATGATATGCAATTGCGTTAATCTCATTTAAGAATGGCATTTTTGAAAATCATTTCACAAAATCATTTTCAGAAAATCACCTCCCATGGATTTAAGTTCCCATTTCACTCCTCAATCTACGATAAATCAAAAACGATAAGAGGGTTGTGTATTGTTGTTGTTTTACTGTTGCACTAAGAATACAAACACTTCTCACATATTGTATACATATATACACCCCAGGTTCCCTGAAGGAACTGGTGCATAAGCTGATATATATAGCAATATATAAAACTGTATGAAAATACTCATTACAAAACTATGCTGCAGAAATATAGTAGTTTGGGACTTGACTTTTAATATGTATTATAACTTTTTATATATAATTAAATAATATATTGGCCTGCTTGGCAATTTCTCATCTCTCTTATCTCAGTTGTCTGGCCCAGAGCACTACCTTAGGCCTAGCATTCTGTTTTTCTAGATTATCAATTTAGCATCCCAGGCCTAAGTCACGTCACCCAGGAAGGTTCCAGAGAGCAGGCATGCTAACTGAGACAACCCCTTCTTACCACATAGGTAAAGGTAATGGACCCCTGAATGGTCCAGTCAAAGGCGACTATGGGGTTGTGGCACTCATCTCGCTTTCAGGCTGAGGGAGCCAGCATTTGTCCACAGACAGCTTTCTGGGTCATGTGTCCAGCATGACTAAACCGCTTCTGGTGCAACAGAAGACAGAAGTCAGAGCGCACAAAAACACCATTTACCTTCCCACCACAGCGGTACCTATTTATCTATTTACACTGGTATGCTTTCGAACTGCTAGGTTGGCAGAAGCTGGGACAGAGCAATGGGAGCTCACCACATACAACCAACCAGACACATCCACTGCCTTTCATGCCTAACTAACTTGGATGGACCTGATCTAACAGGCTTCTTTTTAATATAAAAGTTACCATGCACTCTTATAGTAAACACCATTGAATAAGTAAATACTATTGAGTCAGTGGGACTTACTCCCTGGCAAGTGTGTGTTATGATTACAACTTTCTACTCCCATATTAGGGATTGCCCAAGTTCATGCTACCATGAGACACCATGAATTCTTATATTAAAAATTCTATTAAGTGGACACCTTGTGGACTGGCTCACTACAATGTACCTGAGGGTTGTCTCATGGCAACACTGTCACCTCAGTATATCTGGCTTTAGCTTTAAAGGATCAGGTTCTGACAGAAACAATACACTTGGGTTATTTAGGGAATATTTGAGCAACAGCAAAGTTTCCTTGGAAGTGTTGTATACATATTTCCTCCCACTCACCCCCCCCCTCAAAAAAACACTTTAAACTGGTAACCAGTCAACAGTGGATGATGAATTTTTCCTTGCAGGAATGTGTTCATACACTAGTCAAAACAAATAAAGACAAGAGGGGAGTACTACAATGGTTCCAATTTAAAATCTATCATTTTGGCTTAAGCACCAATCCACTTACATTGTTGAGGTTTTGAAAACTTTTAGAGACACAAAGTACAGACAGGTACAGACAGCAGAAAAGGCTTCCCTGTATGTTAGTGCCATCTAGTGGTCCTATATGTCTTCAGAGTCTGATAATATCCATTGCAAAAGAGAAAAAATAAGACTGAGGATAAATATTATATTATGTTATTATAAAATGTGCTACCTGCCCTTCACAGTCAAAGGAATAGCACATTATACAGGGTTCTCATCAGTAATATTCAGAGTAATACCCTAATGAACATTTCCCACCTTCTCATCTTTTAAAAAATATATAGACAGCAATCATATATATTCACTGAGGATAAAAGTCTTATCGGAAATAACTTTTAATAGATATGCATAGGGAAGTGCTGTAAGTTGGTTTTACTCTTTACTCTGTGTAATATTAATTTCCGGTGTTCTGAGTATTAAAATTTGAATGAATGTAGACATGGAAGCAAATTCAAGACAGGGTAACATTTCTGTCAACCTTCTGGTCCATCCCAAAGCATTGCATTAGCCAACAGATCCTATCCATCTGTCACCAAGCAGAAAAATAATGTGATAGCAATTCTGTATATTAATAGACTCTTGGCCCAGTTCATGCAATTTCCTCGTCCCTTTTGTTGTTGAGGTGGCAATCCAGCACATTAGCAGGTCTACCTATCTGGTACACCCACAAGCAATTACATCTCTTCTGAGCATGTTCAGTGCTGTTTTTTGAAGACCATCCCTCCAGAATAGCAAAGCTCAGGGCCAGCCGTGTTTGATTCTTTATTACTTATTTCAGAAATTTGTGTGCATGAGCGCCACTGGACAAACTTTGAGTTTCTTGTTCATAAAACTAATGGGGTTGTCTTTTTCTTATTTATACCATATTTATTAATGGATAATTGGGATGACAAATTGTTTGCTAAAATGTTCTTGACACATTTCCTGCAGCAGCTAACTCTCATTAAAGGCTGATGGAACTAATTATGCTAAGAGGAGATGGAAGGGAAGGGAAGGGAAGAGAAAAGAAGGAAGTCAGTTTTTCTTTATATCTTTTGTCAAAGACATGCTGGGTCATAAAAAATGTAGGAAGAGCCTACTGGATCAAGCCAATGGCCCATCTAGTCCAACATCGTGTTCTCACAGTGCCCAACCAGATGCTGACAGGAAACTATCATGCAGGACCCAAGCTCAACAGCACTCTGCCCATTCCTGGTTTCCAGCAACTAGTATTCAGAAGCATTAATGCCTCCAACCATGGCTAATAGAATTTGCCTTTTTCTCAGCTGCCGCAATGACCCTGAACAATATATCATGGTCAGAAACCTTCACCTCACTGCTCACCCCTAAATCTAGATTGTTTATGAATAAATAATAAAACACATGTTCCAGTAACAGTCCCTGTGGGACTTCCTACATCTCTTCATGAAGAGACCTGTCCATTTATTCCTACTCTCTGCTCTCTGTTACTTAACAAATTCTTAATCTGCAAGAGGATCTGTCCTCTTATTCCCTGACTTCTAAGGTTACTCATGAATTGTTGGTGAGTTACCGTGTTGAAAGCAATTAAAAAGAGCAAGTACACTATGATTCACCTTTAGAAATATGCTTGCCTACACTCTCAAAGCACTTTTAATAATAGGTTCATTAAATAGGACTTGCCCTTGCAGAAGTCATAATTGCTCTGCTTCAGCCAGGCTTGTTCTTCTTTATGTTTGGTTATTTTATCTTAACAATACTTTCCACCAGTTTATCCAGGACAGCGGTAAAGCTAACAGGATTGCAATTTTCAGGATTGCCCCGGATCCCTTTTTAAAAACTGGTGTTTCATTGGCTTTCCAGTATTACTTCCCATTCATCAGGTACAGGGGGTGATCTGAGCGATATGTTTTATATATTTGTTTAAAGACCAGCAATTTCACATTTGACTTCTGTCATATGATTTCTAGTGAATTAGTTGTACAACTGGGAAAAAAGAAACCCCACAAAATCAATTTTGGATTTATTCCAGGTGCTTTTTGTAAAGACTATTGATGAGGAGAAGAAAGATGACGACTTCCAAACATTGCTGGATATGTATTCAGAGAACATTGATTCTGTTGTTTGTGAAGACAAATTACAACACTTCCTGCACTGTGTCAACAATGAGGACTTTGAATCATCAAAATCTCCTACTGCCTTTTACAAGGTCATTATTAGTGGTTTGAGTGTCTCATTTCCAAATGCAGAAACAACTCTTTAAAAGTTTTAAACCTTACCCATATTAAATGTAGCTGGTGAAAGGTAGTTCAACACCCTTACAAGAGTCAAAGTATATGTGTTCTACTATCTCGAGAATATTTAACTAGTTTAGCGATTTTAGTGACTGAACATTCTGCATTTTAAGATGTAAATATTAACAAGTTGATTGTTTATTTTGTGTGAAGCAAATGTAAAAAACACACACCACACACTATAAAGCTGATGGCTATCTATTTAGCTCCATCATTTTTTCAGACACATTACATATTTTTGGGTAGACTAATAATCATCGTCCTGAAGGTCAGTTCAAGAGCCCTGCAAACCATAAATCTGCCACTGTCCTCATAGAGGGCCAGCTGTGAACCTTCTGCAGGTACATCAATGGACACTTCCAATGTTGGATCTCTCTTTCCCAACCTCTTCTGCAAAGACGTGTCTGTATCTCTAACGGTTTTGCTTTGTGAGGCATCCAACCAACTCAGATCCCCATTCTGCATCTTTCTCGCGTCATGGGATGAACCACTTACCATTGTCTGGTGGTGATTGGTGATTGTGGCCTAGTGCAGCCATGGAAGAGTCAAGGGAGGACTTCTGGTGGCTCCTTAGTCTAGGTAGAGGGGAAAGGCTGAAGCCCAACCTCTTCCCCACTCCAAGGAATTGTGGTAAAGGGTTAAGAGGGGTGCTTCTGTTTGGATGCTCAGGGGTTGATAGGCCAGGAAGCACACACACACCCCATGGTGCTCCTGGAGGCATCACCCCAATTTGATGTATGTCATAGGACAATCCTTAACACAGGATTGACCCTGGAAATAATTTGCCAGCAGACGGGTTGCTTGATTCAGGATACACACCCAATGTCTTTGCCAAAGGCTACTAACGTCTATAATCAAAGCTTTGGCCAATTTGATCCAAAGAAGCTGTCCTGTTTTCACTACTTCTTCCCATCCCTTGATTCCCAGTGAATATGGGCTCACTGCACAGTAGGATGCCCAATAATATCTAAACCAAGGGATGTAAACAGTACAGTGAATACCTCTGTCCCACTTTCTTTCTTAAAAAAAATCAACTGTTTAAATTTTGATAAAGTTTTGATATGTTCACACCTTACTCAATATTAAAAATTCCCATACCTAACCATATCGAAGCTGACAGTTCAAGCCCTGCTGCAGCTGGAGATCAGGAGAGAGGTTAAGTGACTCTCAGCTCCCTATTTTTTACCTTTTAAAAAATGAGAGAGAAATATTTTATGGTCCCATGGAATGGTCTGAGAGCACATAATGCAGTCACCACACTAAAACTGAGCAGGTGTGAGTCTGATCAGTGGCTGGATGTAAAATTTCTGGGAAACTTCTTAGAGTTCTGAGATGAAGGAAAGGCTTGATATTAAAGTACAAAATAAACAGGTACCTCAGTCCACAGCAGCGTAGTTTGGGATATTAGGAAGGGAAGAGGAAATGGGTGTGCTGAACAAATGATTCCAACCGTCAAAACAAACTCCATTCAAACAGTATTCTAGGAAAGACTGGTGTGAATGCTTTTGCTTCTGTTCAGATGCCATTATGAGGATTGGGACATGGAATTTTGCAAAATGGATTTTTGTTAGTTATGATAATAGAAATATTATATGAAATTTCGAGGGAATATTTGGGTCAATGAAAGAAGCTGATAATATAAAGAACAGGTGAAGCTTGTAATCAGAATACCTCAGCAATCACCTTTGTCTTCATAGCTTTATTCTCTGACCTTCTGGGAGGTATTACACCTTTTGGTGTGTCACAGAAAGTAATTTATAAGTTTGTAGTAAGGGCCAAAGTAAAGTATCTGAGCTACACAGTTCCTAACAGAGAGCCTCATAAAAGATAAATTGGGAAAAACAACCCACTCAGTGCTTTAAAGAGCCCATTCTCTCAAGAGGTCATTGAAGACAAATAAATTTCGTAGGTCTTTCCTAAGCAATATTTTAGGTGTAGTTAATATGTCCCTGAATACCAGTAACAAGTAGATGCAAAGGTCAATTTATTAATATATTTTCAATGGAGTCTTTATTAAGCAGCAGACTCCTTGTTCAGGATCCAACTCATTGAAGGGGGGTTGGGTGGGAATCAGAGCATCAGTTCTAGGGAGGAACCTGTCCCGCCGATTCATACATTTCAGACACCTGGCTAAGCAATATTCAGTTAGCCAAATGTCCTTGGAAGCTATTTTACTTCTAACTCCAATGCAGGCCAAAAATAACTTTTCGACCTGGTGGGAAGCAGGAAAGTCCCACACCCCAGCTAACAGTCAGATGAAGTATGACCTCACAATCTATGGTTCAGTTCAATTTAAAACTCACTTTTTCCATACCTTTATCTGTTGTTCTTTTGTTTGGCCTAGCCATCCCCCAACCTAAGGAATGCAATAAAACCTCAGAAACAGATTTGTGATGGAGACATGTCACCTACTACCAGCTGATAATAAGTTGCTTGACTTTGATGTGAAAAAGATGCAAAATAGATGATTGTTTAGAATACGTTTCTAGTTTGTTCTCTGCTCTTATACCCCTTTAAAAAGAAACTTCTGTGGCATGCGTTTAGCAACAACCTAACCAATGTGGGTTTTCACCACCCAGCCAGTAATTTCTGTTCCAAGTGCTTCTTTAGGTAGATATTACCATTCGGCAGGAAGAATTCAGTTCACATGTGCTCACCCCAGGGTATAAGGGAGTCTATAGCCTTAGTCATGCATGTATGGAGTCTATTGCCTCTGTCATGTGTTACTCAGGTGTAATGAGTTGCCGTATTTATTTGGAGCTGGGTTGCTCCTTCCTTAAGCAACTATTCATTGCCTGCCTTTGTCTAAAGAGAAAGCCCAGCAAAAGAGCTCTTACATGCATTGAAGGGCTTTATGTGATTGGATGGCTTTACATCTGGGACTTTACATCCAATCATGTGGAGCAACACACAGTTCTTTGAGGATGAATTTGCAATATTGAGGTGGGGCGACACCTTCCCAGTAAACTATCAAAAATGTATAGAACCAACTCAAATTTTTGCTGGAGGTGCAGAGAGTTAGAGGGAACATTATACCACATGTGGTGGGGTTGTAAGAAAATAAAAAGCTTTTGGGACCTCATATATAATGAATTTTTAAAATTGTTCAAGATAATGCTTAACAAAAGAATGGAAGCCTTCCTCTTAGGCAGGCATCCCCCAACCTGCGGCCCTCCAGATGTTTTGGCCTACAACTCCCATGATCCCTAGCTAACAGGACTAGTGGTCAGGGATAATGGGAATCGTAGTCCAAAACATCTGGAGGGCCAAAGGTTGGGGGTGTCTGCTCTTAGGTATAATGGAACCAGACATCCCAAGAAAGAAACGAAGAATCTTTTTATATGCTACAATGGCACCAAAGATGCTGGTTGCCAAGGGGTGGAAGGGAGATAAAATTCCATCAGAAGAGGAGTTAGAATATAAGGAATTAGCATATATGATGAAAGAAATTAGAGATCAGTTGACCCAAAAGTTTAAAGAGGAGTGGGAGATGTATAGACAATATCTAAAAGAACAGTGTCCCCATATAAAAACTTTAGAATGCTTCAAATAACTCTTGAATCGAAATAAGGTAAAAATAATATAAACAAGATTTAGTACAGATCAAATTTATTGGAATATCAGAGGCAAGGAATCAAGGAAACAAGGACCCATATCAAGGAAGTCAGAAGTTGAAATATTTCTGTGTATTGGTGAAGCAGTGTTACATAGTTTTGTTTGTCTGTTTGTAAAAGATGTATATTTTATCTTATGTATAATTTTGCTATGTCTTTGTTTTGTTTTCTTCTTTGCTCTTTTTTCTAAATGTCCTTTGTGTGTATGTGTTGATTTTAAACCAATAAAGATTAATATTAAAAAAAATGCCCTGCTCCAAAGTAATCACAGTAACACCCTACACATGAATAACGCAGGGCTGGTGTGTATTTAGATGTATGTATATAGGGTCTGTGCATTGGTTTGCTAAAAGTGTGGAGGAAAGGGCTGGGATCAGAAGGCATGTCATTGATCTCTCTCTCACACGCAACCATTCTATCGGAATACATACTTGAACAAGGCTCCCGTGAGAGGGAAAAATGAAGAAGGTGGTGTAGTAGTAAGTCATTTTTGAAAGATGAAATACAAAGCACCCATCAAAAAAATGGCTATCAATTGGTCTTTGGTGACACTTTCTTTGCGGGGGGGTGGGGGAAATCACCACCTGGACTATGTAGCTCTATGTATGGCCTCACACAACCAACCCAGTACCCTATTTTTAGTGCTGTCTGTGATAAAGAGGACAGAGTAAAGTCTAATTAATGGTTATGTCCATATACCAGTGGGAAGGACACATAAAGAGACATGCTTGGTGACCAAAGTCTACCAGACTGGATAATGTGGATGCATTGTTTCAGAACAGCCAATGGGAAGCTCAAGAGTTTAATTGACACTAAGGGTCTAACATTAAATAATTTTTTTGCACATAAAGCTGCTATCTGTTTCAAATAAATATATTTCCTGGGGGTATGTCCTGGAAGCAGACTTACGAGAAACTCAGTAGCCTGTCAGCTTGGAAAATTAATGTTATTGTCACATTTTTGTAGAGATGTTTGCACAAACAGCTGTTTGTCTTTGGTAAACCACGCCAAGTAGCTGATATTTTAATAGAGGCTTTTTTTATTGTCACCGTTGCTTTCTCAGGAAAGTTGGGCTTATTTGTGAAACCTCAAGTGAAGCAACTCGGGGATGCAAATTTGCAGCGTGTGATGTGTGAGCCCTTCAAAGGGAGCCTTTCTCCACAGGGTAGGCGGTTAGAGTCCTTTTGCCAGATACGTACTTCAAAAAGTGCAGAGAGCTGTGAATCAATAAAATGCTTGTGTAGTTTACAGACTTGGAAGTATTGCTCTTCTTCATCAGAGTTTACAACTCTTTCCTAAAACAAAACCCAACCATTATGAGAAACTATTCTCAGCTCACCACCTGATGTTTTACAACTCACTCTGTAATTGTTCCAAGGCAGCAGCCATGTGTGGAGGACTGAGAGAGACAAACATATTGAGCAGGTTGTGACTGTTGTGTGGTAATAAAATTTGAAAACCTAAGAGGGGAAACTCACTTCACTGCAGGGCAGAGGGCCACAAGTAGAAGCTGCATTCCCCAGCTGGATGCGTCCTCAGCCCACAATATCCAGTTAATTGATTTTCCACATAACAGGAACACAGTAGGAACATAAGTATCTAATATTAATTTATGATTAAAAGTATTTTTAGTCTTATCTATTTCTTGCTTACTGAGAATATTTTCCATCGTGCAAGTGCGATGAGTGCGATGCAACACAATCAAAACATGGACAAATTTCAATAGCATTAAAATAGAACTAATTACAATAGAACTAAGAACAGGTAAAAAATCAACATGTTCATTCACAGAGCCACCCGCAGCAGCCTTGTTGTAGTGACAGACTATGGCTACACTGAAATGCCAAAATAATTGCTGTGTGACATAATGTACATCAGGAGATAGGCCACTTCAGAACTGTGGTGCCACCACAAGGAAGGTATTATCTCACATCACCACACAATGTACTTCTCCCAATAATGGGACAATGAGAAGGGCCTTTCGCTATGCTGGTGAACATGTGACCATGTAGTTGGACCACAATTCCCATCATTTCTAACCAATCATTGACCATGCTGGTTAGCTCCTTGATAGGCTCAAAAATAAGCTCTAGGAGACACCAGGGGAGGGCTGCTGCCTTAATGCCCTGCTTTTGCTTTTCACAGAAACCACTGATGGAAGGGGATGTTGAACTAGGTGAACCCTTCATCTGATTCAATGGGGTCTTCTAACATTTTTTCATCTAGCTATATTAAGAGAGATCTGTAAAACATGTTGTGTAAAATGTAATTCATATAAAACAACTGTAATACCCTCCTTCCTACTACAAAATTTAAGAAAGGATAGCAACATTTATTTAGTGTTGCTAACCAATTCTACATCCTAAAAAACAACAGACAATTCACTCTTTAGCACAGTTCAGTAGGACAGTTCAAGCCAAGCAGAGAATGCTATCATTCTAGTGAAATCACACTGCATTTTCCATAAGGAAATCTTTACGAATAATATGTCTTTCTTTCTGCTAATGATTTGGGTGAGGAAGGTAGGCAGCCAAGTCTCTCTTATTTGCTTTGGAAGGTCAGCTCTGTCATTTAGCATCTACGGTTTTCCCCCATTATAATTATGAGGCATGTCTGAATCCTTCAATGGTGGGTGGACAATTTCACATGTCAAAACTTTCCTTTCAGGTAATAACAAAACGGCATGAATGGCAAAGGTGTTCCATGAACCTTCAAATTAAATAGCCCTACATCATATTGGTTGTTCAGCTGAAATAACCAGCTAGGCGGTAGTGCTTATGGAAAGACCCCAGGAAGAGAGAGAGTGATTAAACGGAACTAGTATTTAGTCTTTCAAGCATGGAAATCTTACTTTGGCACCCCAAAAAATAGAGGGGAAAGAGAACCATTTGTGCAATATTAATATAATAATAACTGTTATGTGAAAGTATTAATGATGCTTAAAGAAAGAGATGGAAGTAGGGGGGTGGAATCTCCTGATCCCACCACATCTTCAAAAGGCCATTCATTGTGTGCTTTGACTTTTGTTCTAAGAAGAAATTGTGTGGTCTGTAGAAGCCAACGTGAAATAACACTGGAGCCTTGACTGGAGCCAAGGATTGTTTTTTGTGCCAAGACTCAGTCTCCCACAGTTGTACAGTAAGACAAAAAGCATTTGATTAGGTATTTCATTCCTAAGAAAGAAGCCACACTAACACCTTTTACAGACACTGCTGTAGAGCTACATCGCAATGTAGCGCTGAACTTAACTGTCCGTCAAGGCAAGTTGAAGATTGCTTTCACAGCTGCAGGTAGGCCTTTTCTGAGCTGCCACTGGGTCCAAAGTCTTTTTAGAGGAGAAGTGATTCTTCTCTTGCAGGCCTTAGCAAGGCAGCATTTTTGTTTTCACAGAGGAGTTGGCCAGATTAAAAAAGGACAATACAGCCAAAATGAATTTACTCCTAAATAAGGTGTACCTCTTTCCCATGCCCTCGGATCCACTCTTGACCACAAATTGCTTTAACTGGTTTTAATGTATTTTTAAATTTCTGCAACCCACCCTTGGAACTCCTTGGTGAAGGGGTGGGTAAGAAATCTAAGTAACAGCAACAATAAAGATTCTCCTCAGCATTCTTATCTGGGAATTTACTGTATTCTGATAATCCCTGAATACCCAAAACTGAGAGACCTCTTTGGCAACCTAGAGGAGGAAGCTTCAGCCTGTGAAGGGCTTTGACATATAGCTGCTTCAGCAGCTGTTTCTGGGGAAGGTCCAATACTCCCAGGGCCTATTAAAGCTCAGAAACACAGCCAGGGAATAGCAACTGGAGCAGCTGAGAGCAGAGCGGCCTTGTAAACATCTTTTGTCACCTCCACCTATCAGTGACTTTTGCACTTGCCTCCATGAGCCAGGAACCGCAAGAAACATCATCAGCAACTTAGGCAAGGAAACCCCACCTGCAATGAATATGAATCACAGAACAAAGACTGGTACAATCAGTTCTCAATTTATATTGCAGGCTTCCTTTGCTTCAACAGCTACATGTGACAAGAAAGCATGTCCACAAATCACCAGTTCCAATCCTAAGGAAAGTTTGCTAGTTCCCAAATTATTGTTGTGGTCAGTGATCAGCATGCAAGGAAACAAAACAGAAAGCAAAGCCCATAAAACACATTGTTCAAATGTGTACAAAAGAGTAAAAGAGAATAAAATAAGGTAGATAAAAAGCAACAGCGTAAAATAAGATGGGCATCAACAACAAGAGAATGCCTATAAACTATTATTATACCACCGAGTGAAGAATTCCAACAGTCTGATTTTTATTGCCCTTAAAGTGTACTCGTGAACTTCAGCTAGAAGGAAAGTAATAAATGTTTTAAATAAATAATGTTTGTGAGATAGCACCTGAGTATTTGACAGCCAAATATATTTTATTTCAACATGCAACAATATTTTAAAAATGAATATATTCAGTGATTGACAGTACTGTTGATGATAAATGGAATGAGGAATCTGACAGCATACACAAGATACTATGTAATATTTTTGACATAACTCAGAGCTCAGGAGATGAAATGCCGAAAACTGAAGTGCACTTAAATTTCATGGTAAATTTCAAAGTCAAAATCTGACTTTGATTTTGAAATTCCACATTCGAAATGTAAATGGCATAATTGGATAGGATTGTAGACCTGGAAGGGACCGCAAGGGTCATCTAGCCCAAGCCCCTGCAATGCAGGAATCACAAGAGGATCAAATGGTTCAGACATCAATTGAACTGCTTGGGTGTGTGGAGTAAGAGTGGGCAGGAGATACGATACAATATAATACAATACGATACTATACAATACGATAATCTTTCATTGTCCCTGTAATGGCTTTAGGGGTTGCTTGTGCGTAAGTTACCGCCGCTCTGGGCTAGGTTGCCTGGTTAAACCGTTTCTTTCTGGACAGCCCTCCACTCCGTGGCTGTTCAGTCGCTAGCAGAATCCGTCAGTGGGCGTTTCTTGAACCTCTTCCAGCAAAGAAGTTCTTTGACGCCAAGTCGCCGCCTACTTTCCCTGCGTGGAAGTCTTCTGCGCAGGGTGGGTGTGGGCAGCGGAGGACCTGTGCTCTCCTCGCTGGTCTCCTGCGAAGAGTCCTGGAGCCTCCTCTCCGCTTCCCCCATCGGCCCCCCTCTATCCCTGGTGCTGCGCTGGAGACCTGCCTCTCTCCCTGCTTGGCCCCTCTCCAGCATCGTTGTGGAGCCTCGCCTCCTCCTCTAGTTCCGATGGCAGTTCCCTGACAGTCCCATACAGAACAACAAAATTGAAAATCCACATCAAACATTCAGAAACCAACAAGCCTGCTATCCCAGTCTGGTTAGCCCCCTAAGAACTCTGATACCCCATAATTAAATACAATATACTCCATAGAGACTACCTTACACTGCGTTTAAAACCAAAATCGCATTTGGATAGAAACTGTTTCTCAGGCGGCTAATCCTAGTCTTTATAACCCTGTACCATCTTCCAGAAGGCAAAAGCTGAAAGAGATAATTTCCGGGGTGCGCACTATCCTGCACTATCTCTGCAGCTTTCTTATGGCACCTGGAAGCATAGATTTGATCCAAGGTAGGGGGAGTGCACCCAATTATTCTCTCCGCAGTCTTTACAACCCTGGACAACATTGTTTTTTTCTTGACCGTGCAGCTCCCAAACCACACACACAGACCATAAGTTAATACACTCTCAACAGTACAATGGTAAAATGCCATCAACTTTTCACCTGCCAGACGCTCCAGTCCAAAGTTCCTGGAGGGTGATGGATCAGTGGAAGACTATATTACATGGCTGGTCTGGTTTTCTTGGAAGATTCAGGTCAGATAAAAGACAGTACTTCTTTATGAAGCACAGAGCTTGCTTCCACAGGAGACAGCAATGACTACCATCCTAGATGGCTTTAGAAGAGATTAGACATATTGATGGAGGAGAGGGCTATCAATGGCTGCTAGTCATGACGGCTATGCTCTACCAGCACAACATAGCCATACATTCATTAAAATTGATTTCAGCATTAATCTTTGCCTTAGCACTGAATCAATACTATCTGCCACTATGCATAACTTTGCTAAATATTAAATTATTGGGTTAGATTTTGCTATTCTGGTGGCCCCTGATGTAAAGATGACTTAAAACTGATGTTAAAATGAGGCTGCATTTTAAATTGCATTTTAACCTGTATTTTAAATTGGTTTTTTTTCTTTTTATGTTTTTACTGAAATTTTATTGGTGTTAGCTGCCCTGAGCCTGGCTCTGTCTGGGCATGGCGGGGTATAAATAAAATTTTATTATTATTATTATTATTATTATTATTATTATTATTATTATTAAAACTTCTCTGTGTGGTGTCTGATTGGTGAGAGCCATGTCACTCATGGAAGTATTGGCTTAAATATTTTAGGTCAGATCAATAAGTTATTACAACTGCGAAGTTGGTGCTAAAGTCCTGCTTATTTTCTCACCTCTCTTATAGCATTGATTGTTAAGCAAAGGGGATGGGGGAAACATTGATCATGGTGACCATAGGACACAGTGCAAGTTTCACGTCCTGTTACATGTTCCACATGTTACAAGTTATATGTTCCACAAAGGGATGGGAAGACTTCTAAATGGGGCTGCCATTTCAACCATAATTAGGGAAGATGGACATGAATGTCTGAACTCGCCCTTAGGGATGTCTTACTAAGGAACCACCCTAGAATATTAATGTGAATGAAATGTATTGTACTGATACTGATTTCTGATTATTGCATGTAGAAAAAAACCAGCAGAAAGTCAAGCATACTTGCATTTCCTTGGTTTTACTGCAATTTTACTTGGCACTCAAGAGTACTTTAAGAAATCTACATACTTCTAGATTTGTAGAGTATGACATGTACATATTGGGCTGTATCCAGAGCATGCTAGTCATGCTTTATTCCCACTGAAACCAATGAGAAAAATTAGTAATGACTATCTGAACGTGACTAACCTATTCTGGATCCAACCCATTGAGATGGAGGCATTCAAAAATCTGTCCAAGTGATTGCCAGCAACCAGAATCTGTAGTAGTCATTTGCTCATTTCACTTGTTCTCTGTTTTAGTATGAGAAACTCACATACTGTAAAATGAGTGCATATATTTTCATCTGACAAATGCTGGAAGGTATATTATTGGCCAGAGACCTGGATTTTGAAGAAATTGATTAGAGTTTTCAGTCCATGGTGCTTGCATTATCAAGATACAAAAGGCTTGTGTTTATTCAAGATTAATACAGAAATTAATGGAGAAACAAGAAGTCTACATTTGTGCCACTGACAAGAAAATTGAGCTTTAAATTGAGCTGTCCTGCACTGTTAATGTGTTTTTCATAATATGGGGATGGTGGAATTAAATCAACCAAGTGAGTATTTCTTCTTCAGAAGGAAATTGGGGTTAGTTTGCCATTGTAAAAACACTGGAAAATGAATGAATATTAAGAAAGGGAAGGAAATAAAAGATAGCCAAAGGCTATAAGGAATTCTGTGTTCCATACAAGGTGATTAAACACACACAGTTGAAATACAATTTATTTAGCATTCACCTAAATCAGGCATAGGCAAACTCGGTCCTCCAGATGTTTTGAGACTACAATTCCCATCATCCCTGACCACTGGTCCTGTTAACTAGGGATGATGGGAGTTGTAGTCCCAAAACATCTGGAGGGCCAAGTTTGCCTATGCCTGACCTAAATGCACTGCATTGTACTGGAATCTAAAACAACAACATTTTTTTCATTTGTTTCTACAGCACACTGAAGTAGTTTTTGCTGTTTCCTCTATGTGTCCTACAGTAAGGCCCCACGCTCTTGCAGGTATGCCTGTCAACTTTCTTCCTCTGAATCTCATTTGCAAAAGTGGAAGAGGTTCATCTGAGAACTGAGGGATAGGGGAAAGTGGAAAACTTCCTTTGGTAAACCCTCAACCTTTCACCTGCAAAAGAAAAGGACCCATCAAATAATGCCCCTTCCCTGGAAGAAGTGCAGAAGGAAATGTTCCATCTTGCATTTCTCTCTAATCCCGAAATACAATGATAACCTGTTCCTGCATGGCCATTTTAAGCCAAATCTATACAAATTTTGAAAGAGCTCTTAATACAAAATAGCTAGTTTGATTATTCTGTGTGAGCATATATCTGTATGGCATATATTAGCTGCTCGTGGTACATTCATATCTTAAAATCTTAATACGAAAAGGAAACCCAGGCCGTGATCCAATGCATGTTTTCCTGGGAAGTGAGCACTATAGGACCCTGATACTATACTATGTTTTCTTTGCAGCCCCTAAAGCAGGTCATATGTTAGATAAATATTCATTTTCTTTCTTTCATCTTAAGGGGGATGGAGAATCCTTTTCAATAGAAAGTCTGAGAAGTCTTCAGGTTTATTTCAAGTCTTGCATATCAAGCTACTGCAGACTTAAAAAACAAAGCATTTTTAAATCGTTTTGCCTTCAGATCTCACTAAGCATTATTCAGGTGTAACATTTGATTATTATAGAAGCAGATATTTCAAAACGTGTTTAGCAGTGTTGTTAAATTAAGAGAATCATAGGCGAAACAATAATTCTGTCCTTCTCCCTCTGTACCTTTTAAACTAGGGAAAAAACTTGTATGGACACCAAATTAGATCCTACCCTTTCCAGTGGGATTACTTTATTTAAAATTCAGATCCTGTCTTCTCTTCTCTCCCCTTCTCCAAGCCCCATGTCACCACTATTCTTTCTTATTTATATCTCAAAGTCTCCTACATTATTATTTTTTATTTTGCCAAGTCAGAATTCTTGACACACTGTGTGGCCCGTGTTGAAAATGAAATAAACTAAAGTTCTGGGGGTTTTGTACAGTTCTAAGAAGACAAATATGTATTGGCAACATTCCAGAACTTCTCATTGAGGAGGCTGCATTTTGAATTCATAATTCCCCTCTCCCAAACTTTGAAAGCTTTCTAGACCTTATTATTATTATTATTATTATTATTATTATTATTATTATTATTACCTCTTTGGGATGCATAGGCAGCTATATTAATGGTGAGATGCTCCCTCCCTCCCTCCCTCCCTCCCTCCCTGTGTGTGTGTGTCTATGTGTGTGTGTGTGTGTGTGTGTTTAATGCCTTTTCTATACACCATTCAGAAAATTCATCTCACTATTTGACAAGGGGGTGATTGACTATACCCACTGTAATCAGCAAGCTAATGCAAGTCAAAAGAGTTCCATCCTAGAATAATTCCCTTATATCCTGATGCTGTTCGTTTATTCAAAGCATTTTTACTCTGCTCTTCAGCCAAAAAGAGTGGCTTACATAAGGTAATAAAAACAAGATGGTCCCTGCCCACAGGCTTGTGGTCTGTATGACACAACCCATAAAGAAAGTAGGATGAAGGAATCCAAAAGCAAGCAAGCCTGCAGTACAATCCTTAAATTGAATTCAGCAGGACTTGCTCCTAGGTAACTGTGTATTGGACTGCAGTTTCAGACACTAATTCTGAAAGTTACAAAGTTTATTAAAGTGGAAGATGAGTGGATTTAAATTGCAATTATGTCACAATTAACTGCCTCCTTCTCGTACCCCGGGGTGAGTTTCTGGGCCTGAGGGCAGGTGAGAATTGTTTCCAAGGAAGAGGAGGTGATGGTTAAGCTCTTCTGAAAATTGTAGCTCTTTGATGGAGTCTCCTAACAACTCTCAGCACCTTTAACAAACTACAGTTCCCATAATTCTTTGGGGAAAGCCATGACTGGTTGAAGTGGTATGATACTGCTTCAAATGTATACCACAAATGAGGCCTAGTTCACTTAAGACAAAGTCTGAGAAGAGTTAGCAGACAATTAAATTTGAGTCTACCGTGTTCTGTGCATGTTTTGGGTTGCACCTTTGGGTTGACTTTAAATGTACAGTGCTGATGCAGCCTTACCTGTGAGTAAGCCCAACTGTACACCGTAGGAGGACTTCTGGGTAAACATATGTAGCACTGAGCTATTAAAAGTTTAATCTCTGCTATCCAGGTGCCATTCTATTACATGGGAGTAGGGATAGTCAAATCTGTCAATTTCAATTTCTCTCACTCTTCTCATTTTTCCAATCTTAATTTCAGTTTATTTATTTATACTGATGATTTATAATGTATACATTTTAATGCAATTTTGCCCAATATATACATTTTGCAAGTGTTTTCCCATAATACAATGCATTTAAGTATTTCTTTTCATTAATATATGCATGTTTTTGCATCCTTTACCCTAGTATATGCATTTCGGTGTATAACCTAGCTGGCGAACTGCACTGAAAAATTCAGTGATGTGTAAATTTAAAGGATTTGTGTGTTTTAGTTCACATATCGTTTCAGGAAGTGCAATTTAGACAGGTTTGCCTTTAAATGCTAATTTAATGGGATTTCTCCCTCACCCCTGCTTGGGAATAAGCTGCATTGAACAAAGTGAGACTTGTTTTCAAGTAAACATGCAAAAGATTGCACTGGAAATAATGTTGCGGACACAATAATGAAAAGCATGTATTTGCAACAAACCCACATTTTAAATAAAATTGTGACAGTGCAAGGGGGAAAAGGATGTGTTTTTGTTTTCCCTAAAGCACCATCACAACAATCTACCATCTGCAGAGTTGTAGAAATTCACTCTACAACAGCAGAAGCTTTTGTCTGTGACCTTTCTAAAGTCTTCCCAGTTTTAACTTGTGGAGTAATGCTACAGCTGAAGAGTCAGAAGGGATTATAAGTGAAATCCCATGTCTCTTACTACGGTATCATGAACCGCGCTGCTATAATATTATTGCTGTAGGTTAATGTGATCCTTTATACATGCCCGCTCCTTTCCTTCCACAGTAGCCTTTTTTCCAAGAAGCAAAATGGTGTCATTTGAATTGCAAATCCCATCGCATATATAGTTTTATTCTTTCAACTCAGGATGAGTGACAGTGCTATATTAGATTTAACAAACCTTACCCAGTTTTAAATACATTTCTGGTATTGAAAGCTAATAGAGCTGAAAACTGAATGGGCAAAGGCTCTGTTCTGGTATTCATTCCTTTATTGGGGCCCATGAAAGGACCGTATGGAGGGAACCTGATAGAAAGTTTGTGGCATCGCTAAATAGAACTCAGTCCAAGGTAGTAAAATAAAAGGTTAGCTCAGCGGTCTTTTATGCCATTTCATTAGTGGTCGCCAACTCTTTCAAAACCAGGGCCAGGGGCTGTACAGACTGTTTGATTCAGCTGGGCCCAGAACTTAATGGAGTACAGGCCTCAAAGAATCACTGAACCAAGCCTTTTGAAAGGTTCTGTGTTTCAAGAGCGCAGCTCCTTTGCAGCACATGGCAGATGAAACAGAGTCATAAGAATGTGTGGCATGCACCGTGTAATACTTGCTCAGGCAGCCTCGTACAAATGTCTGTTGTGGCGGAAGATTCCCAAACACGTCTGCCTCTTTCTATTATTTTAATCTCATTGACTTTTTTTTTATATAAAAAAAAGCTTCATTATTATAGAAACTCATTTTCATGTACAGCATGTGGAAAGAATATATTTTTTAATGCTACCACCTCCATAGTTCATATATGGTGAGAGCAATTCATTCTCAACACTCTTTTTTTTGCCATAAAAGAGTACAGTGGTACCTCGGGTTAAATACTTAATTTGTTCCAGAGGTCCGTTCTTAACCTGAAACTGTTCTTAACCTGAAGCACCACTTTAGCTAATGGGGCCCCCCACTGCCACTGCACCGCCGGAGCACGATTTCTGTTCTCATCCTGAAGCAAAGTTCTTAACCCGAGGTACTATTTCCGGGTTAGCAGAGTCTGTAACCTGAAGTGTATGTAACCCGAGGTACCACTGTATCCTTTCATTTTCTATAGTATAGCATTTCCTCTGTCCCAGGACAGGGTGGGTTTGTCTTGGTCTCTTTCGTGCTGGAAAGGGGACACATGAGAAGAGCATCCAGGCATCTTGGTGCAAGTGTGATGTCTGACCAGTGGTGTGTGTGTGTGTGTGTGTGTGTGTGTGAGAGAGAGAGAGAGAGAGAGAGAGAGATCTATTGTCTTCATAAGGTGGTGACCCCACTTCTCAACTTCAAACAAAGTGTAGTAACCCACCCACTTGCCCCACTCTAGGAGTTTGGGATCACTTAAGACACCTTTTAGAATGGGGAATGGATGGTGTTTTTCCTGATTAGCTATGGGGGGTGTCACCCTTTTTCACCTACACTGTACTGCCTAGATACACAATGGTGGGACCTTCATTTGTCTAACTGGTTACTGTTTCCTTTCCTTGGTCATAATTTGCAGGAACTACAGGCAGGGATGAAGGTAAGAGACATTGCCCTGTTAGCACCCTAAGGTATCTGGGGGGGGGGGTGAAGTCCTGTGCTATCTCTCATTGCCGTCCAGCTAGAAAGGGAATTGTTGTTGTGCCAATGTTGGTTTCAGCCCACTGAAAGCCACCATCAGGAGTGGGGTACAGCAGTCAAGTCTGCCTCTCATTTAGCCCTTTCCATGTTCAAGTGATGGATCAGTGAGCTTTCTGAAGTAGCCAGGTTGATATTTCTCAACAGGGAAAACAGGTGGCTTCTCAAGTTATAGGAAGACCACAGCTGAGGTGAGTGTGTCAGCTACTTGTTGTTTAACCATTATATTGAATAAAGTATGGTGTAGTGGTCAGTGTTGAACTACAACCTTGGAGAAGCCTGTTGGGGGACTTTGAGCTAGTCACTATCTCTCAACCTAACTTACCTTACAGGTAAGTTGTGAGGATAAAATGGAGCAGGAGAGACGTATATGCACCACCTGGAGCTCCTTGGAGAAAAGAGGGGGTATAAATGTAATAAGAAATAAATAAAAGTTGTGGCCTTACAAATATTCTCCTATGCCTTCATTCTAGTTCCAACTTGTTCAAATGTTCTTCTGTTGCAGAACTGCATAAGGTGAAAGTAAGGTCAGACATTGGAGGAAGTTTGAAGCAGGAAGTCTGCTGCACCCATGTAGGGTTGCAAAAAAAAAAAAAAGCAAAAAAGAGGACACAGTTTCCAACTTCTACTTTTAACTATGGATAACTATGATGACTCTACCCATGAGAAAGAGCGCATGTCCTGGAAAAAGAGGACACAATTTAGGATCTAGACACGATCAATGTCATGTTTGCTTTGACAAGCTTTTCCAGCTGAGTGAAAATATCTCTGCTGTAGATGTTTATTCTGCACTGTTTTTAACCTAGCTTTAGTTGTCATTTTTTGCATTGTTTTTAAAAGCTATTTCAGTTCTCTTTATGTACATCACATTGAGACCCATGTGGAAGGTGATTCATAAACTAAGTAAATGATAGAGCGCAGGCTACCCTCACATTCCTTATTAGATCAGTGATTCTAAAAAATGTGTTTTCTGCAGAATGCGTAATCAGTTATTTTTTACCTTCAGGGCAAAATGTTCATTCAAAGGAATATTGACTCTACGTGTAGTCCACTCAGTTCTGCTGCAACACAAATATCCAGTAATTTCAGAGAGATTTGTTAGCTCCCTCTCTTTGTTTTAGGGGAATACTGTTACCTAGCCTGTTATATACTAAGATTGCAGTCCTAACATTTATAAGGGAGTGTGGCCCATTGAATACAGCAGTACTTACTTATGGATAGGATTGCACTGCAAATTGCATACAATTTATGATGTGGTAGTTCAATGGCTGTAATCAATTAACTATTAAATATAAACAGACTTGGGAAGGAGATTGAATACCAAAAAAATAGAGCTCATCAAAGCTTTGACAGTAATTAGATAGTGTATTTTTTTCTTTGTTTTTATCTTAAAATTTATCTGAGAAAAACAATTGTACAGCAAGGAGTCTCAAGCAGCATTCAATGTCGTACCAAAGAAAAAACAAAAATATCAATTTTTTGCATATTTCATCTATTGAAAAGAAGTAAGAACACTTTATTAAGAGTAAATTAAGAGTCTGCTTAACTATGAGTTGGCTTCCAACTTAATTCCATCACAATTTATTTATTTTTAAAATGGCTTCAAAAGAACAACTATTCTGGGCTTCTTTACAACAGAGGTGAAGAACCTGTAGCCCTTCAGTTGTTATTGAACTCAATCTTTCATCAGTCCCAGCCAGCATGCCCAAAGGTTAGAGATCATGGGGGAACTGAGAAATAGATATTGCTAAGACTTCCGGTTAGCGCCGGCGCTTAATGGCGGATCTCAACCGGAGCTCCGGGAGAGATCTGCTTCGTGGGTTCGGGTCCTGTCAGCTACGGCGAAGCGGGGACCCCTAAAAATCACAGGCGCGTTGCCTGTGAACTGGAGACTCGGCGGGCACCTTTGCGCCCCCCCGACGCTGCGAAATAGCCTTTTTAAAGGCTCCGGAGCAGCGGAGGGGTCTTGGAGCGGTGCTGAGAGTCGTCTTCACCCAGCCTGCGAAGCGAAGCCGCGTCGCCATTAGCGGAGAGCGCTGACTTCTTCCCGTGAAATTGGATTAAAAGAACAACTATCCGTGAGTAGGATTGACTGCTAAAGTATAAATTGGACTCTAAAATAAAGAAATTGGGCACCGAGACGGATAAGCACTAAAAAGGAAGTCTGCTTTCCGTTCTGTAGCAAGATCAAAGCGAAAGGCACTCTAGCTGTAACTGCTTGAGAGGAAACTTGCGGGATTTAAGAAATCCACCACCAAAGCAAAGAACTCCCCCCCCCCCGAAGGCAGGAGGGGGGGGAAGAAGATTTTAAAAGTGTTTCCCTGCCAATTTAAAAGAATTGGATTAAGTATCGCTGCTCTTTAACCTGGGATCGGACTGCCGGAGAAAAGGAACCGGCTAAGGACTGTTGCTATAAGAAGCTAAAAAGTATCTTAAATTGACTTTGGTTACTTCCAATTTGAAACACTGTTTCTGTGGTACTACAAAGTTACTTACAGGACATTATTGATTGGGATCCCCTTGAAAAAGGAAAGAAAAATTGAAAGGGACTAGGAAACTTTTATTCTTTCTTTGTTGAAGAGTGTGGGATTATTTTGAGAAGCATAGAACTGACTCTACGCCCTCTAGAGGACCTACAAATTGTTTCAGCAACAAGTGGAGTTTAAAACTTGAGAACTTTGTTTGTGAGCTTCAAAGTCTGGGAATGACCTTGACTAAAAGACTTTGTTATGGCAGATGGTAAAGAGAAAGGGGATTTACAAGAAACAACCTTGAGATCTGGCAGACAATACAAAATTGACATTTTCATGCAAAGAAGGGCTTCTGTAACAGGAGCCTCTGGAACTATAGTGGCTGCAAAGCCAAAAGTGAAAGCAATGTCTACAGAAGAATCATTTGCTAAGGTATTGGAGAAGATAAATGACTCTTTGGAGGAACTAAAAAAGCAAGGTGCGGAGACTAAATTGCAAGTTGCTGAAACTAAAGTACAAGTTGCTGAAACAAATAAAAAAATTGAAGAAATCTCTGGGAAAATTGACCTAAATACTAAAAGTATAACTGACCTAGGGAATAAAGTGAACTCAAATGCAGAAGCAATTGGGAAATTATTGGAAGATTCATCTATAACACGAAAGATAGCTGAGGAAGCTAAGGAAATTGCAACTGCTGCGGAGGAAAAATTTCCACCAGTTTACAAGAAATTGGACGAGTATGAACTGGCACTCTCTATGCAGGATATGCAACGCAAGGAGAGGAACCTGAGGATCAGACTTGTGCCGGAAAAGGAAGGAGAGAACTTGGTGGATTATTTGACAAAAGAATTTTCTGATTTTTGGAAGCAGGAGCTGAAGAAAGAGGACTTTAAGATAGAAAGTGCATTTAGATTGGGAATAAGACAGAAGAGAAATCGACCCAGAGATTGTCTTATTACTTTAAGATCAAAGGAGGAGCGAGATAAAATATTGAACCTGCACTACCAAACAGCCCTTCGAATTGAAGACTTTTTTATCGAGATTTTTAAAGACATCCCTAAGAGTATCTTGGACGCAAGAGGACATTATAAGGACCTGGTGACACTGCTGAAGAAGAACTACATACTATTCAGGTGGGAATTTCCCCAAGGCTTGTCTTTTAAATATAAGGAAAAGAAGAGAAGAATAAAGACTGTAAGTGATAAAGACAAGTTCTTGGGAGAACACGAAGAAGACCTACAGAAAGAGACATTTCCAGGACAAGGGCATCCATCACTGGACACGAATACGGCACCACCGACAGACGAGGAACAAAAACAGGGAGCTGTAGGAGGAAGGAGTAAATAATCCCATCATGGCTCTGCAACTTCTAACCTGGAATTGTAACGGCTTAAATATTCCCAGGAAGAGAAAAAGTATATTTCATGTCTTAAAGAAAGACCAATTGGACTTGATTTGCCTACAAGAGACCCACGTGACAAGAGCACACAGAAAATTATTAATAAATAAAAGACTGGGACAGGAATTTATATCTTCAGACAGAGTAAAAAAGAGAGGAGTGGTGATCTATGCAAAAGAAAAATTGCAACCGAAACAAATCTTTAAAGATGATCAAGGAAGATATTTGGCAATTGAAATTCAATCTCAAGGAGAGAAGTATTTGATAGTGGGAATCTATGCACCAAACGAAGGGAAAGCTGAATTTTTTAAGAAGTTGCATGAAATTTTGATGGACCATATGGATTACAACTTAATTTTGATGGGAGATATGAATGGAGTAGTTTCAACAAATATGGACAAGGCACAAAGACAGGTAATAACAAAAGATGGAAGACTACCAAAGACTTTTTTTGAAATGACTGACAATATGGACTTGATTGATATTTGGAGAACAAAACACCCATTAGAAAGAGAGGGAACCTTCTTTTCTGAAGCCAAAATGACATGGACAAGGATTGACCAAATCTGGGTGACTAGCAGTATGGCTCCGAACATAAAAAAAGTAGAAATCTGCCCAAAAACTTTCTCCGACCATAATGCTGTAAAGATGGTGATGAGGCAAACAACAACTGGTTCCTTCAGATGGAGAATGAATGACACCTTATTTAGAGACGAGGAGATCTGCAAGAAGGCCCAAAAAACCTTGAAAGACTATTTTGAAATCAACTTAAGGTCTGAAGTAGAAAAAAGAATAGTATGGGACGCAAGCAAAGCCGTGATGAGAGGGTTTTTGATTCAGCAAAATACTTTAAAGAAGAGAAAGCAAAATGAGAAAAAGGAGAGAATTTTGGAAAAGATAAAAGAAGGGGAAAAACAATTAAGATCGAAGCCAAAATCCCAAGAGATTCTAAGAGAAATCAAATTTCATCAAACACAATATATGGAACTGATGAATCAAGAATTAGAGTGGAAAATTAAACAAATGAGACAAAAGACCTTTGAATCTGCTGATAAATGTGGCAAGTTACTGGCTTGGTAAATAAAGAAGAGACAAAAACTCAACACGGTAACAAATATAGAAGTGGAAGGAAAAAACATAAGCAACCCAGCGGAAATTAGGAATTGTTTTCAGAACTACTTTAGACAACTTTACACACAAGGGCCGCAAAAAGAAATGGACATACAACAGTTCCTCGAGGAAAATGGGCTGAAAAAGGTTTCGCAAGAAAGTAAGATAATATTGAACCAGGAGATATCAGCACAAGAAATAGAAGATGCCATTCAAGGCATGACGCTGGGCAAATCCCCTGGACCGGATGGACTGACTTCCAAATACTACAAAGTTTTGAAGGAAGGGTTGATACAACCTCTGAAGGAAGTCTGCAATGAGATTATGGAGGGGAAAAGGGCACCCGATACGTGGAGAGAGGCCTATATTACACTTATACCAAAGACAGAGACTGAAAAGACCCAACTTAAAAACTACCGACCCATCTCGTTATTGAATGTGGATTACAAAATCTTTGCTGATATTTTAGCAAAAAGACTGAAAAGAGTTTTGATGGAGGAGATTCACGGGGACCAAGCGGGCTTTCTCCCAAAAAGGCAATTGTCGAACAATGTAAGGAATATAATTGATATTTTGGAAAAGCTGGAAGTGAACATAAACACTAAAGCTGTTTTGATATTTGTGGATGCTGAGAAAGCCTTTGACAATATTTCTTGGAGTTTTATGTTGAAGAACCTCCGGGGGATGGGGGTAGGCCAAGGGTTTGAGAATGGTATAGGTGCAATATACTCTGAACAGAAAGCCAAACTAATTGTAAACAATGTGGTTACAGAAGAGTTCAAGATTGAAAAAGGGACACGTCAGGGGTGCCCTATCTCCCCATTACTTTTTATATCGGTCCTGGAGGTTTTGCTTAATATGATTAGGAGGGACCAGTTGGTTAAAGGGATTCAGGTCGGAGCTAAACAATATAAACTGAGAGCATTTGCAGATGACTTAGTACTTACATTACAAGAGCCAGAAGCTAGCACGAAAAGAGTTTTGGAAATAATTCAAGAGTTTGGTCAAATGGCAGGATTTAAATTGAATAAGTCTAAGACAAAGGTTTTGGAGAAAAATTTGACACAGATAGAAAAGGAAAGGTTTCAGAATGAGACAGGGTTAACTGTGGTTAAAAAAGTGAAATATTTGGGTATAAATATGACAGCTAAAAATGTGAATTTGGTTAAAGATAATTATGAAAAAACTTGGAGAGAAGTGAAAAAAGATTTGGAGATTTGGTCCAACTTAAAGCTTTCCTTGTTAGGCCGTATTGCAGCTATAAAGATGAATGTATTGCCAAGAATGTTGTTTTTGTTCCAAGCATTGCAAATAATTGATAAAATGGATTGTTTCAAGAGGTGGCAAAAAGATATATCTAAATTTGTCTGGCAGGGCAAAAAGCCCAGAATTAAATTTAAGATATTAACGGATTCAAAGGAAAGAGGGGGGTTTGCCCTGCCAGACTTTAAACTTTACTATGAAGCGGCAGCTTTCTGCTGGCTGAAAGAATGGCTACTTCTTGAAAACACAGACATTTTGGATTTGGAAGGTTTTAATAACATTTTTGGGTGGCATGCATATTTGTGGTATGACAAGGTTAAAGCACATAAAAGTTTCAAAAATCATATTGTCAGAAAAGCACTACTAAATGTCTGGGTCAGATATAAAGACTTGCTGGAAAATAAAACTCCAAGGTGGCTGTCGCCAATGGAAGCTAAGGCAGTTAAAAAGTTAAATATGGAGTCCAAGTGGCCAAGATACTGGGAAATTTTGGAAAAGGAAGGGGACAAATTGAGATTGCAGAGTTTTGAGAAATTAAAAGGGAAGGTGAGAGACTGGTTTCACTACCATCAAATAAACGAAGCGTTTAAACTGGACAGTAAAATTGGCTTCCAGGTGGAAAAATCAAAATTGGAGACAGAACTGTTAGAACCCAGTACTAAGAATTTGTCCAAAATGTACAATTTGCTGCTGAAATGGAATACACAAGATGAAACGGTTAAATCGGTCATGATTAAATGGGCTCAGGACATTGGTCATAATATCTTGTTTGCTGATTGGGAAAAGTTGTGGACCACCGGGATAAAATTTACGGCATGTAATGCCTTAAGAGAAAACATTATGAAAATGATATATAGGTGGTACATAACCCCAGTCAAGCTTGCAAAGATTTACCATGTGCCTGATAACAAATGTTGGAAATGTAAAGAAACTGAAGGTACATTTTTTCATCTTTGGTGGACTTGCCCGAAGATTAAGGCATTCTGGGAAATGATCTATAATGAACTTAAAAAGGTATTTAAACATACTTTCCCCAAGAAACCAGAGGCCTTTCTCTTGGGTATTGTCGGCCAAGGGGTGTTAAAGACGGATATAACTTTCTTTATGTATGCTACAACAGCAGCTAGAATACTCATTGCGAAGTACTGGAAGACGCAGGAACTACCCACACTGGAAGAATGGCAGATGAAGGTGATAGACTATATGGGCTTGGCAGAAATGACGAGCAGAATCCGAAACCAGGGAAGAGAAGCAGCGCAAGAAGAATGGAAAAAATTCAAGGACTATTTAAAGAAATATTACAAAGTTAATGAAAGTTAGAATGATGTTGGACTGGAAAGTAAATGGTTACTATTAGTAATGGTTAAGACAAGGAGAATAAGGAAGAATAGTCTAAATTTAAATTAAAATAAGGGAAGATTTGCTGAACAATCAATAAGAATTTGGAATACAGAAAGGGGAGGCATGAGGAAGTCGGGGAAGATGGGATATGAAATTAGGATATGAAATGATACATGTTTTTTGTTTTGTTTTCTGTTTTTTGTATGTTTATGTTCGTTGTATTGTGTTTATATGGAAAATAAAAATATTATATAAAAAAAGAAAAGAAAAAGAGAAATAGATATTGCTGCTTTACTAGATCAGTTATCAAGAGATAATTATTGTGGATGCTTCATAAATGTCCCTCAAAAGATTTTATCCCCAGATTTTGGAGTTCCCGGTTACCAAGTCTTGTTTCTAAGTTAAACAAGAATTTAACTATAAATTTTAATAATGCACAGTTGTCCATTGATAAAACACTGCAAAAAATGACCTGGTGTAGGTATCATTCCATCATGATTGCTTTTGTGTGCACTTTTAGCTATGTACCAGTGCGCCACAACTGCCCACCCCCCGACGTCAGTTTTATGTGATTCCATGTAATGCTGTCTCAGGGTTATTTTTGTGAAGTGTTCTATGAAAAACTGCAGGAACCTTGGAGCTACTTCCTGAAAGCATTCCTATGGCATCTGTCAGTTGTAAAGCATCATTTGTTGCCCCGCTGTTTGGCATCAAGCTAAATTCAAGAGATTGCTCATTAAGGTGCCTGGAAGAGGGGAGGTCAATATTAGGTGTTTTATTGGTCTATTTTATTAACCAAATGTATCGACTGTCCTTCATTGCCTAGTAATCAGGGGGCAGTTTCCAACACAGTAACTAAAAGCATAATACAAATAAATCAAATCATACAAAACTAATAAGATAAAATGCAGTGTAACACAATTATAGGTAAACAGCAGCAAATCAGGAAGAGTTATTACACAGCAATCCATATCACTGATCCACCATGCTGAAAGGGGGGGTGGGGTCAGATGATGTGGAGCTGTTCCTCAACACAGCCCTGCCCACTTCCACTAGCCTCTGCCAGGAATGGAAATGGGGGAACAACGCTGGTGAAGAGCACTCGCCCTGAAAGCAGGGAGACAGCTGATAGTAACCATTCCATTAGTAGTCACTGGAAGCCCATGCAAATGGGATGCTTAGGGTGGGTAGGAGGCTTTCTTAGCACATGATCGACTTGACCCTAAACCTCCACTGTTGTCATCACATGATGAAAATGGACCCTATCTGGGCCTTTTCAGTGTGCCAGGGAAATGAGTTTTTAACCCGCCTCCACATGAGAAGAGGGTGCTGTGGATGTGGCAGCGGCTACCCTGACCCATTTAGTCCCAGGTAAGATCCTCCCTCTATTGTGTGGGCAGGTAATCCCTCCCCTACCTGGCCTGGTCTCCTTGGCAACGCTTCCCCCAGGTGGGATTGGACAACTGACTGAGGTAGGCGGAGACCTCCAGGTATCCCACCTGAGGGAAGGCAAAGCCAAGCCTATGCTGATGGAGCCACTCCAGATCTAGGGGCTGCACGCGTCCACGCAAAGGGCGCCCCCCGTTTTAAGCGGGGAGTGGTCATTGCTGCCATACAGTGGTTTTAATTGCCACCTAAGACCTCAGGCACAAATTAAAGTCAAAATACCTTAAATGCGTCCAAAGGTCTGAAACCATAGGTGTGTTTTAAGCAGGCTTCAGAAGCTTAATTGTAGCTATCTCTGCTTCTAGGGAGAGCGAGTTCTACAGCCAGGATGCCACTACAGAGAAGACCCTGTCTCCATACTACAGAGCATTACCCTTGTCAATTGCAGATTATTGGAGAAATAAAAATTTAATTCATGGTGAGCTGTATTGTATTGTTGAGGACTGATAAAAATTCAAAATCAGTCCAGGGGGAAAAGAGACAGAGATTTAACAACAAGGGCTGTAATGTGTCATACTTTTTCGACATGCCAAGCAGATCTACAATCTTCATCCTCTAAGTAGAAATGAAACAATGCAGACATTTGGACCTCTCTTGGCTGAGATTTGCCTTCACACTTCTGAGGCTTTTCACTACCATGCAGAGCAGTCATAAACCAAGGCTAGTTAAGCAGGCTGGTTTCTGTTTTGCTTTGTCAGAGCAGCAGAGTATAATCCAAAGCAGCCCAAGCATCATGAAGAAACTACTCTGAAACAATGAAAATCAGACTATGGTTTCAAGTCATCCTTTCCAAACTGGGCCACATCTAAGCTGGAGCTCCAGATAAGGGGACAAATAACTATCATCTATCTATCTATCTATCTATCTATCTATCTATCTATCATCTATCATCTATCATCTATCATCTATCATCTATCATCTATCATCTATCATCTATCATCTATCATCTATCATCTATCATCTATCTCTATCTAATCTATCTAATCTATCTATCTCTTGTTAACAGCTGAAACAGTTTAGTCACTCTTTTTATATGTATTAAAGCCATATAACCTTAATGGAAACTTAGTAATGATCAGCCACAAAGAGTTGATAACAGCAGTTTTGATTTATGAAGGAATCATAGTTTCTGCATTAACTATGGGCTTGCAATGACATTTCTGAAAATCAGGAGTTTGATTTGGCATATCTCCCAGCTCTGGGAGTTATCTGAGGCCGTTATCTGAGAGGGTCACATCACCAGAAAAGAGGAAATGCATCACCAAGAAAGAAAGAGGGCACTCTCTGCTGAGTTCTACAAGGGTAAAACAGATTGAGGAGGAGAAAGCCATAAGCCATGACTTCCCCCTGGATTCACTGTAAGAAGTCAAGTGGGCTTGGAAGAATCAAGACTGAAGTTGGTTGAATAGTGCCCTGTTAGTGCTAAATAACTTCTGCTGTTTGTGGAATTACTCTGATGCCATCCAAAGACTTGGCTCTAGAGGGCATGGGTTTAGTACAAGTCAATGGATGGTATCAGACTAATCATACTTTGAACAGACCTATTGAAATCAATGGACTCACGTTAGCCATATAGATTTAAAGGGGTCTTTTCTGAGAATGTCTTAGACATATATCACCCGATAATAACGTATCTCAAGCATAACTCATATCTGACACATACACTTGACCAAGAATTTAGCTGATGGAATTAAGACTCTTACAATGCCTAGTTTCTTGAGATATGAGCCTAGAGCACACTGATAGAAAGAGTCCTGATGAAGAAATCATTGGTCAGATTGGTCAACAGAGCTATTTAACTAATGGAAACCAGACTATTATAAGGTTCTGGTACTAACATGTCCTTTCTCTTGGAGATGAGAACTTAGAACATAGCTGCCCATCCAATTTGACACATTCACAGTTGTCCTCTTACATTGCTATGCTGCTGATGACCAGAAATGACCTGCTGTTGGTGTGTCACTGATTTGGATAGCAATGACAGAGGTGCATTTGGTTGCAGAGAAGATTAGGAGTGTCTACTGATCAGAAAAGTTGTCAAGTGAAGTGCCATGACTTTTTTATTTCCCTCATGCAACAATTGTGCTAAGCTTTTCATTAAGGGACTACTTATAACCCTGATTGCTCCTGCAAATTCCATTTCACCAAACACTTCTCTCAGACTTGTCTAAGCTCCAGTACTCCAAAACATGTTTTCTGCCATTGCAAACTGCAGTGGTGTTTTGCTTATTATCTACTTGATGGATGATGCACTTTTTAGAATCAAGATGTGGTTCTTGTTCTCCCTTTGATGTTCCAGGAATGGCAAGACTTGTTCCAATGTGGTCTGCCATGATTAATGTGCTCATAAATCCTAAATCTGGAAAGAACAGAAATATACTAAATAATCTGTGAATCTTGCTTTTGTGCCCCAATAGCAAACATCAGAGCAAAGCAACTGCAGTCATTTTCAAAACTTATGCCTGCAAATCTCTGCTAACCCAATCTTCTTGTCCTAGTGATTTAAAAAAATATATCTATTGTTGGACACCTGGATTCTGTATCTAAGTTATCCAGGAGGGAAGATACATACCGATATAGTGTAAATGGAATCATGTTAAAATACGGCAACTTCCTGGGTTCCATACAGCAATCAGGGAAGTCTATCCTTTTTCTTTCTGTTTTTTCACATTCATTCTTTATGATACAAGTGGTTAAATATCTATGTCTTTTGTTATGAGGGCCTATGTGAAAGGCAGAGTTATTGGTAGATTTGCCATTTGTTTTATATTTTATATTTGTATTTATTGATTTAAACAGTCACCTGTTCTGCGCCTTCGGGAACAGAATAGGCTCATAAGAAATCTTGAGCTGCAGCCAATTTATGTTCCTAAAAACAGAACTTAGCCACTCTTTTTACTTTTAAAAACCAAAGCAATCTGGTTCCAAAGTTATGTGAAAAGGAAAGTTATTTGCTGTGGCCATACTCCCTGTCTCTTCTTACATAGCTACTATGGACACTGCTTCCTCTCAGTAGCAAGTGATCTCTATGAAAAGCAGGCACTGCGTACGATTTTAAAAATAACACTCTCCTCCCCCTTAATGAGCTCCAATCACTTTGCTCTGTGAAAAGGGAAGTGAAAACTTTCCCCAACTTTTCATTCTTTTTCCTGAACTTAACATTTTACCTCTCCCAGTTGACCTGCCACATGTACAAACTTATGAATGACTTTGCTTGAATGAAAGTGGCCTCCTTGTAACAGAGGAACATGAAGCTTGCCTTTATTTAGTGAAGAGAAATTGCTAGTTTCCTGTATGGAAAAATGAAAAGAAAAAGAAAGGGATATGGGGAAAGGGAAATTTAAAACTGGGGACAGAAAAACCTGAAGAGTTTTATTTGAGATAAAGTGGTTCCACCCACCCACCTACCCCAATAAATAAGTAGAAGACGGTAGGAATGAACTACACTGGCCTAAAAATAGTCAAAAGTTCCAGAGTGAAAAGCAGACTCTGCATAGATATCTTTATTTGGAAAGCTGTGCTTGGATTTACAAAGAATGCAACAAACACCAGGTATAAGCATTCAATGCATTTCACACACATAATCTCAGTACTCATTACAACTGCCACGTAAAAGGAGGCCAGCAATATTTTTCCTATATTATTGCTGGGGAAACTGAGGTTGAAAGAGTGGCTTGCTTATGGAACCAAAGTGAGTTCTGCACTGAGCTTCAGATGTAACAGTCACAGTCCAATAAACCATTACTTTTCAGTCTAGCATTGTGTGCCTGAGTACTACACCTCTTTGTTCCATCCTTCCACCAGGTATCCATCTTTATCAAAGTTATCTTGGTTTCTTAAACCCATCAGGACATGAAACCAGGATCAGAGCTTGATTTAATACCATGGCGTTGAGGCAGCTCTTCAATTTGGACATCCTGTGAAACTGACTTAGCTTCACTGAAGCCAGGTGCAAGAGGAGGAGAAGGAAAGTGGGGGAGTGTGCAAGCACACAGCGTGTACCAGGTTTATTAACTGAGATTGTTATGCTGCCATCTCTCTCACGTACACATACAGAGAATGGGAGGGAGAATCTTCATAAGTTTCCATGTATAGTACAATAAAATTATGTTAAGTCATTGAATAGTTTTAAGAATACAAAGTATCTCCTGGAAAAATATTTGGCGGGAATCAGAAATACCCTCAGGAAGTTAGGCTGACACTCCTGGAATGTAAAGTTCAAAAGTCTGCTTTCAGTATTTTCACTGTAAACGAAAGAGCTAAATGCAACTGCAGTGGTAACATGAAGTGAGTGGAACAAAAGTGGAACACTGAAGAGGAACTACAGGTGAAACCTGGTAGCTTTGATTTGATTCTGCCTTTTCCCACTTAACATCTCCCTGATGTGCTACTTCTAAACTAGAAGCTTTTAAAAAGGAGGGAAGTAAATTAAATAGTAAAATGAATCTCTTTGTGTGACAAAAACAAGCTAGCCACTTTGTGTTATAAATTTCAGAAGCACCACCCATATTTGGCACCTCGATTATGTGGACAAGATGCAAGCTTCTTCTTCTTTACATATCCATTAAGAGTTCCCAACAGCTGCAAGAAATAGTTCATTTGGTTTCAGTCCTCCTCTAGGACTTACTTACTAACACAAGGTTATTTATGTTCCAGGAGAAAAAGTCAAAATGCATACTTGTCTCCTCAAAGGGCTGATAGCACAAGAGCAGCCATCAAGCCCACAATGCCGGCTCTTTCAGAACGTTCCATGAAGTGATTTCGCCAAGACCATCAGCTACGGCAAGGAAGTGAAGCAATTTTGCATGCTCCTTCAGACCTAACCCCTTTCCCATATCTCTCAATCTGACATGGGGCAAATGAGAGACAAAAGACACTAAGTGTGGGACGCAAGCTCTGAGCGGCACAGGCATCTTGAGAAGTCACAAGGTTAATGTCTTTTGCACACAGGGCATTGTCAGGATTCATGGTGTAGGGTTTCAGACAAACGATTTGCTGTACTAAAAGCGGAGGGAAGAGTGTTTCTAAAGAAAGAAAATACATTGGGATGTAAAATGAGGCCTATGCTAAATAAGCCCTTTGGAATAATGATGAACCTTTGTTTTGATTCTTCAGAAAGGGTTCAGTAAAGAACTGGATAGTGGGGGAAGGGGAGAAAAGATGTTTCCTTAGTACTTTAATAAAGTAAAGCTATCCTGCAACTACAGCCTACAAAAAGAAAGTCAAACCCAATAGGACTACGCCAAAGAAGGTCTGACTTTTTCAAACTAGTTGCAAATAAAGGTCATCTCAAGATTTGCTTTATTCAACATCTTAGTCATCTGAAAAGTTATTTCAGTTATTCCCTACAGTTCTAATAACAGGATTTAAGTGCTTAAGACATTATGAAGAACACATGTCTTCTTACTTAGTATGTTTATATTGTCCCTGGATCTGCCTGGACTCCAACGTCCCTCTGTTTCAACCAGCATGGCTAAAAGTCAGGGGTGATGAGAGCTGTATTCTAATAACAGCCTGCAGGTTTCCCCAAATTATCAGTGCATACAACTTTGACTTAAGACATGGAACTTCATGTCAGCTCTTGGTTCCGAGACTTCACCTGCTGTTTGCCTTCTTTCCAGGTGAAACCTGTAACAAGATGTTGCAGTATGGAGTGTTCCTGTAACAAGATGTTGCAGTATGGAGTGTTCCTGTAACAAGATGTTTCAGTATGCTGTTCAGGATTCCAGCCACTCCATTCCTTCAACTTTCCCTCTGGTTTTCCATCTCTCCTCCACCCAGCATGGCCAATGGGCACCTTCAATCCTCATTCAGCTATTTTCAAGGTTTTCTCCCTAGGGATCTTTTAAATCTGAGGGTTTTTGTAATTCTGCAAATCTCAGGATCCTTCCCATGGCAGATGATACTGCCCTCCTGCAAATGGATTTTGGATAGGAAAGCAATTGCTCTCACAACCTAAACTACAGTTGCATGCAATTGATGGCACCGGTGAATTTCTTATCAATATTAATGCATGCTCTTCATCTGTTTGAATGATTTTGCAAGGCTGCAATGCATTTTTCCCATTCTAATTTTTTAAAATACAATCTAAAAAGAAAAAGATTAAAAAGGAAAAAAAACCCACTATATATGTGGCCCTCATCAGACATTAAAAGTGTTTTCTTTCTGAGCTGGTTTGCAGGTATTCAAGAATGGTATAAATTAAAGAAAAAGCATCTTACAATTACATTGCAGTTCTGAACCTCAAGAACCATTAAACATTCCAAATACCACCATATCTTGTTGGAACAATCTGAGCATTATTTACCTCATTTATATCTAAAATAAAAAATAAATATTCTTTTTCTTTACTTGTCCCGAACTTAATTTTAACTTTTGTATTATTTTTTCCATTGCAACTAGAAAGCAAACCTGGCTATACCATGCTACTTAACAGAATAGGTATACTCTCAAACTGCTTCCAGTTTGTAATAATGATCTTCCATGGTGCTATTAACAACTATTAGACAAATTCCTCATTCGGTCCATCTTTGAATTGTGTTCATGTCTCTTGCTTGCCTGCATGAAGGGCAGAGAGTGGTATATATTTGTGTTATGGATGGGGGGGGTGTCGGACCTCCATCTTCCCTGGCAGGGATGCAGCCTACTGTACAAAGTTAAGAGTCGCACCCATTGTCCCTCCCAATTTTGCCTCTTGCCCTGCCAATCACTGCTACGTGGTCCTCAGAATGTTGCCCACATGGGAACATGGCTCATGTGCTGAAAACTCTCAGCAATGAAAGAATTTCAACCAATGCATCATTCAGATAACTACTTTGAAATAATTACTGGCACTAAATCAAATAGCTACACAAGGAAGACAAAGGAGATCTTTGTATTATACACACAGACATACACTCCAGAATGAATTCTGTTATTATAGATGATACCCATCACAGTTATTATTTTATATCATACTGAGCTGAGAATCATGGTTAAAATCATGGTTTCCTATTTTACAACCTTTTTCTTCTTTTAAATATGTTCTTGGATTAACTTAAAAGAAAATCAAAGCATATGGTCCATTGGAACACAAGCACTGGAAAAAAAGACATCTATGACCAAAAAAAAAATTTATATGTTTGATTTTTGTATTGGCTCTACACACTGGATTCTAATTGGTGGATAGGAACGCTACAGTTTTACTGTCAGTAAGGGATGGATTGTCAGGGATTACTGTAATTGTATCTCTCCCTGTAATGTATATGCTTTTGAAACATCAGTTGTTTCACTTGTTATTTTAAGTATCCTTATTTCAGTTATAATGCATTGTGTTTTCAGGATGTAAACTGGGATGTAACAAACCACATTTAAAACAGTAATTATTAATTCCCAGCTACATTTCAAGAAGAAAGCATTTAATTCATGCCCTCCAGCAATCCCTACTTACAAGGTAGAGACCCAGGTTTTTGGTACCTGGCCCTCCCTCCTCACTTTGTCCCTAGGCAAATGCTTTCTTAGTATTTTGTCTCTGCAGATTTTTGAAAATGCCATTCCTTCGGGTTCAGTTCCTTCCCCCCAAATCAGTGGAAGATGGATGGGTCTGGGAAGAAAAATGGCAGCTGACTGGTGACTGTGAAGTGGTACTTTGTCGCTATTGGCAGCAAGTTTAATCCCACTCTCAAAATTTCTCTTCCTCACAACTTTGCCTCCTCCCATGTTACTGCTCACAAATGAGGAAGCAAGGTATTTCTTTTTTTTTTTTTTTGCCCTATAAGGCATTTTAGCCTGGCATTATTTTTTCCAAGTATATCTTAAATTACCCTGTTTGCTCTAGTTAATGGGCACAGCATAAACAGGCCGTGAAGGGAATTCACCAATATGCAATGATGGTGAGGTGAATGGGTTGGGTCTCTGATATCCTCGATTGACAAGCTTTTCCAGCTGGGTCTCTGCCACATTTATTCATTTCGTATTGTTTTAAAATAGAGCTCCAGTTATTTTCTGTATTGTTTTTAAAACTATTTTAGCTTTTTTTATTATATGTTTACAGATCTTGAAACACATACAGAAGGTGATTTATATCATACATTCACACACACACAAAAAATGAGGGTAGGAATGTTACAACTAGTTCCTGGTTTCCTCAGTGGAATGTTGGAAGGTAACTATGGTCTCTTAAACAATGCCCACCTACTGTCAGCTAAGCAGTGCATAGGCAAGCAGAAGGTAGATCTTGATCTACTGGTCAATTTACTGTAGATTCAGTTGGATTTCTGGCATTTCGATGTAACAACAGAGTAGCAAAATGAGTCTCTCACGCATACTGAAATGGGGGGGAAGTGGTAGTCAGTATTGGATTTTATGTGTCTGCAAGGACTGTGAACTCTATTCAGTTCTGGCACTCACTGTAAGTTCATAGGCTCAGTGCCTGTCTTTAGCACCAGATTCTGGTTGGTAGGTCTCAGGATTCCAGTAAAAAAATAAAAAGTAGAACCCACAAGCCTGAAGTCTGCCACCCTGGGCCACATGTACTCATTCATCTTACTTGGTGAGTTCCATATTCCAGTATCTGCAGTCCTTAAATTCTTTAAAAGCCATTTGCCATGCTAGACAGGAAGAAAAACAACTTAAACCTGTGAGGGAGGGGAAGGTCCTTACTTTCTCTATAGAAACCGTAATTTCAGGAAGTGCCTTTGTCAGTCCCAGTAAATTTTTGACAGTGACGCGTAACCTCTGCCATTGACCCGATAAGTCTCAACTGCATTTTAATTGTCCCATCTGCAGAGCTATGAAGAATTTCTCTGTGTATACTGTAAAATAAAATATATACATTTCACGCAGCTGAGAAACAGAATATCTCCAATATCCAGAACTGCTGGCAGCACAATAGCACTTTTTACTCATGAAAAACACCAAAACCACCCCACCTTCGCAAGACCCAAATTCAGGTGTGCTCGAAAAGCCAAAAGTGTAAAAGTAAACATTTAGAGAGAAGAGCATAATCACGGGAAAGATTGAAAGGGCATAAATCATTCTGAGTAGAAGTGCAAAGTTGAGTGAAAATACTGCTGGCTTGACAGGTTTCCTTTTCTCTCTCAAAGCAGGCATTGACTAATATGACAGAATGTAAGGCTCAGATATCAGCAACTAAAGTCATTAAAAACAGAATAAAATATTGTTTTACAGAATTATCATAATATTTCTGTTCTCTGTGTTGATAATTAAAAATCACAGCAAGGGATTGAAACAGGAATAGCCAACATGGTGCCCTGCAGATGTTGTGGCCTACAACTCCCATTATTCTTAAGCATTGGCCATGGTGACCGAGGCTGATGGGAGTCCAAAATATCTGGAAGGCTCCACATTGGCTACCACTGAATTAAAGAAGCTCCCAAAGTTAGTTCAGCACTACTAAAAGCTCATTTTTCATGAGCAATAATTTATCAAAAGTACACCAAACATTGTGGTAAAATTGTTTTTAAAAACACACTGACGCTCTGATATAATTTACCAAACCACTTGTTACCTGAGGTAACAAGCATTTCATTTATTCAGTCAAAACTTCCCCAAACAGACCTTTGTGTTGCAAAACATTGAAATGTGTCCATGAAATAAATAGTATTTATGTCAAAAACAAAACACTGAACAGTGGAAAGAAACAAGCATTGCCAGTGGGTATTTGTCTACTTACAGTTGGATGCAGGATTTCTCAGTTCTTGATAGGGTTGGGCGGCCCTATTGAGAGAGGTGCCTTCCTTATTTGTACTGTCATTGAGATTTAATGGGAACTTGGACCCCATACAAATGGGGAAAAGCTGCTAACAGGTCTATCAAATCTATGTGAGTATGTATGTATGTATGTATGTATGTATGTATGTATGTATTTGTGTGTGTGCTGAAGGTATGTGTATGAATGCACCTGAACACACTGAGAATCCCCCTTCAGACCTTCTAGTGAAAATATCTTATGAAATACATATTAGAGGAAAATTGTTTTGCAAAAAAAGTGCTTATTAGGCAAAATTGTCCCAGGAAACTGCTGATAAATTTTCAAGAAGAGGTGGTTTATTAAACAAAATAATAATTACAAAATGATGAGGAAATGTGGACAACTGAGTTTAAAATTGGGAAAATGAAAATCTGAGAGAAACCGAGATGTATGGATTCACTACCACCAACCTTGTGGATGAGATTTGAGGAGTATCTGGGGAGTTCAAAGGGGAGACTAAATCCCACTGTGTGAGCAAAAGTACCGTATTTTTTGCTCTATAAGACTCACTTTTTCCCTCCTAAAAAGTAAAAGGAAATGTGTGTGCGTCTTATGGAGTGAATGCAGGTTGCGCAGCTATCCCAGAAACCAGAACAGCAAGAGGGATTGCTGCTTTCACTGCGCAGCGATCCCTCTTGCTGTTCTGGCTTCTGAGATTCAGAATATTTTTTTTCTTGTTTTCCTCCTCCCAAAACTAGGTGCGTCTTGTGGTCTGGTGCGTCTTATAGAGCGAAAAATACGGTAACCTGCTCTCAGATGGACCCGATTTGATGTGTCTCTGTGTTTCCACCAAAATCTTTTTATTTAGTGATATAAGCAATCTCAGCAGCAACAACAACTTAAGCAGAAATTTCTAAGATCATTTGTGACTTGCAGGACAATCTCCTTGTGGGTTGTTTGCCTTTTATTGATCAGACAGGCATGGAGTAGCAACTGCCCTTGGGGGGGAAATCATCTTCAGTTTCCTGGATCATAAACACATACAGAACTCAAACTGTAAATATAGTTTTATAGTGAGCATGGAACAGGTGATAATAACACCACGATGCTCCTTGCTGGGATTCATTTTCTGCTGTCAAGCACACAGGTGTAAGTCATTTATTGCTATCTACTGCTTTCTGGTAATTGAGAAAGGAAATAAATTCTTCAATTTCTCAACGATGGCATGATATTAATTGGATAAAGGGTTCAAAAGTGAATCTGAAAATGAGTTTCATAAGGGGGGGGAGTCTCCCAAACTACCTGGAAGTATTTTATCGCATTTACTTTGTTGTATCAATTTACAAAGCCAGCTGTTGTGACCAGATGTCAAGGAATTGTTTTACATAAGCCACGTTTTACAATTATGTATTCTCCCTTTATCACCTCAGATGGGAACACTTAATTTGACTATGAGTGTTTTGGTTATTAGCCAGTTCTAGCATTAGCACTTGGTTTGAAGATCAGATGTTTGACAAAACAGCCTACAGTGAGAAAGCTGTGATTTACTTCTACACCTTAGAACTTACAAGGCCTCCACACATGCTGCAGGCTTCCATGAATACATTTCATACATATGGTCTAGGGAGGGAGGGGGAGATAAATATGTTTTAATGTACTTCCATGATAGAAAGTTGAACTTTGGAACACGCTGAGCCAAACACTCCCCAATTGTTTCAAGTCTAAAAATGGAAATGCTTTAACCTCCTTCCCTTGAACCTTGGAACCTGACATCTGTTTGGTAACTGTGATCGGCGCAAAACAAACTAAGCCACACGTGGGATGGAGTGTTAGATTAAGGGAATTCTTGCTTCACACTTCTGAGGCAGCTGTAGACTGCGAGAAATAGGAAATGCAGTGGCGGGCAAAAAGATAGAATAAATAAATATATATAAAAAGTAAAGAACGTAAAATTGAAAATGAGGTATGCCACACTATCTTTGGAATGTTGTTGTTGTTTAGTCGTTTAGTTGTGTCCGACTCTTCGTGACCCCATGGACCAGAGCACGCCAGGCACTCCTGTCTTTCACTGCCTCCCACAGTTTGGTCAGACTCATGTTCGTAGCTTCGAGAACACTGTCCAACCATCTCGTCCTCTGTCGTCCCCTTCTCCTTGTGTCCTCAATCCTTCCCACCATCAGGGTCTTTTCCAGGGAGTCTTCTCTTCTCATGAGGTGGCCAAAGTATTGGAGCCTCAGCTTCACAATCTGTCCTTCCAGTGAGCACTCAGGGCTGATTTCCTTAAGAATGGAGAGGTTTGATCTTCTTGCAGTCCATGGGACTCTCAAGAGTCTCCTCCAGCACCATAATTCAAAAGCATCAATTCTTCGGCGATCAGCCTTCTTTATGGTCCAGCCTTCTTTATGGAATAGAGGATGGCAATTGGAAATGGCAAGCAAGAATGTATCCCTGTAGGGAGAAAGTGATTTTGCATGCAGAATGCAATCAATATTTATTAGTGTGTTATATCACATGGTATGTGATATGCATATTGCTATATAGCCAGATTATTCTACAAGCATGGGGGCGGGTAGCATCTTGGCTTCAGTTAAGGTTATGGATGTAAGAAGGCAGCAATTTCTGTTCTGACCTGTACTTGTCACCATCAGCACTGTTTCCATGCTGCTGCATAATCTTTTCCATCCTCCACCTCCTCCTATTGCTTTTGGGGCTGCCAAATCATGTCAAATCCTGATGAAGCCAAAAAGTCAATGGCATGAGGGACAATTCAAAAGGTGTATATCCAGTATTTTTATTTTTATTTTTGCAATGGTACTCACTAATATGGAGTACTGGCATTTCTCTCTCTCTCCTCTATGATGTGCCAACACTTTGATCAGAAAATGAGTACCAGCGGCTCATTTTTACCAGCGGACTCTGTTTATCTACCACCACCTTCAGCCCAAAGCGGTGCATTCCATTCTACTACTTCAGAACGCCTCCCTCTCATTTTGCTGCATCATGCTTGCATCTTTCAGTCCAGCAAGGTGATCAGCACCAGAGACACAGGTAAGCTTCCTGGCAAATTCTAAAAATTTATATGGCAATGGGACCTAGATGACCGTTTGCTGTTGCTCCTGCTTACAACAAATAGCAAAGCAGAGAACATTGCCAAGACTTCAGCAATTGTATTATATTTCTGCAAGCAGTTCAGTGGAGTTTGTAATGCAAAAGATGCGGGAGGCAAAGTGTCATTTCTGCAAATCCACACTGAATTGCTGCAGAAAATTTCATTGTATAAATTACCCCCAGTTCCTTGTAAATTGCACATGGTTATTTTTGGGTCATGGATTAGCATTGTCCTTCATCTCATTGGTTTCACAGCCCAGGGAAGCTAAGGATCACACCACTGTCATTTCATTTCCACATCATGAGGAATGTGTAAATTTTATGCAGAGAGAATGAGGCAATCACAATTCTCAAGGGTGTAGAGGCATTTGAGGCAAGGTATTTCCAGACCTACTAGTTCATGGGCAGATATTAAATATACCATCCTTCCGAAAAATGTGTGTGCATATATAAGACCCTCTGAGGCTATTGAAGAAAAGGGGCAAAATGAATTATATGCTGTAGGCAGTGGCTGTGACATTGTCAGGCAAGGTTGTGTTACAGAAGGACATTTGGAATTCTTCCAAACTAAATTTACATTATATTACCCCATTTAAGTAGACCTGGGAACCCCTTCATTAAAATGGGACTTATTAGTGTCTGGGCTGCCTTTTACAAACTAAAATATCTGCCAGAGACTTTCATAAAGGCAAAGGAATTTTAAGTAGGTAAATGAATGTTACCACGAGGGGTTCCCAGAGTTTGTTTATTGGAAGCATTCAAAACATATTTCTGTGATTAACACAATTATTTCTTCTTCTTATTGCAATTGACTTTCTATAGACTGAAAGCAAGACATATGATGTCATGTTTTCTCCATAAACTATTTATGCAGCATTTATAGAGTGGCAGCTGTATTTAAAATGTAGAAAGAAAATATTCACCTTAAATATAGCACTGAAGTGGAAATCAAGTTTAGATTATTGTCCAACTCATCTGAATTTTAATGCAATTCTTACACACACACACACACACACACACACACAGAGAGAGAGAGAGAGAGAGAGAGAGAGAGAGATTATGCATTAGATGTTCAGAACCTCTTAAGAAATTCCAACAGTATTATTGAACTTATTTTTTCCACCGAAATTTCTTCACAATTTCTTGCACATGCACACACACATACCCGACTGTACCGCCAAACATTAATCTCAAATTTTCATTTTGGGTGCAATTTAGTATCAACAGTGCAAATTGTTGTTGTTTAGTTGTGTCTGACTCTTCGTGACCCAGTGGAACAGAGCACGCCAGGCACCCCTGTCTTCCACTACCTCCCGCAGTTTGGTCAAACTCATGCTGGTAGCTTCGAGAACACTGTCCAACCATCTCGTCCTCTGTCGTCCCCTTCTCCTTGTGCCCTCAATCTTTCCCAACATCAGGGTCTTTTCCAGGGAGTCTTCTCTTCTCATGAGGTGGCCAAAGTATTGGAGCCTCAGCTTCAGGATCTGTCCCTCCAGTGAGCATTTAGGGCTGATTTCCTTCAGAATGGATAGGTTTGATCTTCTTGCAGTCCATGGGACTCTCAAGAAAAGAGTCTCCTCTGGCACCATAATTCAAAAGCATCAATTCTTCAGCCTTCTTTATGGTCCAGGTCTCACTTCCATACATCACTACTGGGAAAACAGTGCAATAACAGGAGCTAATAAGATGAAGAGTGACCAACCAACCAGGGTCTTGAAGACAGTTCTCTACTCCAGAGCAACTGCATTAATGCAACCTTCCATTTCTTTATTTGTATTTTAAAAATTTATATCCCACCTCCCATTACAGAGGGGAAAATAAAAAGAGCTAAAAGCCATTCTGAAATGCATACAAAGATAAAAATCAATAGCAGTAAACAAAATGTAGATTTCCCAGCTGCAAAAGTTCAAAGGTCACAATATACTGGCAAACTCTTATCCCAATTAAACTGATTTTGTTTGTATTCGTTTTGGGTTTTTGCTTCAGTGTTTTCTGTGCTGGGCTCTAGCAGGTGTTTTCAGCAGGTAGTTTCAAATAATTTTACGTTTGAAAGGGCCTAAGCGGTGCAAAAAATGTGTAACTGGTTTGCAAAAGACAGTCACAAGCTTGCTGAGTGCTATCTTTTAATTGAGCAAGTTCAGTTCTTGTACAGGTTAATTGCCAATAGCATTACTTAAGAAACTTTAGTGAATGTGAAACTGACCAGAATGAAAGCAACATTGGGTTAGATTTCAAAGTGGAAGGGAGATAAGCCCTACAATCATTCTCTTTCACTAATAGCAACATGGTTTGTCTGTAAGTGATCTAGCCACTCCAAAGTTACATATAAAATGAAGCACACATTTTTCTCGGACTCCATTAATAAAGGAAACAATAAGCCTAATGTGTCCATACTAGAAAGTACTTGAGCTGTGCATAATTTTAAACATGTGGAGTTATCAGAATGACATCAGTGGGAACATTCACTGGTTGGACTCCACCTCCCACTGAAATCAATGAGGGGATCCTCCTAAAGATAATCATGAGTGCATATTTTAGACTTAGTGCATTATTTTGCTAGCTTGTGCCCTAATAATACTTTGTGATAGTATAATACAGGATTGCAATATTGTGAACAGAGGTTAAAAAAGGGGAATAATGCAACTTTTAATATCAAATTGTGCTACTTAATAGCACTCAACAAGGAAAAAATATTTATTTTAGTAATAAGAATCCCAAGAACTTTGTAATTCGGGGGGGGGGATTATCCACCACAATACAAATGAAAAGTCTGTAAAAAAAAATTCTCCTCTTCTTTCCTTTTATTTCCATGGCAGACAGATTTATAGATGTTTGTACAGTTGCCAGAGAAAAGACTGGAAATCTCTACTTTACTATCAGGCCCAGAACAAAAATTAGCTCTGATTACATGCAGAAAAGAGTAATCAAAAAAGATAAAAGCTGCTTTTTTAATATTAACCTAACTTCAAAAACAAATCTATGTCAAATGCATCAGACATCCGCTAGTTTATGAAACATTTTCCCAGCCACATGGTACATTAAACCATAAAAACGTCTAGTTATCGTAGCTCTTCCCTTGCACTATGTTATAGCAGGACTAGTTCCTTACAGCACTATAGAAAGCTACAAAATGCATGGGAGTAAAATATAGAATTGTTTGAGATATTTTCAGCTTTTCAAAGCTAAATTTGAATGCCTTTGGTTTTATAGGGCCTTGTTATAATAGCATTCTCTTTCATCATGCAGTGTACTTCCATGATTCACTCCGGCTAAGGCCAGATACATTAACAGAGCAGGCTCTTCTCACGCATAACGTTAGTTGAATGAGGACTTGTGCACACAAATAGTCCCGTACATGTCCGATTTCCCCTGACCAATCTGCCAACTGAAGCTATGCTGATAAACAAGATGAGTCATCAGTAGCAGCTGGTGGGGCTGCATTGGTCTCCTGGCTTTTCAACACCACGAGTCTCCACCAGTTACTGAGTGGGAGAGCCAGGGCAGCAGGGAGTTCACCAAAGTGCAGACAGGAGAGAATTCAGGAGAGCCCCTCTGGTTGCTACTGCGACTTATGATAGTGTGCACTAGCAGCTTCCTGCATTGGAACAGGAGTTTTCAGGTCATCGGAACACATAATAGAATTCCCAGCTTGACCCCTCTCAGTCATTCCCAATTCTGCAACAAAAGGCGATTCCCTGCTCCCAGGGACACAGTTCTTAAGAAAGTTTTGGATCTGCCAACATAGTTTGGATTTGATATCCCGCTTTATCACTACCCGAAGGAGTCTCAAAGCGGCTAACATTCTCCTTTCCCTTCCTCCCCCACAACAAACACTCTGTGAGGTGAGTGGGGCTGAGAGAGAGAAGTCTGACTAGCCCAAGGTCACCCAGCAGCTGCATGTGGAGGAGCGGAGATGCGAACCCGGTTCACCAGATTACGAGACTACCGCTCTTAACCACTACACCACACTGGCTTCTCATCTCATCTCACTGAGAAAAACAACCCCCATAAGAATGTGATGCAACCCTATCCGTGACGTTTTGCTTGCCTAAATCAACTTTGCTCTTGGAAACACACATATTAGCAATTTTCAAACTGCATCGGGGCCATCTGCAACCTTTTAATTGATGCTAAGTTGAACTAGCTCTGCTACAATCTGCTGTTCGCTTTGTAGCTCTTTAAACACTTTTGAGGTGAATGTTAGCGTCTGTTGGATATCCATAGTGTCTTGTGCTTGCTAATAAATTTCGCATCTGTCAGTGACATGCAGCAGCTTAGGGAGAGGGAAATGAATTAATATCCAGTAACACTATAAAGTATTACATGCTCCATCTGGAACTTCCGTTTGGAATGAATGGGGGGTTATGCAAAAGCACCTAAAATGCTTTCTTGCGCACCTCCCATTCACTTCAGTGGGGCTTGCCTGGAAGAAAATTGTAAAGAATGGTGTCCAAGACAGTAGCAAATGCAATCCAAATTCCCCAAGTGGCCATTACACAAGTCTGCTTCTTTCCCATTTTGGGGTGGGGGAAGGTTAGGTGTAGGTGTACCCTAGAACAAGATCTATTCTGCTTATTTTTATCATATTTTCTCCTCTGGCCATTCATATCCAAAGCCTGGACAGGGAAATGAATAGCAGAAGGGTACTGGGAGTAGAGGACAGAGACCATATTGTACTTGGCAGAGATTTCATCTCTTTAGTACATAGAGATTGCGGTAGGATGCATTAACTTGAAGATCTGAGGATCTGTATGCTTAAAAAAAAGTCATCTTCTGAAAAGACATTACCTCACAAGAATAAAATGTTGCACTGCATTAATGCTCCAGGCTTGAATTAAAGCTCTCTGGAATGAATGCAAAGTATCAGCAGTTTTTAAACTTAGATCTGATGCATATGGTACTTTTTATTGTTTGAGAGGTGCAATGATTGGATATTTGAAATCTTTCTGCTGGCAACAGAAGTCAATGGTGAGGTTTCCTGATGATTTATCAAAAGGATTGAATGGGTTCAGCACTCCATATTGCCTCCTGCTCCTGGCTGATGGAGTGATTTTGCAGTTGTTCTACCTGTGATATCCTCTACCAGGATGACTTCCGAGGGTTGCAATAAGAACAAAGCTCAGCAAGGCTTTCTTGAGGCCTGCACGCTTCACAGCGTTACTCCTGCCCTGTTTCAAAGTAGTTGCAGGGAACTGATGGAAAGAGATAGGGAGCCTTAGGCATGGAAACCACATGCAACCCTCCAGAACCCCTATCCAGCCCCCTGAGCTGCCCTTTACCCCACATCTCCTCTCCCCAGGACACTCCTCACTAACCCTGTTCCAGTCTACCTTCAGTTGCTTTGCCCTGTCTGGAATGTGTCCTTTACTGTGATATTGCTTCTTGGAAGCCTACATGGGGGACTTAGGCTGCATTCAAAAGTGGGGGCTTAGTCTGTTACTAGTGCTTCTGTCTCATTCTCTAATGTTCCTCTCACACTGCAGTACTTATATACCACCATGCCATGCTAAATTTCATCCACACCAGTAATCTCTACTGCAATGTCAAACAAAGTTTAGAAATCAGGATCCCCACCTCTGCTCAGTAGGCTCAACACTCATTCTTCTCCCCCTTCTTATGTGTGATTCAAAAAAGCATGTAACATTCTGCAGGCTTTGTTGGAATTGATCAGTGTTACTTTTCTACAGATTTAATAAAATCTTCTATTTTAAAAATCTGCACTTCTTCACATTTTGTGCTTATCCAACCCCAACGTGCATGCCAAAAGCATATATTAGGTGCAAGTGTGTCCAAAATGCATATTAGGGGAAATTGCTTGCAAATATGTGCATATTGGGTTAATGCATCCAAATCATATTATGAATTTTCATGCATTTTTTAAATAAAAAAATGATAGCAGATGTGAAAATGGGAACAATTAAATGTAAGATTGAAAAGATGAGAAACAGAGAGCCTAAATGGATAAATGTGTCCATTCCTACCAGAACAGCATCCAAAAGAATCTCATTTAAATGTCTGCTACCTCTTCCCTGATTCCAAGTTAAGGCTGTCACCAGATGCAGACTCCATGGCTTCAACATCAACACCCACCACTCAAAAATAATTCCCCCGTCACTCTGCTAGATACAGAGTTCTGGAGAACTTAAAAGCTTGCAGACTGCTTTGTGATATTTTGGTTGACCTCATAAAAGTATTGACCATACCTTGGTCCCTGAATGGCTTGGTCCCTGAATGGCTTGATTCCCGAACAAATCAGCTCCTGAATGCCACAAACCCGGAATTAAGTGTTCAGGTTGGCGAATGTCTTTCAGAAGCCGAACGTACACTGCTGCTTCCGCTTGAGTGCAGGAAGCTCTTGCAGCCAATCGGAAGCCGCGCCTTGGTTTTTGAACAGTTTCAAAATCCATTATATGGATTGGGGGGGGGGGTGTTTTCCTCTCATAGGACAACATGACTACCTTTGCTTCTTTTTTTCTTCTTTTTTTACATACTATGTGGCCCTATAAAGCAACCAAAGCAAGCCTGGTTTCTCAGTCTGAACAACTTGCTACTTGGGCATAGCTTGAAGCATCTGAGTGACCCACCCAACAACAAGCCATCACACAGAAGCAAGGAAGTTGGGGCTCAGTCCCATGCTGCTCTCTGGCAATCCTTACATACAGTCACGACATTGTGGCTGCACCTGTACATTAAGGGGGGGGAGCCCAAAGTGTGGAAGAGGCAGGAATAGAAAAGAAGGGAAATTATTCAGTCATGGCAATCCTGAGAAGCTGCACTTTTTCAGTGTAGCTTGGAGATAAATGTAGGCTAGGGACACCAAGTCCCACCAACCTGAACCAGAGTCCAACACCACCTGGGTGTCATTTTTGCTACCCCAGCAGGAACTAGTGAAGAAGCAAGTGTGGTTTGTCTCAGCCATGATCCTAAGTGTGCAGGATGTGTGTGCTTCCTTCCTTTCATGTTTCTCTGCCTCGTTCAAAATCAATATTGCACATTTCCCCAATGGTTTGATGAGCAAGCTATTCCTGCAATAGGATAACTTGCATATCTTCCTGCCAAGAGCTACATTTAAAAAATAATATTGATATCTGTTGTTCCTGATACTCGGATATTTTTATGCTAGCTGAACTGAAAATGCTTTTTAAAAAACTAAAAACAATAAAACATGCAAAGAAAAAGCTAAAGTACATCAAATGTGGAAACTTAGTCAAACACTTAGAAAGCTTCCTTATAACTGAGTCAGACCATTGGGTCCCTCTTGATCAGTATCATTTACACTGTATGGCATTGACTCTCAGGTATTTCAGACAGAAGTACCTCTCATTCCTACCTGGAGATGCCAGGGACTCAACCTAGGACCTTCTGTAAGCAAAGCAGATGCTCTATCATTGAGCTGCAGCCCTTCCCCAATGGAGGACCACAGGTGATTCTTTTCTGGGATGCTTCAATTCCTACTTATCCTAATTTCCTTAAAGAGATGAGAAGCAGTACCAGTTGCCTATTTCATGTAAGTGCTGACATTAGTTATTTCCAACTACGTTGAGCTGCTTTTGCTGCTGCAGAAAGGTGAATGTGGCTCTCTCTAGACTTTAATAATGTTAAAGTTAGTGCTAATGAATATTGCAAACATGTAATTATAGAACCAGAAAAGCACAAAAAAGGAATGTGGAAAATCAAAGGATGAAATAATAACAACATAATTCTGCCACTTCTTTTACCTTGCAATCGCAAAATGTGCTTTGGGAATAACACAGTTTGAATGTTGTAGCATTCATTATTTCACTTTGGTTCAGCAGACTGGGAAGACAAAACATTTTATATTTGCCTTGTAATTCTGCACTGCAGGATTCTTTAAGTTTGTAAATTTGATTTGGTATTGTTCTGTTTACTATTTCCTATTTATAGTTCAAATGAAAAACAATGTATTGGGAATTAGGACATGGTTTCCATTATCTGCCTGTTATCGGTAATGATGTATGAAAGCAGAAAACATCTTGGATTTTAAAAGGCCAGTTGTTCATGCAAGGTTGATGACATTAAAAACGGGGTTTTGACTAGAAGTTGGATGACATAAAATTCACCGGGCTAATAAATAATCATGTGTGCTCTATATATTGGAATGAAATGGTCCCCCCATGCTTTTGCCTAATATATAGTTTTAATACTATACTCTCTTTAAAGCAAGATACATACATGAATGCAAACAAACTAACTATAAACTGATGGTTTGTTTTATCTATCGCATGTGAAATTCACATTAAACCAAACTGATGATTTGGCTTTGGGAGGTTGCCTTTCTGCCAAGGGATTTCAGACAGTCTATCTGCTCTGCCCCGCTCTGTATTATAAGTTGCTGCCTTGTTGGTGACTGCCATTATGTGGTTGCCAAAAGATTGCCAACATAGGGTCAGAGAACATAAGGTAGAACCCCAAGCCAAGATCAGAGACTCGAGAACCATTATGGTAATAAGCCCTTGGCTGAGACTACAGTCAAGAACCTTTGTACAACTCACTCCTTTGTACAACTCATACACTGAGTTGTTTCAGCAGTCAAGGAGATTGCAAACAGCTGCCACCGGAATTAACAAGGGGAACCTTTTGAAATGTATCTCCCATTATCCTTGATTATTGGCCATGCTGTCTAGGGAAGATGGGAGGTTTAGTCCAACAACATCTGGAGGGCCCCAGGTTCCCATCTTTCTAACAAGATACTGTATCTCATCATTCCCTGTACTGGCTCCACCAGTCCTTTGATTTGTTTCCATTACAGTGGTACCTCGGGTTAAGTACTTAATTCGTCCCGGAGGTCCGTACTTAACCTGAAACTGTTCTTAACCTGAAGCACCACTTTAGCTAATGGGGCCTCCTGCTGCTGCCGCGCTGCCAGAGCACGATTTCTGTTCTCATCCTGAAACAAAGTTCTTAACCTGAAGCACTATTTCTGGGTTAGCGGAGTCTATAACCTGAAGCATATGCAACCTGAAGCGTATGTAACCTGAGGTACCACTGTAGTTTCTTTTAACAATCAGTAAAATAGCATTATAACTGATCGATACAATGTACCATTGACACAGACACTAATATGTTGCACTAGTACACCACTGACTTTCCCTGTGCAAGTTTGTTTGTGGAGCTCTCTCAAAAGTGCAATGTCGCCAGTTCTCCAGACACCATCTTACACCCTGCGCCTTCCTGTTCTGCTATCCAATAGTATCACTTCAGACAAAACTGGGAAAAGTCAGTTTAGGAAGAGAATGTGGCCAGAGAGAGAGAGATCCCAAACATGTGGGTCAGTATTATTTATGGTTGTTTGAAATACAACCTGCTCAAACTAGCCAAACTTGGTCTGCATTATGTTGACCTGCTAAACAATGCTTAAATTCTCTGTTGTCAAAATGTGACAAGCCAAATGCTTCTCTGGATGATGCCAAGCAGACATACACGAGCATGGTGGGTGGGTGTTTAAAGTAGTCCTACAAAGATGCTCCAAGACATTCATAATGCTATAATCTGGACCATTTTTTCTCCCTTTTGCTCTGAGGACTTTTGGAAGAATTGTTCGCATGTCTGCAACAGAGACTTTCCTCATCAGCAGCCCTTTTCAAGAACAATAGAATCCAGACAGGATTAAGATCAGTGAAAGCAAGAGGGTGACATTTTATTCTATGGTAGCTGGAATTCATCTTTGGGAGTACTTTCTCCAGAGATCGCAGTATCTTTAAATCCTTCTGCCAGTAGTTCTAACCAGAAGATCCATCTCTTCTTGAAACAATGAGGGCCTCCCACCCAAAACCATAAATGATTGGTTCAAGCTGATATATTCCATGTTTCACTCCCAACTACTCCAAAGAGTGCATTATGGACAAAATTTTCTTCACAACAGCATGTATAAATAAGAAGAGAATTTGTCATTTTGTGTTTCAAGTGACATATCTGGAAGCCATTTCAAACATGAACCCATATTGTTCCAGTAAATGATAATGTAACATCCTGTTTCAGGCACTCAGAATGCAGCAGAATGCATGAGTGTTTGGTTCCATAAACAGAACAAAAATGAAGCAGTTGCTGGTTGACATGGATCAGAGCCTCTTGCTTGGGTCAGAGAGCTGACCAACTATGTCTGTTCACCACAAATGCACTTTGAGCTTATGTTTCTTGAACAGCAGTCCTGGCAAACATATTTTGAAACTGAAGAGAATATCACAAGCAGGTTATACTAGGGCATGGAGATTATCTTTTTACCATCTTTACTTTGAAAGGCAATCTCTCAGGAAACATCCAAGCCCCTGAACTCAGCATGTGTGTTGCAGCATCTTCCAACAATGATTGAAAGACTTTAGTCAAGCACACAATGAGAGACTACCTTGAGTAACTGTCAACATAAGTTGATAACTTGTCTGCTTAAAAGCTCCAAACTTAAAGCTGTACATTCTTCATTCCAAGATCAGAAGATTTGGGGGTACCATCATCATCATCATCATCATTATTATTATTATTATTATTATTATTATTATTATTGCTGTTGTTTTTGACATTTTAAAACCACCATTCAACCAAAAGGTTCCTAGGGTGGTGTACAAATACTACCATCAAATACAGTATGTCAAACATCAATATTCAAATCATATATATATATATATATATATATATATATATATATATATGATTGCAGAAAACTCAGCAAGTGAGAGAGCCCTTCTTGAGTAATTAGAGTTATAAGAAAGGTCCTGCTTTTCTCTTTCACTCCTTCATTCACACATACACACAAAGTCTGCACAGATTGAAAGCTTGCACATTTTTTGTGTTATTTTGCTGGCCTGATAAAGGTCATACCATAATATATGATAGTTTCCTGATTCCTGCCCGTGCTTCCTGTCATGTTCCCCATTTAAGAACATAAGAAGAGCCTGCTGGTTCGGGTCCAATGGCCCATCTGGTTCAACATCCTGATCTCACACTGGCCAACCAGATGCCAGTAGGAAACTAGCAAGCAGGACCCAGCCACTGATATTCAGAAGCATTATTGCCTCAGATGGTGGAAGCAGAGAATTTGTGGCACTGAAGCACAGCAGAGAGTAGACCAGCAGTGGTACAAAGAAGAAAGCAGTTGGGCCCCACTACCAGAGTCCTCAGCTTGCCATCCCGCTGTTGTGAAAACCTTGATTCTTAGGCATGTATGTGTTACATGACAGATACACAGTGGCTGTACATTACATTTTCAGTATGCAACTTGGATGAGTGCAGAATTGGCTAAAGCTTTATATTGCAAAGAAATCTTCATGGTTTTCTATAAAAACATAGAATCCATAAACTTCATTTTTCCTTCTGTTGTGGTTTATGGTAAAACCTTGCATACCTCCTGTTCCAATGAAATGATTTTACCTGCTTTATTTCTTTGTCAGGGTTGATTCGAAAAAGGGCAGTTCTAGTTAATGTAACTTTGGTGCTGAGTGTTATTCATAGGTGCGCAGTACACTGAGAGTTATCTAATAGATGGCTGGTCAAAGATTGCTCCATGATCTTGCCAAAACAAGCCTACCATTTCTGTCATATGTATGGAATTGGACATGGAACCTGAAGGTTTTTTATAATTTTTTGGACTAGTAGCCCTTGATAACCTTAACCTCTATAACTACCGTATATAGATTAAGATATAACACATGAAGTTTTTTGTTCTAAAAGTTAGGCATGGAAAATGTATCCTTCGAGCTTCTTAAAAATGCAGACTTCATTTCACCCAAGTTAATGAGAGTATTATCACAATGTCAAAAGAACACAGAGTACTTAATAATGGTCATTGTGTCTATGTTTTAGATATCTGTTAAAGCTCTAATGCTCCTACACAAAATCTAATAATTACAAAAAAGCACATTAGTTCAAGTTAATATAACCATGGATAATTCATCTTTAATTAACAACATTAAACAAATGTGAAGTTAGAGAAGAATCTCAATGCAGCATATTGAGGAAAATTGATTCATTGCTCAAAAATAAGTCTGAAACATTAGAAGGCTGCATCTGATTTAAAGGGAGAGAGAAAGGTTTGAGTGACATATAAAATGCATGCATCCCTAATTATTCACCTTAACAGAGCCAACACAAGGTATCAGATCATGCACAAGATATCAGCTCATACCCATGACCCTGGGGAAATACAGATTCTGAATTTTGAACATCATTGTTCTTCAGCATGCCTGGTTCTGGTATTTTGGTGCAACTCTCACTGCAGACAGGACAGATGAAACATTTAGATCCAGTTTCAAATTCCAATTCTCTTTGGTGTTAGAGTATTGAGGGTTTGATGAAGCCACACACAATATAAAATCAATAACTAAGGGGGGAAATAAGCTATTTTTAAACTAAAGGGATCATGTGTGTTTCACCACAGCAGTAAAGCTGTATTCCAGTATTGTCTTTTAAACATTGGATTTTTTTTAATTCAATGTATCATTAATCATAGGATGGTTTTTCCCTTTGCCATCCTATGTCTACCCATTCATCTCCCTTTTCTGTTTCATATCTTTCCCCTGCTTAGCTTCTGCCAAGTTGAAATTTATGTATGAATTTGCTCAATGGCACTTTCGCATTTTCTTTTCAATTCACAGACAACAATCCATGCATGGAAGCATGCTTTCTTCATTAACCGTGTTGCAGTGAATGCAAAAAAATGAAGCAAACTACCTTTCCTCCACTAGCTTCAATACATTACCCTGCACTGTCAGGGTAAGGAAATGCTATTTTCACCAGAACTCATATACAGTCTATGGGGGGAGGGTTGAGGGAGCAGGAATGCAGCTGGATTGTATCTATGCATCTCCTGCCAATCTGTTGATTATCCACAGGTAAGAACCTTAGAAGAGCCTTAGTTAATTGTACCAAAGGTCCAACTAAGCACAGCATCCACTTCACAAAGCAGCCAAACAGGTGCCTCTGGAAGCCCGTAAACAAGACAGTATCCCACTCCCCAACAACTGCATAGCTATCATGCCTAGTAACCACTGATTAACTTATCCTCCACAAAGTTGAACACCATCCTAGCATGCATACACATACTGTAGGTCCATATGAATGTGTGATTAAGGTGGCAAATAGAAGCATCACTGGTGTGTATATGGGAGTTGCATGACAGAAAGCAACTGCTGATGATTTTCTCACCAGTGGTAACAAACACTAGCCTGGAGCTGGCATGGAGCTGAGGACTTTCTACACTGGTCAGCATGAACTAACTCACTCAACCTTAGATTGCTTTCCCTCTGTTTCTATGTGATGTCAGTAATTTGTTGCAATTCCTCACTGTCTGTGGAAACCCTAAATAGTAGTTAGACACTGCATCTCTTGTTATGCCTTTCCTTTGCCAGTACTCTCTCAGTATGTTTTTGATCAAGCCCTGCTCTTGACACTTTTATGATTTCCCCCCAAGTTGGTTTATTTTCACCATAATCTATCTTTCTTTTCTTGGAGGTTCCAAGACTCCCACCATTCAGTAAAATTGATGGCGTCCTCCATTTCCAAGTTGATATTGATCTCAAGGATTCTCCATTTACTTGCCAGCTGTTTTCCACCAAAATTGCTACCTAATCAGGCTTGTGTTTTTTTAAAAAAACAAATCCAGCCAAAGTCTTTTTATTAAAGAGTCATTTTAGCAGCAGACATTGGCAGGTAACCTTGAAATTTCTGTTTTTTCTACATAATCCTTGTCAGATGGAGATGCTGTGTAGTCAAAATAAGAAGACAATCACTCTAGTAGAGGCAATGAGTCGGCAAGCTTGTGACTCAAGGGCACATTTTACAAGCAATCTATTCTTTATTTCACACCAGAGGTTACACATAAGGACTTGATGGCATTAGAGGGCCAGTTCCTACAATTTTACATCCAAGGCAGAGCCACTTATTCCTTCTGCCATCAGAGGAGCTTATCAAGAGCAAGATGCCAGAAGGAATGGGCTGTCTTTTGAGGAAAGATACAGATGATTTAGGAAGACAGGAATCTGCTTTACACTGAATCAGACCAGTATGGTCTAATCTGCTAGTGGCTCTTTGGGGATAAAAATAGGGGGGGGGGACCTACTAGGCGCATCCAGACATCAAAGCTGAGACACTCGGGACAAAACAGCGCATGACACTGACTGCTTGAAGGAAATTGATGTACCTATTTTGTTGTATTGCTGGCTATAAAGTGGAGTCTAAAGGAGCCTGCAGGGACATATAGGTGTGGAAGGGAAGGTTAAGTTTTCTTCTTTCATCCACGGTCCCAATAAAAGTAGCCTCACCAAAATACAAGTAAAAACGTCTACCATATCAGCCTGATCCACACACTTATTAACTTGAAACGTGTAGTGAGATGTTACTTCCACACATGAAACCATTCATCCTCTTTTTCTTCTTCCATTCTCCTCTCTCTAACCAGACCCAATGGGGCACTCCTGCCATTCTCCTGTCTTTCTCCACCAAAACAACAAAGAGCCAAAACCCCATACAAATCACTGGGACATGAACAATGTCTGTCTGGTATATTGGACTTCTAAGAGGACAGATCTGGAATCCAGATACAATCTGTCTATAACCTTAGAATAGCTGACTATCAATGCCAATAAAACATACCCGGCCAGTCTAATACCATGTCTAGTTTGGCCCCTAAAAAGCTGACATGTTTGGGGGGGGGATATGTTCAAGTCTCTACAAAGTCCTCAACTTGGCTTGTTGAACTATCCAATATATATTCTACCAAGGCAAATGATCAATGTATTTAAATGCCTAGGGCATGACCCAACCCAAGTTAAGCATTTTAAAGGGTAAATTCTGTTCAGAGTTAGGGATGCTTAAGCCCATTAATTTCAATGGGCTTTTGCGTGTCTAACCCTGGATAGGGTCAGGTTGCATGGCCATTGACTTCACTAAAGGATGTTTTAAATACACACACTTAACCCTCAGAAATAAATCCATGGGATTTGCAAGAGCTCAGCTTCATCTGCATTGTGCCCTTAATTCAATTACGAATGGCATGCTTTTATTTTGAATTTTTCAAATAATTTAAAGCTAATTGTTCATGCTTTAAAGTTTTCAACATGTTGAACTATACTGATTGTCCAGAAACTGTAGTGGTTAGGACATTTTAATGTCCTGCCATGTCTGTAATGAAGTGTAATAAAAAATTACAAGGCACTTTTTGTTGATGCTTGGAAGTTGAATAAGCAGTCAGGAGAGAATTTCCTTTTTCTTTCAACCAAGACTTAGAAGTCTGAGGCCCTCCAGCTAGTTAATAAAAAATGTTTATCTCCTACCTTTTTATTCCCATAACCATTCTGATGTTGCATGCATAAAATTTCAGCTTCCTAGTGGCATAGTTCACTTTAGCATGCTTGGTTGTGGGGCCTTAAGAGCAAATGGAAATCAATCATGCAGGGCCTCTCTGGTTTAAAGGAAACATGGCTGGAGTTCTTATATTATAAATCATTCATGTTGAAAGGTGGGTATAGAGTCATAATCAAAATGAGTGGGTCTGGGAACAATCTTGGCTGTGCACACAAAAAAAAAAATCATGTGAACCTTTCACACAGAAGTTTGAGCACTGATTCATTACAATGAGGTACACATTTATCCTGACTTAATCTGAGCAGAAATGCCACACAACTTTCCAACATTTAAGAGCAAAAACACTTGATGCTAAATCCATGCATAATATTGTTGTTTAGGAGCCAAACAGTCTACTATGAGGTAGTAGTCAGTGGGTTGCATAACTGATTAAAAATTATTCTAGGACTTCTGCTGAATCAGAGGGATCAGACTAAAAAGCCCAGCATGCTATTATGGTGGACCGTAGAAATCCTTGAGCCCTGTTTTTCAACCTTAGGTTCCCAGATTTTGGACTACAGCTCCCATCATTCATTTTCAGTGAAGCGAATGTTCAGGGACAGTGGGAATTGTAGTCCAAAAGTATAGGTTGTACACTAACCCAGAGAGCAGACAAGATATAGAGCAGGAAGTATGCATCCCTGGGACCAACAAGCCGAGGACAAAGATTTATGTATAGATCATGGATGTTTCTGCCCATACAAAGCCTAATTTCATGTTCCCCAGAAGCTTATATGGTCCTACCACATCGTGGGGAACCCATGAGCTGCCTAGTCCCTGCCCACTGCTATATAACAACAGTGGATGATGGGCTGTTCAGGATCAGGACTCTGGTTCATGGGAAGCATGCACAGTTAAAACCTTCCTCCACTTTAGTTCTGGTGACCTCCCCAAGCTGCTTGCATATGAGTCAGGACAGACACTTCCACGGGAACCAATATGGAGATATAGGAGAAGGAAATAAGATATAGCAAAGATGGACTGATGAAGAATTTTACGTGTGAGAAGGAATTGTAGGCATGTATCCAGAGCACAGTTAAAAGCAAAATTGCCATGGAAGCTTTAGCTGAGATTCCTGCATTACAGGAATGACCATTGGAGTCCCTTCCAACTCTGTGATTCTATGTTTCTTCACGCAACACACCCCAATCCAGATTTTGTTAAGGCTTAGTTTTAAATTACATTTTGCTTCTTAAGCCACAAGTGTTAAAAAGGCAAGCAACCACATGAACTGTAAACATAACTGGAAATGCCTGTTGAAACATCCATGTAACAACATTCTAATATTACATTACAGTATTTGACAAGTTTCAAGATCGCATTCAGATTTTCTGCTATTATATCAATTTACTAGTATGTTTCACTGAAATATCAATATTGATTTATTGATTTATTGCAGCAAAACAAGCATCAAGAAACTTTTCATTACTTTGGAATGCCATGAAAGTAAAGTAGCATTAACCATTCACAAAGCAGCCTGACAATATTCTTCCAACAAGCTCGTGGTATCAAATAAATACAGCCAAGACATCTTCTCTTTAATCCAGAAGTGACCAAAGAGTCCACTTTATCCCACAATGCTCTGTGAAATAAGCCTGACAGATCTGAGAGCCAATATACACACTCCAGAGGAAACCACCAAGGCTTCTTATTATTAAATGGAATAAGCAGGCAATGAGACTGTCTCAGTTTCAGCTTTTTTGAGGAAGAAATTCATATTCATTCAGCATATCTTAAGTCTTTCATCAGCTTAGATAACAAAGCATGTCCTCTACTCCAAATGTTTAAATGGTGCAAAGAGAATGGGAAGATTGGGAAGTTAGGGAGCAAAGTAAGGGAGGGAGTGTTATTCTCTTATAAAACTACAATTTTCAGGATGATCTGGGTGAAGTATGACAATTTAACCAGTTCATTTTTTATATGCAAATATTAGGTTTGCAGCACCAGGCTTGGAGATTCTGCTTCTACCAACATACCACAGGATACAAGTGCTATGCTTCTTATCTTATTACAACCTACCTTCCTGTCTTCTGTGGGGCAAATTCTCAACAGGAAGCTGTTGTATATTGAGTCAACCCACTGGGGAAAAAGATGGATTTTTCTGGAGGAGGTGTTCTAGAAAAAAAAAAACAACCACACAGATTTTTAAGTTGCTTTTTAAGTACTTTTTACATATTGAAAGTCACTTTGTTACTTTAAGAACATAAAATGCATCATGTATAACTTGGTTTATCGTCATAGAATTCTTACATATGATGTATTTAATGTACAATTTATTCAGACAATAATTGAAAACTGAAATTTATTTTAAGTTTTTGTTACGAATGAAGTTACATGCTGGCGAACCTAGCATCACTTTGGTTTTGCAGTTTACAAGCAGATGAAAACAAACGATCAGCATTATATTAAACAAATTATTTATTCTGAAAAGTATTGTGTTTTCTACAGTCCTCAATATCATCAAGCGAACAGAGAGAGACGAAAAAAGAGGAGAAGGGGAACAAAACTCAACGAACACTACCTGAAATTGAATCAGTCTCTTTTTCTAAGCTATCACTATCCATTTCTGTTTCTTCATAATTGTCATCAAATTTATCATGGGCTTCTAGAAACTGAAAAGTTGCCCAGATTGAAACAAGCTTCTACCCTTTCATGTGTCAGTTTATGTCTTGATTTGGTGTAAGTATTTCCAAACTCAAACCAGTTTTTTTCACATTCTGTAGAAGATGGAGCAATATGAAGCTGGTAAGAAGCAAGAGAAGTTGAGGACTGGGTTGCGCGAAGGCCTAACCAATATGTTGAAGGGGGGATATGCTTGGCAGAATCCCAGGCTGCATTCCTTGGCCAAATACCTGAAGATGTTTTGTAGTCTGCAATATTTGAAAGTACCTTTCCAACATCAAGCTGAAAGCATGCTGCTTGGTCTGTAATCCAATCAACATCAGAAGCACTAGTTTTGCCTTTGAATCTTGGAGCCAACAGATTTGCAGCATCGTGGATTGGATGGCAACAAAATTATGTTGCTCTGCACTTTTCCCCACTCCCAGTCCTTTGATGCCTAATCAGAAGAACAGAAAGCCTCTCCTCTTCCCAGAGGGGAGGGGTTGTGAGCGGGAATCGCTTTCCAGGTCGGCAGGGAGGCGTGGTCAGGCCCCCCTGGATCTCTGGAGTCCTGGGCCTACGTCACGCACTCCAGCCAGCCAATCCGGCTTGCTGGTGGGCGTGTTTAAAATGGCCGTAGGCCCACGGGCTCGTCCTTCTTGTTCCAGGATTCCTCGGATCACCCGCCCGCCCTCCCCTTAGGTTTTGCCTCAGCACCTGACCTTGCTATGGATCTCGGTTGGTCGCCTTGGTTGTCCAAGGGGCCTGGTAGGATTTTTTTCCACTTGGCAGATTGGCTCCAGCCACTTGGTTTTTTCGCCTACCTCGTAGCAAATCATCACAACTTTGTAAGGTTTGGCGGTTAGACATTGGAAATGGCATCATGTGTTTGGGGGCAGGTTGTGGCCATCACCTACCCCTCCCCTAGAAGGGTATTCCATTAAAGGAATCCGGCAGTCGTGGTTCATGTCCGATGCCCAGGTGGTGGCTAGGGCCATGGCACAACCCTCTGGTGACTCTAGGGGAAAGCTTTCAGTTGATTCGCATCAACAAGCTCTCCCTATAGGTGGTTAACCCTTGTGTAACTGCCAGAGTAGGCAGGAGTCAAGTATAGTTGGTTCGGTTCCAATGCCTAAGCCAATACCACTCACATTCTGTAACCAAGTTGTGGCCTTTTTTAGCCCATTGACCTAAAATACTTGTGTCCATGTGTCTTATTTCATCACAAAGTGGGGAGCGGGGCCTCGACTCACAAACAGATCCACCAATAAAAGGCCACAAGCAAAGACGACACTGGATCCTCCTTCCTCCTGTGACAATGACTGTGCCTTTCAAAAGGCAAAATTGCATCTTGCGCTTGTGTTTGAGTGCAGCTGCTTGTCCTTGGTGTACAGAGTACCAGCACCACTTTTTTTCTGCCCATGGCAGCCATTTTGTGGTGGCACCCACATGATTCCTCCCCCAATATCTATGTGTACCAGCACCTCCATTTTCACCAAAAAGAAGCCTTTCATTTCAAGAATGGCAATACATGTACCCTACTGCACTAAAGCCCTTCTCAGGTGAATTTGACCTGAAACCAAGAGTAAATGAAATTTATTGTATGCTTGTCAGTTTCCATAGGTTAGCCCCATAGCTTAATGAAAAAGTAAAGACTTGAGAGGCATAATGGTGTGTGGAGTTGAAACATTAGCTTTATCACATACCCATCTACTTATTCACTCAACAAAAATAATGTAAGACCTTGTTGTGGGTATTAATATATTCTCCCTCCAAATCCTTAAAAGCTATCACTGAGTTAAGGTTGGTTTGTTTTTCCAGCTTGCCAGATAGACACTGGTGTGTTCATCTTTAGAAAATGATATATGATCTGAGCAGGTTTGCAGAGGCACTGAAACTCATTTCAGTATCCAGCTACTTCCAAGAAGAAAAACATTTATCAACTCAATTAAATAGAATGCACAGAATAATATCCCAGACATTAAAATCCCAATATTGCTACACAGAGGAAATTTTACTATTTATTTTCTGTTACATTTCCAGGCCTAGTGCGCCACTTGATATTATACTTCCAAACTGAGAGAGTAAAACCCTAAACAAACTTAGGATAGCCATAAAGCTTTATTCCTCAGCCAACAATATCATCAACGAAACTTCCAATTTCCTTTGTTTTCAAGTTCCATGTAAACCCCTTGTTGCCATTTAGCATGACTTTTTAAAGCACTGTTTCCATGCACTGGAATAGACAATATTATGATCTGTTGCAAAATAGCCTGACCACAAATTCACGTTTTGTGCTGTTAACATGCAATTCTAGTCAGACAAAATCTATCTTGCTTTATTATATCCTCCATTTTGACCTTTATCTCATTCTTATTTCCTTTAGGAAAAGAAATCAAATGTGTAGGCAAAAGTATTATTTTACCAATTAGTTCTTGAACTAATTCACTAAATCTCTACCCCCACCCCGCATCCCAGACTCACACACATTCCACAGACGAATACAAAACAGCTTTCCATATTTATCCAAATATTAAGTGTGCCAGTTCAACCACCTGAACCTTGATAAAGAAAAACTACATTTCATAGATTGTATATCTCAAGTCACATACTTCAGTTCACATCCTAGCTGCTATAACCCACCAAGTCCCAAGCTGGGCTCAGGTGCAATGCACAAAGCTAACCAGGGAACAAAATAGCTCAGATAAGAGCATCATCCAGCCACTTGCTACAGAAGACAAATAGCAATTCTTGGAACTATATTTGGAGCCACTTGCTACAGAAGACAAATAGCAATTCTTGGAACTATATTTGGCCTAGGGCAATATACCCTCCCAACTCCAAAAGGGTAAGTTAACTGACCTCTTGACAATTTGCAAAACCCATCAGCAAAGCAGAGTAAAGGGCTTTGCACAGTTCAGTACTACCTATCAGCTTGGTAGGTAGTACCAATCCACAGAAAACTAATGGTGCTTGGATTCTGTTGAAATTACTCTGACATTTTCTGTGGCCCCAGCCTCTTATTGTTGCAGGCCCTAATCTTATCCCATAGAATCCACTGCAGTGCAGAATCAGCCTGTTCTGCATTGTACAGTGGTACCTCTGGTTATGAACTTAATTCATTCTGGAGGTCCATTCTTAACCTGAAACTGTTCTTAACCTGAGGTGCCATTTTAGCTAATGGCGCTTCTCACTGCCTCCGCACCCTGCATACAATTTCTGTTCTCATCCTGAGGTAAAGTTCTTAACCCGAGGTACTACTTCCAGGTTAGCGGAGTCTGTAACCCGAAGTGTTTGTCACCTGAGGTGTTTGTAACTCGAGGTACCACTATATGTGCAAACTGAATTGTGCATCTTTGAAATTCAGAAATGTGCTAGGTTTCACTACAGCAGTGATTCAAAGAGTCAAAAATGCTCAGAAGTGAAATCTAAAATGTGAAAGGGATTATTTGCCTTTATAGTTGCATGAAAGCTAAGTTGCATGAAAGCTAACTTCTCAGCAGTGCTTTGAACTTCATTGCCCGTCTCCTTTTTTTAATCCAAACAACCTCCACCCACTCACACCATTAAAATCCACTTTGGTTTATGTATCTTTGGCAAATGAAAATCTAACAACTGATGCCACATTTGTTATGAAAGGAAATGGCCACTTTGTGAACATAAAGGCTGCATTGTCACCCTAGCACAGCCTTCGTCATGTGAAATGTCATTAACCTGAGGTAATAAAACCCTCTATAAATGGCATTTTCCTCAGGAACAAGGGCCATGCCTGCCAAACCATCATGTGGTTCCCAGTTTTACATTTGCTCAGAGTAGTAATTCAGCAGCACGACTGCCTCTTTGTAAGAAGCATCTACAATAAAATAATTTATGGCTTTAATTAGGTAGGGTGCTTATTTCTTTTGCATTGGAGGCCTTAAGGGGGTCAGTTAGTAATGCTTCGTGACCAGATTCATTAGTACCACTTATTTTCATTTACCAAGGACATAATGAAATGGTAGGTTTAACTTCTTTTACCTGGTTAGTTCTTCACACCAAGTCATACAGAGTTTTTTCTGAGTGAGGTAAGACATTATCACCCTATTCTTAACTGAAAGTGCTGCCCCATAGGTAGCTTTCAGAGGGGCACCAGGGGTTGTGCCAAGAGTCAGAAATGAAGGCCAGACCAGAGCTACAAAGTCCATTGCTGCCTAGGAAAATCTCAGCTGAAACAGGAATTATTTTATAGCCCTTCCCCTGGAGGAGATTCCAAAAACCACCATGAGTGGGCAGGGCCAGTCCAGAGTCAAAAAATAGTTCACTGCCAGGAAGTTACTGGGACAAGCACATGTGGAAAACGAAAAAGATAAATGGAAGGTGTGTAAGACAAAAATATACATTTTAAGGCAAGAATGGGAGACGTTTGGATCTGCGGTTGAACTTCAACTCCCTTCAACCTAACCATTAACCACCATTAATGGTGAGGCTGAGACTGATGGGTGTTGTAGTTCAGCCAAAGATTCTCACCCCCCCCCCAAAAAAAAACAACACCCCACTCATTCTGAGGCATTGTTGAAGGTGTTTATAGAGGAAGCAATTGGGATATAGGGCAGAAGGAAGTCACAGATGTCAGGAGCCACAATAGAAAATGATCTGAGATGGGAAATAACAGATGGGAAATGTGGTTTAGCAAAAAGGTGGATTCCAACAGAGCAAATAGAGAATCAGGAATGTAGAAATAGAAAAGGGAAGAAAAGGTGGAGGTGGTAAGTTCTAATTATTTAATTCTAATTATTGTGAATTGTGCAAGCCCTCACAAGGTAGCTGGCAAAAAAAAAAGTTAAAAGCAGAACAATTGAATACATAATATGTAAAAAAACAAACAACCATGTAATGAACAATGTGTTAAAAGTCAAAAATTATATTCAGTTGTATCTAAATCTTCTCTAGATGGTTGGTGGACAGGAGGGGATGGATTTTTTTTTTTATGTCCTCTCCATTCCACCTATTGTCAGCTGAGCCCGAGAAACACCGTTATTGACTTTAAAGTGCTGTGTTGTTTTTAAAAAGGCCAGTTCTAGGTTATTTGCTTTATCACAAATTGTCTCCACATAATTTAGTGGAAGTTTACAGAATTATAATTCAAAGTAGCTATTGCTACTGAGTTTCTGTTAAGTTTTAGCCCTTTTCCATTATAGGTTTTGTTTTAAACATTTTTGTACTTCTGAAACATTCTTAGTATTAGATGTACCATAAAGTGGCCAAAACCATAAGCCTTGTGAGATCTCTAAGCAATCTTACTCCAGCACTAGAAAATTTACTGTGAGGAGTATGGGGAGTAATCTGGTATTGGCAGAGAGAGTGACTAGATGACCTAATAATTTCTTCTTACTACTTTCGACGAGATGATGAATAAGGACCAGCCCTTTTAATAAATTGCTATGTGCACAGACAGGAAGCCATCCAACTGCTTCTCAACTGGCTCCAGTAAATTTAAAGTCAATTCCAAATATACGCAATGTATTCTCTGAGCATCGGTCCTTTTGCAGCCCAAATGGTGCCATCAATGCACAAGAGGAAAGTTTCAGCAGGCTTGAGGGATCTCCAAGGTTTGCAGAAGTACAAAAGACCCAGGGGCAAGGGGGGGGATTAACCCTAGAGAAAGGAATCCAAAAACAACTCCTTGAGGACTGAGTATGCTCAGTGGTCATAGAATGTTACCTGACCATTGGGCGGGGGGACACAGAAAAATGGAATAGGGAAGGGAAGGGGGAATCATGGAAGACGGTAAAGTTGGCTGGCTGGAACTCTCAACAGGAACAATCCACACTGCAATAGTTGAAGGTCCCACTTGTGACATCTCATTTGTTGTCACTGTTGCAATACTGTGTGTTTGTTAGTCAGAGTACATGAATATGCACATGTGTACCTAATTCAACGTCATACAAATTAAGGTAAATTTGGACATTTCTGCATGGTGAGGTCACTTAGTCAAATATCAGAAATGGCCACCAGCCAGAAAACTCTGGATTGAACTCAGCATGACTAGTGTGTGGCTTTTGAATTCTCTTTTGAATCAGACTTCTCCAACCCCACTTCCAATTCTGAAAGTTAAAGGAGATTCCAACCAACTTTGTTCTGTGGTTTGGAGCCTGGACTTGGAGAGGAGAACAGTTGTGGGGAAACATTGAAGGGCAATTAAATCAACAGAAATAAATTAGTTGACTTGTGACTAATTCATCCCACTGATTTTGGTAGGGCTTAAGCATAACTAATTTTGTCTGGATGTGGGCCCTTGAATCTTAAAAGATTTTTATTTTGGCCAGTGTTATTTATGGATAAATATGTGAAAGGGCATTTTGTGATTTCGTTTTGTTGGTTTTTTTTTTAAGCACAGGGAGGAAATAGCTACAGTAGAGCTTTTTTAAAAAAATACCAGCATGGTTCAGCCAAAGTTTAGCATTATTAAGTCCTGCTGATTTCAAGGGCACAGTAAGACTAAACCGTGGTTTACTTTGGCTGAATTGTACTTTGTGGCTAAAATACAGCTGAAAATTCAAATCAATTTTAAAAATTATACAATCTCAAAACATCAAGTTTACTCAAAATACCAGTTTAAACCACTGGTATTGAACTCAAACATTTTAGTAGATTATATTTGCTGGTATATCCTGAGAAGTTTTGTAACTGTATATGTAAAACTACAAACAATAAACATCATAATACCGGTAATTTGCATTTATTTTGGCCCATTTTGAAGAAAGTTAATGGGACATTAATTGCAACAGGTGACATCCATCATTAGTCATAACCTAGAGGAGATTCATTGAAATCAATGGATTTAAGGTAAACCAAATAAGTCTACTCTGAGAATGATTTAGTTGGATAATGGTCATTGGTTTCTCAGTAATGTGTCCTATTGATTTCAATCGGAATAAAGCACAAATAACTTTATCGGGATTTGGGCATTAAAAAAATATTATGTCAATCCATCAAGAACAGGAGTAGTCAATATGTGTCCTGAACCCCTGACCTACCTATCAGCAAGTGAGCCCAAAGTTCCAAATCAGAGGGTCAATCCACCCTCAAGTGAAGTCCAAAGGCTGAAGTTCAGGAAATGAGGTTCAGGGTCAATCCAAGTAGCCTAGTCCAAAGTCCAGCAGTCAGGATACAGTCCAGAGTCAAACCTGAAACACAGTCCCGTGAAGGTCCAGGAGCATTCAAGTCAAGGTTCATCAACACAGGCAGTTAAGCAGACCCGGCACCTCAGCTCTGCTTCCCTTTTGCCCTTTGCATGCTGATTGCAGCATCTGGGCTTGATGAGGCATGGGACCCTCACCTGCTCCAAGCCTATTCCAGCTTAGGAATCACAAACCTCCTCCCAGAGCTAGCGAGCCCCACCTAGCCAGCTAGGGAGCTGGGCTGTGGGTGCTTGTCTGCTTCAGCCTCCTGTAGTGCCCCTCCCACTGCTCCCTATGCCTCAGAGCCTGCTATGTTTGTAGAGACAGGGGCCCTTCTAGCTCAGGTGATGGGTCCTGCTGCTCTGGTTCCTGTGCACTGACTGCCATCCCCTCACCATCCTTCGTCACCCCATGAGTACTTCCTATATGAACCTTTCCTCCACCCTCAGCTTGCTCAGGTATGTTCCAAGCCCAGCTACATCCCTCGCCAGGATCCCCTTCCTCCTCCCCATTACCCTGCCAGTTCATGACAATGTGATTGTCTTCTGCATGGTTTGGACTGCAACTCCCATTACCCCATGGTGACTGGGTTTGATGGTAGTTGTACAAAACATCTAGAGGGCACTGACATTGGCTACCACTGATCTAGAAGATGTTGATACTTGTAGATGTTGATACTTGCTGGCAATGCTTGTTATAGAAATTAATTGCTCACCCACCATTTGGCATTAAAATTATAGGCATTCAGCACAAAGAGGATAACTTTCTTCCCCAGAACGTGTGGACAACAGAGAAGGGAGATTGAGTGGAACAAAATAATATTAAATTTAATGAAAAAGTAAAAGGGTGTAAGTAAAATGAAAACTAGTTCATGAAAATCACAGCATATTTTGAAGCACAGCAGGCAGGGATATCTGAAATAAATGGATTGTCCATGGAAAGCTCACAAAACCACTAGTATTTAACATCTCTGTCCAACTTGGAATTGTCTTTCTCCATTAAGATGAGATTTCCTTAATAGTGTGTGTTACCTTCACACCCTATGCGTCAGCTAACCCACTTCCTGAAGGAAAGTAGCTTCCCTCAACCCGCACTCTTACTGATCCTACAGATTTACTGTGTTTAAGTCTAAAATTGTTTTGCTATTTTATTTGGAATAAGCCATCTTCTTCTTGACCCACTTGAGACTCAATATGGATTTCTGGCAGCCAAAGAAAGTGACCAACTTGTCTTTCACAAGTTATTTTTTGGTGGATCAGCTGTCCTGCCAAATGAATGGAACGAAGATTAATTTCAATCATAGAATTCAAAAGACATCCTTTTCCCAACTATCCAGTGATTATTACCTCTGTGGAAATCCCCCTGAAGATTGCAGGATGTGTGGCTGAAAGGTAGGGAGTTGTAGAAGAAACCCACATAACAGGGAGAGCTGGCTGATAGGAAGTTCTCTTTTGGATTCATGGTGCTTTGGAGCCAAAAAGCATCTGGAAAGGAGACAAAGAAAACTCTTTTCTGATATAAACTTCAAACTATACTCACAGGTTTCCCCTTGATTTCCTTAACTGCTCTCTTTTCACACATAACTAAGGGAATGTTTTCATATTCTCACAACCAACAGGTAAGATAGTTGAATATAAGTAAAAAGTCATTAGGTAAAGGTAAAAGGACCCCTGACCATTAGGTCCAGTCGTGGCCGACTCTGGGGTTGCAGCGCTCATCTCGCTTTATTGGCCAAGGGAGCCGTCATACAGCTTCCGGGTCACGTGGCCAGCATGACTAAGCGGCTTCTGGCGAACCAGAGCAGCGCACGGAAACGCCGTTTACCTTCCCGTTGGAGCGGTACCTATTTATCTACTTGCACTTTGACGTGCTTTCGAACTGCTAGGTTGGCAGGAGCTGGGACCGAACAATGGGAGCTCACCCCATCGTGGGGATTCAAACTGCCAACCTTCTGATCGGCAAGTCCTAGGCTCTGTGGTTTAACCCACAGCGCCACCCGTGTCTCCCTAAAAGTCATTAGGCATGCTTAAAACAAAGTGACTTAGGCAGCAAACCAGGTTATTTTCTATGAATTAACATATTATATGTTGTCAAACATGAGTCCCCTATGCATCTTAGCTATCAACAGAAGGGCAGAGCAATCTTATTGTTTGGGACAGCAACCACTACATCCAAAATTCGGCTTTGGGTGTTCCTCTTCTATTCCTTACCTTATTCCACCCTCCCCCACTGACTGCAGTGGGATGAAATTAGCTGCCTAACAGAGGAAATAACCAGCAAGCAGCTTTAATAATGTGCATGATTCCCACAACTGAATGAAAGATTTTAACAAGGAAAAAAGGAATAGGAGGGAGGAGGGGAAAGCAAACTCTAATTCAAGGTCTCAGTCCAGCTCATGGGTTTTTCCCCCAAAATCATGCCCACTTGTGATATCATCTGATGGACAGATCAGCAGGGTTAAATCCGGCACTGGCTGAGTGTTCCTGTTCCCAGCAGAGCACAGGGGCACACTGCCCAGCTGCAGGATGCCATGAAAACCCCTTCCTGATTTGGGGATGGGGGCTTTCATTTTAGCAGGGGATTCATTGCCGGTGTTCCATGCAAACTTCTTCCTAAAACAGGAGATTTGCGTCAGAACCCTCTGCTAAAGCAAATGAGAAGCGACCTTCATTTTAGCAGGGTTTGCATCAGAATAAAATTCTGAAAAAGACAGTGGGAAACTTCAGTTTAACGGTGCCTTGCAAAATGCTTTCAAGCCCTAAATTGCACCTGATGTCATTAGGTTGGCAGCCACAACCACCAGTCAAATTTGGCTCAAGGAGCCAAAAAGGTTCACCAACCTTGTGTTAAAGTTATAACCAATGTCTGTGGTGGTTCTGGCTGTTTTGCCCATAAGGAGAGGCCCCACCTGCCCCACAATCCATCTATCAGTCAGCTTGCTTGAGGACATTTAGAATCTGGGGGGGGCCTTGTCCAGCCCCCCTCAAAAATGTAAATGATAGCTCTTACTCGTTCTCAGTACAGAAACTAGGTCAATAATAGAGCAATGAGTTTTATTAAACCTCACTTTAAACTTGCCCATTTCACAAGATAAGCCAAGTACTGATCTTTGGAGTGGGGTGTGCAGTCAGAGAATTAAGAGTCAAATGTATAAATGTGCTGTGCTCTTCAGAATTTTCAGATCACTCAAGGTCATTTCCCATTGTCTGTAATATAAAGGTTATGGTGCGGTTCTCTTATTTTCCTTCATACCAGACTGCCATATGTCTATAAACTGCTTTCAAATTCACCCGTTTCTCATTTATTTGACCTGATTGTGTTGGAATTTTATTAAAAAGCAAGCATGTTACTTAAAATATACTACAATGCACAGATCTTGTCATTACTGTTGCTTTATGTCCGCATGAGCTTTTGGTGCATGCTTTATATTAATATGGTGCATGATATGTGCACGTGCTGTTTTACAATATATGTGCCATAATAGGGTTTTGTTTTGTTTTGTTTTTTTGCTGAAGTTAAATCTTAGAATAAGATGGGAGCACTTCCAGGAAAATCTCCTTGTGAACAGTCGTCTTTTAAAAGATTTCTTTTTAAGCTTAACAGACAATTTATAAGCCAGCGTGGGCATGTTTCAACTCAATTAATAATGCAAAAGTGAGAGAAAACCAAACAAACAAAAAGAAAGCCCTACATTGCCCTACATTTATGTTGTGGGGTAGAGGTTAGGCTGAGAGGCAGTGATTGGCCCAAAGTCACCCAGTGAGTTTCAGGGCTGCATGGGGACTTGAACCCTGGTCCCCCAGGTCCTAAGTCTAATACACTCTAACCACTTCACCCTATGTGATAGGATGTCACATGTGAAGCAAATAGAGACACAGCTAGCAACTCACAGATGGGTATCTTAAAGTGTGCTGCCAGTTGTGCACTGGCAATATAAAGTAGGCTGCAGCTCTACTGCCGTTCAGCTGAGAATGGTAGAGTCAAAGCCAGTGGGATCAACTGCATGAGCAAGTTCCCCACCAGTGGCGTAGCATGGGGGGTGCAGGGGGGGCGGGCCGCACCGGGCGCAACATCTGGGGTTAGGGCAAATCCATGGGTTAGGGGGCGCAAATTCACGGGTTAGGGGGCGCAAATCCACGGGTTTGGGGCGCAAATTACTTGCCTTGCCCCGGGTGCTGACAACCCACGCTACGCCACTGTTCCCCACAGGAATCAGGCTTTGAGAAAGCCAAAGCCTCAGGCAATTTAGAGCACCACAGAGGGGCAAGGGGAAATTCTGGTGGACCTAATTAGGCCTACAGTTCAGAGGTCTCCAAGTTAGTTTTCCTTATCAAAATTGCCCTCTCAACCTGCTTTTGTCCTGCAAAGCTTCAGCTACTATAGCTTTTGCCACATAGGAAGAAGCAATTTAAACCTGGAAAACAACTTTTGGAGAAAGAGATGAGGCAGCCCCCGCTATTCTCCCTCACCCGCCACAATGTGATTTGCAGCTTTCTGCAGCTGCTTTGTGTTTTGAAAGCAACAACCCTACACTCTTTGAATAGGGGAAATCATGACCAAGTGACTGTCAGAGACTGTTGACTCTGCATATATAACTACTACCCAGAACTCTTCATAAATCTGGAGCTCATAAAGAAAACATTTGTTTAGCTACCAAATGCTGAAACCACTGAAATTGGCAACATTTTCCCCCACGGAGTTGAGGATATCTTGTAACTCCAAACCATACAGCAAATATGGCCAAGATTATTAACATAATGAAACATTAGCACTTCCCAAGCAAACAAATATCTCAATAGACTAACACCAGGAATGTCACTGCCACCTTCTGCTACCTAGACACTTGATATATTTTTTTCTAACTTGTTGCCTAAACCTGGCTATTCTTGGTGGACAAATCCATCTCATTCCAAGGATGATTGTATAGCAGTGTGCAGGTATTCCTGATCATTGGACATGACTCCAGCTTTTCAGAATGTGTCAATTCCCATTTTCACCCATTGTCAGCTCTTCAGAATCTAGCCACAGTCATGCAACCATGCTGAAAGCACTCCATTCATAAACAACAGTGAAAGTTGTAATAATAATAATAATAATAATAATAATAATAATAATAAACTTTTTATACCCCAGCCATCTGCCTGGGTTTCCCCAGCCACTCTGGGCAGCTCCCAACAGAACACCAAACATTAAAACTTCCCTAAACAGGGCTGCCTTCAGATGTCTTCTAAAAGTAAGATAGTTGTTTATTTCCTTGACATCTGAAGGGAGGGTGTTCCACAGGGTGGGCGCCACTGCCGAGAAGGCCCTCTGCCTGGTTCCCTGTAACCTCACTACTCACAGGAAGGGAACCACCAGAAGGCCCTTGGCGCTGGATCTCAGTGTCCAGGTTGAACGATGGTGGTGGAAACGCTCCTTCAGGTATACTGGGCCAAGGCCATTTAGGGATTTAAAGCTCAGCGCCAACACTTTGAATTGTGCTCAGAAACATACTGGGAGCCAATGAAGGTCTTTCAGGACTGGTGTTATGTGGTCTCGGCAGCCACTCCTAGTCACCAGTCTGGCTGCTGCATTCTGGCATTATGAATGGTTGGAGGCAGCAATGCTTCTTAATATTAGTTGCTGGCAGGCCTTTTCTGGAAGCAGTATATGCCGTCTGTATCACCACCTCTTTTTTCCTTCCCTGCTGCCAGTTCCCACAGCAGCAGGCACAGCCTCCCAGAGGCACTTTGGCAGAACCCTTTTACGATCGCCAAAATACTTTTTTTTTTTTTAATAAATTTTTTATTGGTTTTTCCACACATAATACAAAACAATACAACACAATACATAGACATACAAACATATAAACACGTATACTTTCTTAACCTTTCTTTTCTTGAACCTTCTTTCAGCGACTTCCCCATACCTCCCCTTTCTGCATCCCTGTTATCAATCTTTTCAGCATCCCCTAATTTCAATATAACACTTTCTTTAGATCTTATTTCTCATATCCAATTGTTAATCGCTGCAATTCTATTTTACATTACCCAAAACATTTTAGCATTCATTAATTTTACAACAGTTCTTAAGATAGATTTTAAATTTCTTCCAATCTTCTTCCACCGTCTCTTTCCCTTGGTCTCGGATTCTGCCGGTCATCTCCGCCAGTCCCATGTAGTCTATTACCTTGGTCTGCCATTCTTCCAGTGTGGGTAGTTCTTGTGTCTTCCAATACTTTGCTAACAGTACTCTTGCTGCTGTTGTAGCGTACATAAAAAACGTCCTATCTTTCCTTGACACCAATTGGCCTGCCATGCCCAGGAGAAAGGCTTCTGGTTTCTTCACGAACGTGCATTTAAGCACCTTTTTCATTTCATTATAAATCATTTCCCAGAATACCTTAATCCTTGGGCACGTCCACCAAAGGTGGTAGAAAGTACCTTCAGTTTCCTTACATTTCCAGCATTTATTACTGGGCATATGATAAATTTTTGCAAGCTTGACTGGGGTCATGTACCACCTATAAATCATTTTCATGATGTTCTCTCTCAAGGCATTACATGCCGTGAACTTTATGCCGGTGGTCCATAACTGTTCCCAGTCAGCAAACATAATGTTGTGACCAATGTCTTGTGCCCATTTAATCATAGCTGATTTAACTGTCTCGTCCTGTGTATTCCATTTCAACAGCAAGCTATACATTCTTGACAAATTCTTAGTATTGGGTTCCAATAACTCTGTTTCTAGTTTTGACTTCTCCACCTGGAAGCCAATTTTCCTGTCCTGTTTGAAAACTTCATTTATCTGATAATAATGAAGCCAATCTCTTACTTTTGACTTCAATTTCTCATAGCTCTGCAGTTTCACTTTTCCCTCCTCCTGTTCTACGATTTCCCAGTACTTTGGCCATTTGGATTCCATATTAAGTTTTTTCACTTCCTTAGCTTCCATTGGTGACAACCACCTGGGGGTTTTGTTTTCCAACAAATCTTTGTATCGAATCCAAACATTATACAATGCTTTCCTAACCATGTGATTCTTAAAGCCTTGATGAATTTTTACCTTGTCATACCATATATATGCATGCCAGCCAAATCTGTTGTTAAACCCTTCCAAGTCCAAAATGTCTGTGTTTTCAAGAAGCAGCCAACTTTTCAGCCAGCAAAACGCCGCTGATTCGTAATACAGCTTTAAGTCCGGCAGGGCAAACCCCCCTCTTTCTTTTGCGTCAGTTAATATCTTAAATTTTATTCTGGGCTTTTTGCCCTGCCAGACAAATCTAGATATATCTTTTCGATCGCCAAAATACTTTCCAGGAAGGTGCCTGCCTATCATAAAAAGGTCATACCAGAACAGAGCTGATTTGGCATGACCCATTTACAATCATCAGGAAAGTTCCTGGAAGATGCTTTGGCGATTGTAAAAGGGTCACGTCAAAGCTTCTCTGGGAGGCTGTGGAAAAGAACAGTGGGCGAGGGGGAGCAGGTGGTAGGCGAAGGTGCAAGGGAGCAAAGAGTGAAGTGGTGGGCGGGCAAGCAGCAGAAGCAGGGGCAGGGGGTGTGAGCAAGTAAATGGCAGGATGGCCAGGAATGCGTACTGGCACATTTTCATATAAATAAAGCACTCATTGCTGGAACCTACAGAAGTGGAGAGTGCTCTTGTGCTTTGGTGCTTCTTGCAGGTTTCCCACAGGTATCCAACTGGCCACTGTGAGAATGACCCAGGTGGGTCACTGGCTTGATCCAGCAGGATCTTCTTATGTTCTAAAATGAATGAATAAGAAAATATAGGCCTTTGTGTCAGAGCAATCTCTGAGTTTGGCACAACCATATTTCTCTTTGCCCACGGGGGTGAAAGTACTGCATGTACATAATCTACAACTCCACACAATGTAAAGCTGAACAATAGATTTAAAATGTGTTGGTTTACACATTCTAACCTTACACTGCAGCTTTTGTCCAACAGTTGCCTTAAGATGAAGACGAGCTGACATCTTACATAAAATTCTAGTTTTTCTTAGCTTTCAGTGGCGTTTTTAAAAATGCATTTTTTAAAATAAAAAATGCATTTAAGGTATAAAGACATGAGCATGAGCCAAGAAGAAACACAAGCTACCAGGAGGTAGGATCAGTTTGCTTATATCAGCTTGACCAGCCAAATGGGCATTTTGCTCCCTCATGCTTCTGAATTATGGCAGGCAGGAATCTTAATAAGTTTGCCAACAATACGCTAACAAGATCTGAATATAGAAGATCATGCCTCAGTACATAGATATGTATTGGATGCTCCTCAGGTCCTATAACTCCATGTTTGCATGAAAAGAAAAAAGAAAAAAAAATGCAACATTTATTGTTTTCATTGCATGTGCCAGCTAAGACTTATTATAAAATCATGCTTTGCAGTCACACCTTCCCAGATGATGAGACTAGGGGTTATGGCAAAAAGAGTGAGCAAGATTTCCCAATAGCATTAAATTTGACTCATTGGACAAGGATGAGCAAAAGCTGCTTAGCTGCGTCTTCCAAATAAAACCCTTTTCTTTTTAAAACAACATGACAGTGTAATAGGTTCCTCCCCCCCCCTTTGCAACTCTTCTACAAGAAATCTCATTGTTGAATAATAATTGATCCCAGCGTTCCATCTCACAAGCAAGCCAAATTCTTTGGGCCTTCCCTGTTCAAAATTAACTGCAGACCAAGCAGAGCCAAAGTCCAGTTGTCCAGGATACTTTATTGCAAAAACATGCTGTAACTGGTTTTTTTTTTCCTATTCCTGCTTTTTGACAGGCTGGCCAAGCAGATGGAAACCTATCGTCATGTTTATCTGTTCCTGGATCTTTGTTACAAACCTTTGCAAAACGTAGACCAGCATGATCACACTAATCACCAGGAAGCCTATCTGTATTCTAGGGAAGCAATATATCTGTTGGAGTCTTCTGTGGAAAAAAAGTTAAAGAGCTCCCCAAGAAAAGTCAGGGGTGTTTTTTCTGTTAGTTCGTTTTAATGAACTGTTTAATTGAACAGCCGTTTCAGAAAAGCAACTTCAAATTAAGCTGAGTTGCTGAGGTTGACTTTTTTGGTTTTCTCTGCAGCTGAGAGAGAATTGAAAGTGTTTATGCATGCTCCAAATTATCTGAGCACATGCTTTGCAGTTACTGTGAGGAAGCGTCTTAAGGGTATTTGGAAAGGCAATGTAAATGAAGGCACCAAAAGCAGCAACTAGGAAAAATAGCAAAGGAAGCAAGCAAGAAAGGGACAATTCCCCTGAATATTATATCATGCAACATAAGGGATCCTGCCCAGTGCTGGAAGCTATGATCTTGTTCCAGAAAAGCACTTAAGAACATAATCAACTTTAATCATATGCCTTGTCCCATTTGGTACAATTTTCAAAAGCCATATGGCTCTGATCTTTAAAAGCATTCTTACAGCTTCCTTTCAATGGGGCCTGAACTGGAGCACTTTGAGGACTGGTTTGTTTGTGATGTAGGGAGTGCATGTGTGATTAATTGTTGATAGAATTTAGAATTCCTCTGAAATTGACTTCTGGGGGTGGGACTGAGTACCCAAGTCCTTTGCTCCTTCAGCTAGAAAGGAGTGTGACACCAGCTCTGATTGAAAACAAAAATGGTCATGAACCACTTCACGGGGGGGGGGGGGTGTCAGATGGGCAGACGAAGAGTCCCCTCAGACTCAAAGCGGAAAACAGCCAGGGCTATATACATACAGCTTTAGTGGGTACTAGATACACATGCAGTTTAGAAAACATTCTGCAGCATATGTCACACCTTTGACAGCTAAAGTTCCCTGTTCATTTGATGAAGTAAAGAGTGTCTCTAATAAAGACATTTAGCACCCCACCCCACTCTCAGTCATGTGCCATCTATCTCCTTGCGTTCTCTGAACTACAGCATTCTTGCCCATCTGCCCAACTCAATTCAAAGCATTCACCCTTTCTGGGTACCATTGTCATATTCTGACTATTCATTATCCTTGCTTGCCCTTTCCCTCATCTTTACTCCTCCTTTGCCCATCGTTATTTCAGCTCTTTGCCTCCTCTATCTCCCTTCCGTCTCAGTGGCTGCTCATTTGCTTCTGGGCTTGTGGTTGACATGTTGGCATGTTGCCATGTTATCTTCAATGAGTGCACAGTCTGGGTACCTATGTACATAAATACTGATGATGATGATGATACTAAAATTATATCCTAGCCAGCCAGTGTGGCAAAACACACTAGCAACAAAAAAATGAAAACATCTAGAAACAATTCCAATACAGATACAGAGTGGGAAAGTTATTTACTCAGCAGGTGCTGCAAAGTCAATGGAGATAGCACTTGTCTGATATTTAATGGTATCTGAGCTGCACACCCATCCATATGTAATGTTCAAGGAGTGTACCTGTAGACGTAAAAGCTGAGCTGTGCAAAGCAACAAATATGCACTCTTTCACACAAACACTTGTACTCCACCTGTATTCACTGTAACATGTGAAAAAGCCTAGAGGGCTCTGGCTCCCATTACTATAGATGTCTTGTCTTCTGACTCTCCTGTTTTGCCCTTTTGGCCCTTTTTCTACTCTACCTCCTCAGTAGCCCTGGTTGTGCTCCTTGTCTTTCTGAGAACAGCACATGGCCACATAGATCCCTAGGCTATTTCTCCTTAGCCTTTCATATTCCATACCATCATACCTATCTTGCTTGTCAACACTATATGACGGACCATTTAGATCCCTAAACATTCCAAGGCATCGCAGCTGCTCAAAGACTAGGAGTGGAAGTAATCTCTCTTTAGGCTACAGTTTCCAAACCAATCCCAAATTAAACTCCTGAGTGGCTTTAAGTTTTCTGTCATCTATAGGTTTCTTGCAGGAATAAAAAGGTAGCAAATAAGGTTCTCCCCACCCCCATCCTCAGCCAGTCTTTTTTCACCGTTTTCTTCCTTAAGTGATGAGCTTCTTCAATGCACCAAATCTTCTGTGGTTTAAATTGTGTGTTCAGACCCAGAGACCTCCCCCCTAAATAAAGTCACACTTGACTCAAATTTTAGTTTTGGTTTTTGACAGAATTTAGGCCACAACTTTATTGATTACAGTAGGTGAGTGGTTGCATAGGCTCTGGTTCGACTAGCTCCCTGCACCCTTGCAAGCAGCGCTGACCCAAGGCACCAGCATAGGTCAGCCAATGGTGAACACCTGGGTAGGCGAAAAGCCGGGAACAGACTATGTTCACCTCCCAAATGCCCCCCTGGACTCAGGCACGAGCACAACCCCCTCTCAGGGGTTGACCAAACCAGTTGAGTCCCTGGATTCCTTTAACGGAATACCCTTCATGTAGGGATGGCGAGACCGTTCTCCCATCCCTATCAGCTGAACCAGTGCCTATCCGCAACCTTACAAGTTGTGACTATTTGCTATGCGGCAGGCGAAACCCAAATGGCAACAGCCAATCAGCCAAGTGGGGAAATTCCTGCCGTGCCCCTGTCTCAATGACAGATGACACACAACGGCATAGCAAGGTCAATCACAAAGTGCTCTAAAAGTAGGGAGAGGTGGGCAGGTGTTCCGAAGCTCTGGGTCACCTGCATGGGTATATATAGGTCCCTCAATCCATTTAGACTGTGCCCCATTGGCCAGATTGAACCCAACATCGAGGACCTACCAATCGGGTGTTGTGGCTGACCAATCTTACCCACCCACAACACAGGTGGTCAGTCTTCACGTCTCACCACAACACTCTTTTAGGGAGGACACGATTTATCATACATTTAAGTATTGTGACACATTATTTACCTTATTCAGGAATTTTGAGTCTCTCCGATAACTTTCCCTGCTGCTTGTAAAGTCACAAACCCTTCCCATAACCTATAGCTTAAGGAAACCTACGTATCATGGAGACAATGTTTTCAATTAATTTTTTATGGAAAAAAATGTCACAGCAACCACATTGCTTATTCAGTCGCATACTATTCTAACTGTAAATGTCTACTGCAAAACAGCATGTGACACCAAAATCCAGATGTGGAATTTAACTACCACAGGAACTATTTCAAATAAGTGCAGTATCAACATCTTTAACATTCCAGAGTCATATCCAGGACACTGATTGCTTCTGACGCATGATATGGAAGACACAGAAACCATTTCACAGAACATTAGCTATTCCCTTCACATTGCTGCTATCATTATCATTGTAGTGATTTAAAAAAAAAAAACGGAGATACACATTTGCTTCTGCTTTTTGAAACTCTTGATTAGATCAGAATATGCACAAAAATGTGCAAACTATTTGGCACGCAGAATGCCACATGATGAAATATAATGAGGCTACCAGTGTGACATGGCCCCAAAACTGAGGCTTAATTCTTTAATGCTACCCAACAACGAAGGATGGGGAAGAAATGTGATTCAGTTAGCATTCAAAGCCAAATATATTAAATTTGGCTTTCTGAAACAGTATGAAGACCAAAATGCAGCCATCCTTCAAAGTTAACATTATCCAAATTTTGTGATGCAGTCCTCCAACCAAGCAATGTTTACAATAGTATATATGTTAGTGGGGGGGGGGGATGTGCATTAAAAAGAATATATTGGTTCAATAATCGCTTCAGAAATGCAGAGAAATGAATTTATGATTGGGGGGAAATGACAAACTAGGAGAATCAAAATTAACAGTTCCTTCCACCCTGCCGCCAGCCAAACTAGAAAATTAGCAAACATAAATGGAATTAAGGATCATACAATGGTGATGCTGACTGCCCTAGATTACTTTTCAGATGTGAAGTTAATGCACTAGAAAACAAAAGGCAAGAAGAAATAGTAGCATATTTACAGTGAGATGTGTACCTGGCGAATTAAGATGCATTAGATTTAATTTCTAATCTTCTCTTAAAGCAAGTTGGTTAAACTTTTTTTGGTCTGAGGGATGCATTCACTGTTTGCCTGGTAAGCAGGGGGCTGGTGGACCACTGGCAATAGCTTGGCAGTTTGATCTGGGCCACGGATTTGCCACGTTTGTGTTAAATACTTTCGCAAAAACTTCCCTCAGTGTTTCCAGTTGGGTAAATAATCTCCAGTTTTTCAGCAATACATCAGTTCTTGACACCACGGCAAGAGCGTTAATCAGATCAACATTTTGTATTATGACATACAAGTAGATGAACACAATCTAATCATACTGTTGCTCCCATGAGATCTTGTGAGAGCTTGCTGGAAGCTGCCGCTGAAGCCCAATCACCCACGCTTTGGCAGGGTGGGTGGCACCAATTTAATCTCAGGTATATAATTAGGATAATTGTCACTGTGGAGTCTGTTGCTAAATACCTACTTTGAGAGGTGGCTTTATTCCTATTGGTCTTCTAAAACACATCAAAATCCTATCTTGTATTGTGTTTGAAATAATATGCGTATGCTTTTAGTCTGAAGTCCCTTGCAAACTCAACAAGTGATGTTGATGTTGACATTCCCATTATTTATTTTTATTTATTTTTATATTTATTTATTTATTTATTAAATTTGTATACAGTCCTATACCCATAGATCTCAGGGCAGTTCACAACATAAAATTACAATATAAAAAACACAAAGTACGTAATAAAAATAAGAACAAAAACAAAACAATAACCTCCCTTCCACAAGAGGTTTATGTCTCTCTCTCTCTCTCTCTCTCTCTCACACACACACACACACACACACACACACAAAGCTGCACCACACTGAGCTCTTGCAGGGCATAGTAGCCCTGACTGGTGGCTGCATGATCTACAAACATTTTAAGAACCATGGACTGCTAAATTAATAATAGAATAGACAGTCCAAATTTCAGGGAGCATTTTAGAAATTATGGAAGCTTTTTGTTAAATTGCTCTGCAGTAACTGCTTCATTTAATTTACAGTTTCCCCCCTTATTGTCCTATCCATTTTTTAATTGTCACAATTATTCCTATGCAGCAAAAAAGGACTCAAAAGTAAAGGATGAGAAGCTCCTAAAGTCTTAGACTTTCATTTTTAGAAATTTAGAGTTTAATGTGCTCCAGCTCTGAAGCTTGACTGGGTCATGTGTAACTTATTTGATTTGTTCTGCGTATCATTTATTTAAATTCTCCTTAAATGAAAACTTGGGTACAAGTAGTTGGCAGAAACAAAGGCATGAAGATATGGGATACTAAGCAATCAAAAGCTCTCTTTTTTCTGCTAGTGTGCGTTACTATAAACACTGATGCTAAGATTTTTACCACACTGTATTTTTTGTCATTGTGCCAATTTAGGCATTACACTTCACGTGCACACAGTCTGTCCAAGCTGTCCCTGAATATGTGCTCCTGTATACAACCGTAGTGTATAAAACCAGGTGAACACAGTAACTGACAAACGGCAGCTACTAGGATTGCATAAACTTGATCAACATAACAGTTGATGCAGGTCATAACACATTCATTCAGTTCTGCACTGCAGTGGAGCACACAGGGAATGCCAAGATGGTTTCTGAGGACAGAGAGTATGAGTCTATATAATCTATTGCAAAAGAGTGCCCGTTTCAGATCAGGTTGGCAGGGCGGCTGTGAAGGCAGGGAGACTTAGGCACACCAAGGAAGGCAGCTATGATATGAATTGATCTGCATTTCTCAGAACCTATGGGAGCTGGGGGGAGAAGTGGAGAACCATCAACCACTTTTTTGAAAAGTTATTGAATCCTTGGAGTCCTAAGTTTCTGGAAGGTTGTTTTGGAGAAGCCTGGAGTAAGCAAAAATGTAGCATTCTTGTCCTATGATGGTGGAAGTGGATAGGAAGCTGCTGTCTGACCAATGGTCCATCTAGCTCAGTATTTGAGTATATTGACTGACAGAGACCATCCAAGGTTCCAGACTGGAAGACTCTCCCAACCATACCTGGAGATGATGAGGACTGAACCTGGGACTTTCTGCATACAAAGCAGATGTTCTACCACTGAGCTTATTGTGTTTCCCAACAGTTTCAAGAGAGTGGGGAAGAAACAGAAATATAATAATGGAAGGTTTTCAAGCAGTTTCCCAGCTGTTGTCTACAGAAAATGTAATAGATCACAAAGAACTAGCAAACCAGAATGCCGGTATGCAGTGTATAAACATTTAATAGCATTTAACATAGGGCTTCCCATGTGTTTTGTTACTTTTATTATTAAAAGGAAAGCTCCACACACACACACACACACACACACACACACACACACACAAAAGATACCGTTGTCTAGTCCTGTTCAGGAGTGGCAGCACTGAAAACCAAAGGGCATCCTAGACAGTTTGTGACAATCCGTTCTGCATAATGTAAAGCAATTAAGGTCATTTATTTTATGTTGTCTGGTGGATCTCAGCTAACTATGTAGTAGTCTGTGTACATATCCATTCACAACTACATGCAGGAAAGAGGAAGAACAGAACTATGAGTCATTTTTTTAAAAAAATATATCAGCATGTGGGCTCAGAAGACAAACATCAATTTCATATCCCAGACACCATCCTAATACAAATGACCTAAACTCCAGTATTTTCCATGTGTACTTTTAAACTCTGTCTTCTCCCTGCTGTGCTCTGGAAATTGCTAGTGTATAGCACAAATAAACATCAACCTTCTCTGACGTTATTGTCATGAAACCCTCCAGAAGGCTGGGATACTTTCTCTGCAGATCTCAGAGCAGCAGGCATCTCCCTTTGTTGACAATGCAGCTTGTTTCCAAATCTCTCAGCACGCTTCTTTTTCAGCCACTTGTTCTTGAAACTTGAACCAGAACTAGTGCGTGCAATTAATTTTAAAAGGGTGTGCTGATTGGTTGGGAAGGAGTTGATGGAGGTTCCTTGGTGTTATTGACGCCATGTGTGATGGGCTATATGAAACCTCTCGGCATTCAGAAACAAGATATTTTCACATATTGCAATTTTGTACAACCAAGTGGGTGGTCGCATACATGCTCCTTAGTTTTCTCCATGAATTGAAATGTTGTGCATGTAGTGGAGGGAGGAGACTGAATTTACCCTTAGCAACTATGGACTCAGGCTGAATGGCATCACGGGAAAATATGGTAAGATTTCACAATCCTGAGCATCTAATCAGAAACAAAAGATTTACACTTTGGTGAGAATTTTCTTTATTCCTACAGTAATTTTTCACAATTCTGTTAAAGACCTCCTTCAATACATTTTTCATGCATCTGGAAGAGAGACAGTCCTTTAGCTGTGTATATCTGAATATATATGAAGCGAAGCAGGCCCAGTTGAGGTTGTGTCTAGATTAGTGACTTTTTAAGGAACTAGATGTATGTTGCTTAGGATTCCTGGAAGGAAGGAAGGAAGGAAGGAAGAAAGGAAGGAAGGAAGGAAGGAAGGATATAAATGCACATAAATAAAAGCAATATCCAACACAAAATATAATAATATTTTTTTGGAAAAGGCATCTTCTTTCTTATGTTTTCTTATCTTTCTTATCCAAAGTGAACTCTGAAGAATCCAAATACAATGATCTGGTTAGATTTTTGTTTATTCTTCTCTACTAATATCCTCTACTAATCATCTCTTTTTTCATTATGGGACATTGTATTAGTCTGTATCGTTGTTGCATGATTTAAATTTCCTGAAAAGAAAAAGTACCAAAGGAGTATTATTCCTTTCCTTACCTAATATCCATGGAGTTACTAATCAATGATGTGTCATGTGTACAAGATGGGTATCTAAGCAAACCTTTCCAGCTAAACTCTATTATTTTTAAAAGTAATGGTTACATCCTAGTTGTTCTGGAATTCATTATTGGAAATGGAGTTGTGCCCTGTTTAATCTATCAGTGGCACCCAAAATGATTTCAGCTGTTCAAAATCTTGATAAACAACATTTCATGAATCTGAGAAAAAATAGTGTGCAGAATGTTCATGAGTCATCATTATTAACTATTCTGCTGCCAATGTTATATTATGGCTAATTGTGTAAAACCCATAGAGCTTTCCCCAAGCCCATTTCCCTACATCTTGATGATGATGATGATTTTTACACCAGGCATTTTTTTAAAGAAAATAAAAATTCTGCCTACTGAAATGACCTCCCCAGGGCACAAGTCTGGGCAGTGTGTATGTAGGTCCTGGGCTGCCCAGATGACAACACAGACACACACACACACACACTTTTGGTCTCACTGATGTGGTCCAAAGGAAAGGAAAGCAATACATTTGGCACCAGCTTGCTGCCATTGTTGTTAGAAGGAAGCGTACAAGGCAGCACTCAACCATCTTAGGGACTCCACTCTGGATTTGTGTAGGGTTTACTCCTTAGACTTTTCTTCTCCCAAATATATCCCACAAGGCAATGCAAGCTTAAGACCATTGTTTCCCTTCTCCTAGATAAGCTACCTTACCAGGTGGATGAGCCCCTCATATCCCTCTACAGCATGTGCAGAAACCGCCTTCTTGACTGTTGATCCCACTATTGGTCTTGTCTGTTCAATCTGCTGGAGCCTGTTTTTGCATGCATGGGAAGTCCCTAACCAAGGAATACACAAGGCTGAAAGATAAGGGGTAGTTCCTGTGTTCCAAACAGAGTAAAAATCAGAATTCAGGCTTGATAACATTCTCCAGAGGAGGTGGAGAACCTGGGGCTCTGCAGATATTAGAGGATTTCAACTCCCATCTGCCACAGCTAGCACAACAAATTGTCAGGCATGATGGGAGTTGTAGTCCAGCAGCTTCTGGAAGGTCACCAGTTCCCCACTCCTATTTTGCAGGGTCAGAGATTGGTACCCCTCTCTGCAAAAGGACAAAATCTAATTAAATTATCATTTGCTAAACCCCTTCAAACAGGATAGTATTGGGTTTTCATTTTATCCTTCTTCAGAAGCCACTTCTGGGGATTTCCCCCAATCTGGACCACTTTACTGGGAGAAATACTTGAGACCCTCAGAAAATCTTTTCACACCATGTTTTAAAGCTATTTTAAAGGAACATTTGTTCACATCTGCCAATATTCAGGGACATATAAAAAACAGAAGTTGTTAAGATTTATGAAAGATGATGACTTTTTACTGAACATTCACCTTGACTTTTTATGAGCTCATATTTATTAGTTAGTGAAACCAGGTGTATTTCCAATTGTGAGGGTTTTACTTCAACTGGTAAATTTTAGTGTCACATATAACATTATAGATTCATATTGAGTTGCCAGGGTAATTGACATCTGTCTTTACCAAAGTCTTCAGCGCTCTTCACTTTGAACTACATGGCTGACTTGCATTAATATAGCATTAACCTTATCTGATTTTACTTACTAAAATGTTGTAAAATCACTACCAGGGTGGGTTTGGAACTGGTTATAGTCCACATTACATTTTGTACTTCTTGTCATTTTAAACTTATATTTTGTGCATATCAGTTTCATTGCAATGTGCACTTTTGACTGTACTTTTGCAGTTTATAGACTATATTTTTCAGTTCTGTGTGGACTGTATTTTTTTTTTCAATTCAGGGAGTTTCAGTGTTTTGTCCATGCAAATATTTTTCTATCTGAGCCATTGCTACTGATGCCCATACTAGAGCAACCCTTACTTTAACACTGATAGCTGACTTACATTACATCACCTTATGGAACCGTGTAGTTCTTCATTCAGACAAACTTGGCTTCTATAAGCAGGAAAACATAAATAAGGCTGAGAACATGCATAACTGGTTGCTGGATTGAAGTTGTAAATAGTGCCTGCTGCATTCAGTGCCCTTTCCAATCTGTCCAACAGCATCTTGACATGGAAAATATGCAATCATGAATAAGTATTTGCATTCCTTTCTAATGGTATAGTAGGTTACAACATGGAGAAAGTTGTGTGGGGCTTTTTTGAGGATTTTTTTAAAGCTCAAAAATTACACTTTCATCATCCTACAATCCTATCATGATCCTGACTCAGAGCAGCAGCCAGGATTCTGGCATGGAGGAGCTGGACTAGAAGGAGCAGGGATGTAAACAACAGTGGTGCTCGACCCAGACTCATGACCTGGTAACAAGTCTGAACCAGATGTGTCAACAAGGAGGCCCAGAAAAACCTGAACTAAGACTGGCATAGACAACACTCTCTGTGACAGTCTCTTGAAGGACTGCCCCTTTCTACACCAAAAGCTTTATGCTCCCCATGCACATATGAGGATAAGGGGGGGGGGTTGCCTGAACACACCAATCCATGACCACACTGTGAGCATTTGCATGCTTTTGAACATTCCTATTGTACCTAGCCTGCTTTCTGATGTGGCAAGTTTCATTGAGGAACATGAGCTTCACATCAGAGTACTGTGAAAAAGGGGACTACCCATAAGAAAATGGACGTGGTATTGTATGCATGTGAGCAAACATTCAAGTGACTTTGGATGAGCCCTAAGGCCTGTTCATGAGAAAGTAATCAGCTGTACTGGCTGCAGCAGGAAATAAAGGCATTGGAAACAATGACCCATTCTCCTTTGGCTTGTTCCTCTCTCTGTTGTCCAGGTAGCTTTACTTTTAATTATTTCCTTCCTCCTAAGACACAGCTGTCATTACCATTCGGTTGCAGCTACCATTTTCACATCTGCTAGACTCCTCCTTTCAAGCACCATACCTTCCCCCTTCAACCTTAATGAAGAGATTTTGTTTCTTTCTTGTGCAAACAGGAGAAACAAACCCAAAAGAACTGAATGGAGTTGAATGAACACATCAGCATACACTGTGGATTACAAGTGACCTGCATTGTTGTTGTTACTGTTGTTGATCCCCAGGCTGTCAGTTTTTTCGTGGGAGGAATCCAAGTGTGTGCCAGAAATATACATTTATGCAATTTAAGTAGATTAGAGCACTCAGTCACCCCAGAGCAATAAATTACTTAAAAACAAACTTCAGGGGGTGAGTGAAGAAAAAGGGTTCATCACTAACCACTGATGCATTCAACAGATATTGGGGGGGAAAGTTTACACTTCTACACTGTGGGAGTTGTCTTCTCTATACACTACACAGCATTATGGATCTTATACTCAATAGAATAAAAGAGGAAGGGAGTGTGTCTCATCATCATCATTTTACATCACCATCAACGTAGGCAGCACTTTACGGTTTTTCATAAACAGAAAAAAGACGAGTCACTTCCCTGTCCAAAAGGCTTACAATCTGGAACATACAAAAAAAATTGTCCAGTAGCACCTTAGAGACCAACTAAGTTTGTTCTTGGTATAAGCTTTTGTGTGCATGCACACTTCTGGAACATGTAAGTGTGCAAATTGCTGATTCTCAGAGTAGACTGAGGAGTGTTGAGAGAGCTGGAAAAGGGGGTTGCTAACTAGAAAGGCAAAATGATACCATCCACATCAGCTTATATGGGGGATTAAAAAACAACAGCAACCTACCAGAATCCTGAACACATGAGGTTTTCAATGAAATATTTTTAAGGAAATATTTGGGGTCATGACCATCTCAAATACTTCAGAACTCATCACATGCAAGGCAAAATTGCCTTAACCATGGAGTGACTGACTATGGATATTCTCCTGCCCTTTAAAGAAAGCAGTCCTCATTGTGTGTATAAGATCCTAGCAAAGATACTACATCGCTATGATGAAAGTGGGTGTTAAACCGTGCATTTAAAAGACCACTCAGTGACACAAGGAGTGTCAGATGCTCTCGTATAAAAACTGAACCAGTATTTTCTGACTAGCCAGCATTTTGTTTCAAAATTATACTTCTGCTCCTGATAAATTTCAATGGAAATGAGACCAATGTAATGTGCCAAGTAGCATTGCCTTGCCAAACGATGTGAAATGAACGAGGATCAAGGAACATCATCTCTTCAATATGGTTAACCTAGATAACATCTTCCAGACATTTGCATGAAATTAAAAGGGAGTTAACCTAAACAGAGAGGAGCTGAATCATCTCCAACTTGCAGATATTCCTTGTGAAATGTCACATGTGACCTACAAAGTCAGTGAAGCACTTAACCATAAAAACTAAAAATGCAAAGAGCTGTGCTTTGACTCAGAATGAAAGACATGTTGAAATAATGGAAAGAAGACCCAGAGAAAGTACTTTTGCTCTAAACAAATGCATGTGAGATAGAAGGAAATCAAGTGCAGGAATGGGGTAAAGAGGAGTCAAAATATTGTGGATCAGCTGCTGGCAAGTTTAATTTAATATTTATATAAGAAAAGCAAAATAACTGGTTTTGTTATGGGAAGGCTCTGTGTTGCAAGGAACCTGACGGGTGCGGCACTATCTACTCTGTACATGGCACCTGCTTGTGAGATCCCTGTTCCTGCAACATTGTTCTCTGCAGATAGCATTTTCCCCATAGCAGTGGAAAAAACCTATCCACTTCTACAGAAAAAGCAAAGTAGTGTAATCACTAAACCTGCTTTTGATGCCCTTAGCTACTCAGAATCAGAATTCAGTCTGCCCCTAGGTGTATTATTATCAATATTGCCTAAGGCATCTTAAAGGTTTCTCAAGTTACCCTCAACAAAACTCTGGAAGGTAGAGTAGGCTGAGAGATAGCCGAAGGTCACCCACTGAGCTTCAAAGGATTTAAATCTGGTTCTCAGTCCTGGTTCTCAGTCCTAGTCTGACATATTCAATCATACATCACATGAGCACAGCTCTCTTCTCTGTCATTTACATGTTCATATTGATAAATAAGGAAGGCAAAAGGCAGAGTGTTCAACCTTTTGGGGGCCCTTAAGCAGAACCCTGAAATTTCAAATGCTGTTGAGGCATTAAGCAACCTCAGCATAAACATATCCCATCTGTACTGTGGGAATTGCTTTGGCTGCCGATTAGCTATTGGGCCATGTTCAAGGTCTCGCTGTAAACATATAAAGCCCTGAACAACTTGAAATCAGGTTACCTGAAAGAGCTCCTGCCCTGTATAGACTTGTGAGATCAATTAGATCATCAGGTGAAATTCTACTCAGGCCATGGCACCCTACAGAATATCATAGGGTGGTGACCCCAAAAAAGGACAGTTTCTGATATTGCCCATATGTTATGGAATGCCCTTCACTCTGCCATAAGTGAAGCAGCAACCATCAGTTGCTTCAGATGTCTTGTGATGACTTTACCTTTTTGCCCAGACTTTCCTTGACCTGTAAGATTGTACCATTTCACTTGTTTGACTCTTCTGAATTTCTTTTTTATTTGCTTTGATATACTTTTATGTAGTTTTACATGGTTGTTTTACTGGTTTCAGGTTTTTAAAAATATTTTAATGACACATTGTTTGTTTGTTTTTTAGACTACACCACTTAGAGATTTTCAAAATATAAAGTGGTATATAAATGATTTGATTTTATTCTATTCATTAAAGAATTTTACGTGCCACTTCATACCATAAAGCCATTGAGATAGTGTATATTATAACAGCAGAATAAAACACAAAAGCACAAGCTTCACCTCAAATTTGTGACAATAAAAAATATGTTGTTCTTTAAGTGAAGTTGGCTCCATGCAGGTCATTCACACAGCATTCTAGACATTAAACAGTTGTGAGCATATCCTGAATGAATATTCATTTAATTTTTAATTTTATTTTTTTTACAGAAACCCCAATGGCAGATGCAGTACCTCTACTAATAAAGAAACAAAAATTAGAATAGCAATCTACAGTCCTCCAAAAGAACAGTGAATATCTATAGTGTGAATGTCTCTTCCATTATTATTTTTAAAACTCCAATATGATCTAATTCAAAGAAGCAATCAAATGAACCTACCTGGATCGTATCTGCTAGAAGTGCTGGTCAGGAAATTATATCAAGTGGTGAATATATATATATTTAAAGAACTTTTGCTGAAAACATAAATTTGTTTCACTGTGCTTATGTATGAGCAGAGGATAAATATACTCATCACAGTCATTAGTATTTGAAAGAAACTTAGAAATAATCTTTGACATTTCTGATAGAATATATATACTCTAAGACAGAGACAGTTGGGCAGCACCACTGGAGACAAGGAAATTAGCCCCATTTTCCCTATTATGTGAGGAGATAACATTTTAACAACACTCTCCTAGGAGCTATCCTAGACACATCACTTGGAACCATTTCCCTGGCCTGAAAAGATCCTGCAGGCAGGAATCAGTCAATTGCACTGACTATGGTTACATGCTCCATGAGTTTATTGCTTTGACTTTGGCAAATCTGAATAACTGGAAAGTTGATAAAGACTCTGGAAACAGCAAAGTAATTTTTTATTGAGAGTTTTGGCAACAGTATAGGTGTGTGCTTGACAATACATAACGGAGGAAAACAATCTAGCCACAGACTATGTTTCCAGCTCATCTGCAGAAGCAGGGAATGCTGTGATTTCTGGAATGCTTGTGGTTAACCTCATAGCACAAATACATTATTCTCCAGGTCCATCCTTCATTATGTTGCCCTTTTATATGAAACGTGTCCACAAAGTCAACATATGGCCAGCTACTAATCAGCAAGCCGACAAGCCAGCCTTGAATTGTTGTCTTTGGGGCCAAAAGGAAAGTTCACTTACTCTCCTCCTCTAATTTTCCATTTGGGATGTTGTGACCTGCTATGAGATAAGAACCCCAGTCCTTCTTGTAATTCAAACAGCCTGTATACACATGCATTAATGTTAGATGTCATGCAAATATCTCATGGTGCAAATAATCTACAAATCCTTGCAACAGCAATTTGCTCTAAACAGCAACGTTCTTTCAAGGTTTTGATGGATCACTGTACCTAATTTCAGACCCGGCAAAATAAAAACAAAACTTGGAAACGAAGCAATGTGACAAGGAAAACAAAAACAATGAGCTGCTGTAAAGCCACTGGAATATATTTAGTCTGTCACAGCTAAATTGAACATGAAAGTACTGATCCAAATTGTGTACCGACATATAACACAACAAGAGGAACAAAATCACTTCTGTTGTTTCTCTCTGTCTGGCTGTACGGATACTACAAATGCATATCTGATTTATAAAACATGTCATAGGTTCTTCAAAAGAATCCTTGGCATTGGAGTTTGGTGCTGATGCAGACAATTTTGTTACCAATCACAACTCTTCATGAAAGAAATTCAGGTCCTTAGAGGAGCTTGGGAGTGTTCCTATGCTTACGGTGAGTATAAAAAAAACAAGGTTCCATCATTATAAGCTGGAGTGAGGAACTTCAGGTCTGGGGGCCAAATGTGGCCCTCTTTTCCTCTTTATTGACCCTCAGAACAGTCCCCAAACCATACCTCATCTCCTCAGGCCAAACTCCGTACATCACACTAGCTGATAATGACTGTTGTTTGTCTGGATGGAGGCTATAGGGCTGTTTGAATATGTATATAAAGGTATAGAAAGATCAACTTTACATCCATTGCTCCAACCACTTTGTTTCTGAACCTGCCTGCCACTGGGATGTAGCCCTTCAGCTGAAATGGTCATCCACTCCTGCTTATAACCCCTCAAAATATATTGCTCATGTAGGCTTGATAACCCAAATAACAGGACAGCTGCTGTGCTGATAACTTGAAATTTGGCATACCTGAAGAGGTCTATGAAAGTGAATGCCAAATTTCAGGCTGATCTAAAGTCTGTTGGCATAGATACAGCTAATGAAAAAGTGCTGCAAACTAACACCTTGCCCATTTTTCAAGTTATTAAGACAGCATATCCTACATTTCTTTCTAATTCTGGTGAAAACTATTGAAGAACTTTATTGATGCGTGTAATTTAGCCCACACTTTCATAGGTTTGGTGCAGTTCTTATCAGTGGTTCAGCAGTTATCAATGTTTTCCTGTCCCATTAAATCCTATGGAAAACAAGTATTGGCAAAATAGTGTGGGGGGGGCTGAAAGGAAAAGCAACGCGAAAGGTCTTGCCAGCAGTGCAACGTTTGCAAAGTGGCTGCCTGCTGATACTGAGCATAGGAGAGAAAAGGAGAAGATTGTGGTCGCAAAAGAGATTTCTTATTTATTTATTTTCTTCCATTTGTATCTCACTTTCCATCCAACACGGAACTCTATGCAGCATCTTTTTTTATATACCTAGGTATATCCATGTACTGACCAGACCTATAGCAACTGAGTAGCACCAAGGTCTAATAGTCATACAGTGGGCCTTGGACATAAATAACAAAAAAGTATATATATAGATTTTATTGCATTAGCCGTGTGGCCATAGCACAACATACATAGAAATAACAGCATAACATAAAATGGGGGTGGGGAGGCAAAGGCAGACATCGTCCTGGGCAAATACCCAAAGGGGGGGGGAAGGAGATAACAGAAACAACAGGGGATCCAAAACACCGAATGACCGATAGTTCAAGAACAAAAAGACAAAAAACTGCCGAGGCTGGAGGAGGATCATCAAAGGGGTCCTTCAGCTCCCCGGATCCGTCCCAGCTCCACCGTCCTTGCACTACAAAGCTACCTGGAACCTCATCCGACTGTGCAGAGTATCGACTACAGCTGTGGTGCCGAAAAAGAAGCCAGTGCAGCCTTCCTCCTCATCACACTGAGCAGGAAGTTAGCTGTCATCTCGGTGATCCAACAATCAGAATCTTGCAAAAAGAGGGACACTATCCAGGGCTGGATTGGGAGATGAAGCTTGTTCATGAGAGGAGTTAAAAACCGAGATCTTTCATCTGTCCAGTTGGGACAGAAGAGCATTACATGTTCCATAGTCTCCAGGGCCGAGTCATTACAGTTGCATGTTCTGTTTGCGATGGGGACTCTGGAATAACGACCCGACAGAACTGCTGTAGGAAAACAGTTGAGACGGGCACAGGTAAAGGCCCTTCGCTTAGCCTCCGAAGAAATTGTGAAGCAGTATAGAGGGATTCCTTCAGGGGGAGGAATAGCTAGGGCTAGGCCTGAACACGGCCCTCTTGCATCGGCAGCTGTGTTAGAGAAGTCAAGTAGCTGTAACTTCTTTTTAATTGAAGGTAGGGCCGCCGGACTGATACACTCTAATTTAAGAACAGTTTTGCAATTCAGATTAGAAAGAGAGCGGAGTTTGAGGTTGATTGTAGTTTTCCAAGGGGAAATATGAATATCTCTTAGGATCAGGTTGGAAAAACCACCTCTAATTCGAGCATCCGATGCTAGTAGGTGGGAGCTATAGGAAATGGCTCGACACCATGCTCGTTTTACAATTGAGGGCTGGGCGAACTCAAGTCGTAGGGCTGCACCTGAGACGCATCTCGGGACACCGGAAAGAGATCTCAGAAACATATGAAGTGGGCGATCCAAATTACCTGATATTGCTGTAGTCCATACTTCACAGCCATATAATAGTTTAGGAACAACTTTAGCATTAAATATTTGAATTGCTGCTGGAAGGTGTTTGCCGCCCTTCTGGTGGTAAAATCGGACAATGGCATTGGAGGTCGTGGTTGCGGCGAAAAAGGCAGATTGTAGATGGGTAGTCCAGGAGAGATTATAAGTGAATATTAAGCCTAGATATTTAAAGGCTTTTACCTTTTCTAAGTAGCCACCTGTGATCTTAAGCGGCTCCAGCTTGAGTTTGCGAGAACGAGTGAAGTGAAGGACTTTTGATTTTTTATAATTAATATTAAGAGCTTCCGCCTTACAATAGGCGATAAATGCATTAACTGCATTTGCTAGGTCCGCAGCTGTTCTGGATAAGATGACAGCATCATCTGCATAGAAAAGGGAAGCAACGGGGTGACCTGCTAAGTGAGGTGGATACTTAGTTGCTAGCTTCAAAGGGGAAATTGCATCATGAAGATAGAGATTAAACAGTAAAGGGGCCAAGAGACAACCTTGTCGGACGCCCTTGGCCGTTGGGAATGGGGTGGTAAGGGAGCCGTTGGGACCACTTCGGACGCAAGCTGTGGTGTTTGAATAAAGGGAAATAATTAGGGAGAGGAGGTGTGGATCAATTCCCAGACGGGCAAGTTTGGACCATAATCTCTGCCTAGGAATGGAATCAAAGGCGGCCTCCAGGTCCATGAAAGCGGCAAATAAGTGGCCTTGCCTTGGTGCAGTGTATTTACTGGCAAGGTGATAAAGAGTTAGACAGTGGTCCATGGTTGATGCTGACTTTCGGAAGCCAATCTGTTCTAGCGGTAGAATATTCCTCTCCTGGACCCATGAAAGAAGTTCTTCCAGTAAAACAGCGGCAAATATTTTTCCCGGAATAGATAATAAACTAATGGGGCGATAGTTCCTAGGGATGTTTGGCTGGCCGCCTTTGAAGATCGGAACTATTATAGCTTCTCTCCAGGAGTCGGGGATGTCTAGGGCGGAGGAGATAGCGGAGAATACAGGAGTCAGCTGTTCGCTCCACCAAATAGGATCAGTCAGGAAAAGGTCCAACGGGACCATGTCTGGGCCGGGGGCCTTATTCCTTCGCATGGACATTATGATGTTGAAGATGCGAGTTGAGGTAAAGTTTATTGAAGAAGTGGGACTAAGAGAACTGGAACAGAAGTCCGACGGGGGGTGAAGGAGATCTACGAGATGATTTGGAGAGGCGAAACTGGTTGAATAATAGGCAATCCATTCGTCAGCGGAGATCTGGGTAGCTGAATTGAGTGGTGCCGAAGGTCTAACTAAGCGCCAAAAGGAGCGGGAGTCATGCCTCTCTACAGCCGAACGAAGAGTGGACCAAGCCTCTAAGATGTGCTGCTGTTTCTTGCAATGGATCATGTTTCTGTATGTCCTTTTAATATCTATGAGCTTTACACGGGTTTGGGGGTCATTGGAAAATTTGATGATTCTGACCATTTTCCTAATTCGCCTTCTGAGGGCTTTACATTCCTTGTCAAACCAAGGTGATTCAGAGAAGAGGCGTTGGTGGATAGGCGAGGTGGTGGTTGTGAAAGTTGTTGAGAAAGCATCAATTAATTTCCGATATTGGTCAGCGGGCAGAATTGGGTCAGAAAGAACAGCAGACATATCAAATGATTTTTGTATGTCCAGGGCTAGAGAGGAACTGAGGCTTGTCCATTTCTTTGTTTTGTATACTGGGTGACTTTGTGCCGTGGAACTATAGTTTGAGGGGGCTGAAAATGGCTCTATTAGGTTTAACAATAGAGTCAATGGGAGGTGGTCACCACCAAAGTATTCAGCCACTTCCATTTTTGTAGAAATTGAGAATAGCTCCGGCGACAATAAAATATAGTCGACCACACTGGTTCCCCGGGAAGTGATGCACGTTAACTGCTGCGAGGACAAGGGAGTGATGTTACCATTCGCAATGCAAAGATCATTTTCCATGGCCAATTGGGCCATCAGCCTCCCCGACGCATTTGTTACAGGATCAAGAGAGCATCTGTTTCCCCAGGGGGGCTGCAGGGGATTGTCCAAGAGTGCTGCGGGAGATAATATATCATCGTCGTTGGGACCTATTCTTGCATTAAAGTCACCTAAGAGGATTTGGGGAAGTCCTGGGTTAGTTGTTTGGAGGTCATGGAGCCAAGACGAAAGTTCAGACCACCTTTCATTGCGGTCGAAATCATTGATTACTGGGGGCAGATATACTGTAGTTATCAACCATGGACTTTTGGTCTTTGGAAGATGGATCTTTATAGTGAGAAAGTAAGGGGAAGATTTAATTTCCTCGCAAATAGTGAGGGATAAGTTGGTTGAAATAAGACAGGCGAGGCCAACTTGGGGGCGACCCCTGTTGGTTAGTTTACGAGCACAGGAGCTAAAGGAGCAATAATTAGGGAGAGCGATACTTTGTTGGGACCAGGTCTCTTGAAGGCACACAATATCAAAAGAGGAGATGAAGTTTATTGCCTCAGGATCCATTCGCTTTGTCGCCCAGCCGTTAACATTCCAGGAGACAATTTTGAGGCTCTGGGAAGGATTGGATGCATCTTTAAAGGAAGGAACTGCTTTTTCTTGATTTGTGGGTAAGGATTGAGTCTGTTTATACCTAATGATGTCGAATTTCCGCGGAGATAGAGAGCCGGCTGGTGTTTGCCTCTGGTCTGATCTTTGTCAATTATTTCCCAAGGTGCTTTTAGGGATTACTCTTATACGAGCCGGCCCATTACTCTCCATACATGGCAAACTAGCCAAGTGTTCTATAGTTTCGGCTGTTAAGTGTTGAATACTGACATTAGAGGTCACCGGGCCTTTAAAGTGTGTTATCTCTTTCCGTAAGTATTCTTCCGGTACCTGATTATGGCCTAATTCTGCCTCGTCTAGGTACCTCAGCTTGTCCCAAGAGCCTGGTGAGTTCACCTTGGGGATGGTTCTCCTTGTTGGAGGTGGTGTAGTGTTCTCTTCAGTGTGCTGGGCTTCCTTGATTGGAGGTAGGTTAATCTCAGCCATTGTCTGAAGGTAACGTGGCCGACAGGCCGCTGGGTTTTGTTCTTGTATATGGTTCAAATTATAGGAAGTCTGGTCCTTATTGTGGGCGTCCACATTAATTTCCTTATTTATATCTCTCCCAGCCAGCTTAACTCTTAGCAAATCTAATCTTTCTAATATTTCAGTTTGTATTGGAGATGGAAAATGGCAAAATTGCCTAATTAAGGTATTTTCTTCCACGGAAAAAAAGTCCTCATCTTCATTCTCTTGAAATCGCAGATCTTGCAGGTGAGCATCTTTCCTTTTTAGTTTTTGAGGCTCTTGTTTCTGGAGACCGGGCCAGGTTCTGGGAGGTTGTTTCTCCTTACTATGGTTTGCATGTTTAGTTTCCAGAAGGGGATTCGGTGGAGCCTTGTTTTCAAAAAATCTGAGAATTTTTATCTGGGCCTTTAAGAATATATATCTTGATCTGTAGATAAACCTGGCCAGGTTCTGATCTCTAAATGTAATCATTGCTCTCATTGAGCAACCATCGTGATGCAAATAATCTACAGAAGTAATGTCATAAGGCTTTACTGCTCCTGGCAATATATCATTCAGAATGTTCAAGGAACTCATTCTTCGATCTTTCCCTGAAAGGAAGCCCTTTGATTTTGGGAAGTTTGTAAATACCAATTTTTGGGGATTTAAAGTCAAGTTCCAACATCTTGCCTGAGTAAAGGCTTGCCCATCTTGTATAATGTTGTCATTGCGATTGGGCATTGCATCGTCCCCATTTCTCTGTTTGCTAAGCGGTTTGCTGCCTTCATTGTTGGGGACCACTTCTCTCCCAGATTCTAGCTCACTGAGTGAACTGTTACCAGAGCTGTGGGACGTTGCTTCCATCCTCCCATTTAGTTCTGAACTATGGCTCGGAGATGCCATCTTGGCCATTAGCTGTGGCGATGACTTCTTTTTCCCCTTCCTGCCTTTCTCTTTTTTATCTCGTGCAGCAGATTTGTTTGAGTCCGATGGGAGTAGATTAAATAATTTCTGCCATTGTTTATGTCGGCTTATCTTTACTTTCCTTGATGCTTTAATATTCTTAGTTTTCTTTTCCCTGGCTTTTGGTCTATTTTTTTGCAATTTCTTGGTTGTTACTGCTTGTCTCATCTTCACAGGTTCATCTGGGTTGTTCACAAGCTCATCTGGTTTATGCACTTGGGGTGCATCAGTTGCTGTTGTCTCTTTTGGTTGGGGAATAAAATTTTCCACAAGGGTCAGCAATAACCCATTTGTTATTGACAAGTAATTTTTTATGTTGAAAAGGTCTATATTTATATCTTGGAGGTGGGCCTGAAAATGGCCATCACTCGGTTCAGTTTGAGTATATTTAGAAGTGGGCGCCTGGTCTTGGTGGCGTGTTGTTAATTCTGCCAGGGGCCGCTGATTACAGGTGACAGAAATATTTTCCTCAAGTTTCTCCGCTAGAGCTAGCTCTTGCGCCAAGCTTCTTGGGGAATTTGTATTTCCAGAGTTTTGTTGAAGCTCTTTGAGGTAATGCGACCGTTCGAGATAAGTAGGGGGGGGAGGAGTGATGGAGCCGCTCCAGATCTAGGGGCTGCACGCGTCCACGCAAAGGGCGCCCCCCGTTTTAAGCGGGGAGCGGTCATTACCTTCTGACCCTATAGTAGTCTGTCCTCTCCATCAATTTAAAAACCAATAGATTGATTCACCAAAATAAGAAAGCATAGTTATACAATGGAACCTCTACTTACAACCATAATCCATTCCAGAGGTCCAGTCACAACTAGAAATGTACATAAGTAGAGGCACACTTTTCCATAGAAAGTAATGGAAAAGTGAATTTGATCCGTTCTAGACGATGAAAAACACCCCTAAAACAGCAATTTAACACAGATTTTACTGTCTAACGAGACCATAGATCCATAAGATGAAGGCAATAATCAATGTGCTGTACTATAAAATAAAAAGTATTGTAGATGAAAAAAAAATTAAAAAAAATTATTATGTTCACTGAGGGTGGGTGGGCTTACCTGGCTACAAGCTGGGGGTGGGGCAAGGGTCAGTAAAGAGCTGCTTCACTTTGGCCAGGGGCACTTTTTTTTCTTGCCAGGCCAGGTTCTTCTCTGGACTTCCTCAGGTTAGTTCCTTGGCGGGGTTTGGGGCTGCAGTGTGCCCTGCTGTGCCTCTTGCAGGCAGCACCTCTTCCACAGCTTCAGGGGTGGGATGGGGGCCCTCTCCTTGGCAGCAGAGGTCTCTGTTCATATCTAGAGGAAAGTTGATAAGTCGAAGCACCTACTGAAGGTCGTAACTGGAATCGTACGTAAGTAGAGCCGTATGTAAATTGAGGTTCCACTGCAGTACAATAGGCTATCAACACCTGAAAATATACTACAGCAGCTGCAGGATGTGAAATTGTTCTCCACTGGTCATGTACATGTAGTTATGTAAGATGCATCCATTCCCCAAGCAGATATTCAACTCCTAATCCTTTTATGTTGCATTATGTAATGCAAGTGTAGGCCACTTGAATATATAAAAACTGCAGAGATGAAGAGGCACTGTGGGCTAGTTCTCTGTTCCTTAAAAACTAAAAATAATATTATTTAACTTTTGTATTAAAAAAAAATCTGGTCTATTATGTTTCATAGAAATTCTCTTTATGAAATTTTAGGATTTTGATAGAATATGTTGTTATTTATAAATATATACTTTTAATCATCATTTTAGACACCACATCATGAGTTCTGTCAGTAAGAAAACTAGCTTTCAAAATAGAAAACTGATTTTTCTTTTGTTTTATCTTTCTTTGACTGGCATCTTAACTACTTATTATTATCAGGAGTACGTTTCATTGAACAGAACAGGATGATTTTTATTATGAAGTTTCATTATAAGCATGCAGTTCTGTTTTGTTGCTATCAGATGTTAGTTGCTGGATTTGGGCTTTGTTATTTCTTGCCATTGAAAAAATAAATTATATTAATAGGGCAGGAATATGTCAGGTATTCCATAATGAAAATGAAATATATAATTGGACAAAATGTGTTATGAATGACTTCTACATTGGCATTATAAACTACAACTCAAAAGGATAGGAACTCTCAAATATTTCACTTAAACATGCCCTTCATACCTTTCCAAAAGAAACTAAATCCACAAATGTTTGGATTTAGTCACATTTATGTTTGTCTTCTCTAATGTGAAAACAGAGGTTTCATCCTGGCCAAACTTCAGGAAACAGCTGCTCCAACAAAGAAAATGTAAAAAAAATTAAAAATGAAGATATGTTTCCCCCTTTATCTTAATGTAAATAACATTAAGTATAAGCAACACATTTCATCAAGATACCCTGGTCCCTTGATGCTAATGTCCCATCTGAGCAATGCAGAGTCATGCCAATAAACTAAAAGCATCCAAATAGGTGTGGATCATAATCCTCTTACATCATTCCTTCATCTTCTAGATTTGGATCATATTATTCCTCAGATGAATATCAAAGAAGAAGCCTTTTTTAAAAAAAATGCAACCTATTTCTCCTGTTAATTGCACCCTAGCCACAAGTTTCAGGTTCATATATGCCTTCCAGACCTATCATACTTCAGATGACCTGATTTGTTAATCACATTATATAAACTCTTCAGAGCAACGTTTGTGTTTTATTTTGTATTTTAGCTATAGCATAATACATAAAACTGTCATTGCCAATAGCCATATTCTGGAAAACATTGTGCAGAAAATGCAGTGGAGTAAGAAGAGAGTCATGTAAATTAGTTCTGAAAAACAGTCTTGATACAGTTGCACATTTTTCCCATCATCATGGTAACCGATCACCATCTCTGTAGCCTGAGCTTTTCCATGAACAAAGTTGACCACATCTTCTGGTTGAGGCTTTGCTTAGTCATTCTGAGAGACAACATCAACCACCCCCTAGTCGTGATAGGGCACAAAGGGATATGCTGCTTATAGCTTTCATCAGGAGCTTCCATTCAAACAAAAAAAGAGTGGCATATGTCTTGAACACCCATTTTCTGCTCTCTTGCTAAAGTTGGCCTTTTCCCCTTAGTTTTTTGAAATATGGCTATAAGCTTGTCCTGCAAAACTAATGCCTAGTTCATACAGTCATCGGGCTCAACACTATTGCTTACATTGTGGACAAGTGGGGTCTCACATGCCCTCCTAATTCAACATGCCATATAGTGCTAGGACAGGGAACTGGTGGTCTCCATATGTTTTGTTTTGTTTCAACTCCCACCAGTCTTAGTCCACACAAATAATACAACAGCAGCAACAGCAACACCACCTTCCAATTTAGGAATGAAAATTCTTACTCAGATCCCACTGCCACAACGGACTGATCCTGCATTGTCATTATTTGAGTTGGGGAGCAGCAGTGGCAGACTCTGGCCTCTCAAATTTCAACGGTGCCCTGTGTGACGCTAAAATTCAGTGCCCCCCCCCACCTGCCTCTTGTGCTCCATTCTACATCATTGTTGTGATGCCCAGTGCAGTGCTGGTGCCCAGTGCAGATGAACCAGTAGCGCCACCCTAAAACTATCTCTGGGAGCAGAGTGCTACTGTGGTAAAGTATTTGCAGTTTAAGGGTGGCATGGTTGCCTTAAGCTGGTGTGTTTATGAATGTCCTTCACTGGCCAGACTCTCTGAGGCAGTACACATGGCCCAACCTGATCCCCATCCACCATTCCTCTAAAAATCGCACACAGAGTAGAGGGCTAAAGAGCACAGCCATTATTTTCGAGCAATAGCAATCTGGTTGTACACAGAAATTCTAGTTTAGCAAGTATGATTTCTGTGAAGACCCTTTGCTTTTCAGTTAAGAAATTAACCCCTAAATGTGCTGCACCAACTTTGTGCTTCATGAAGGTACACTCTTTGCCTTCTAAATCTGTAATTCAAAAAATGCAGCCCTTTGTGTAACCCAGAGAGCCTTAATTCCCTCTACAGAAAGAAAAAGGTTTCCATTCTTGAAATGGTTGGCTTGGAATTTTCTTCTTGGCACCATTCTGACAATGCATTTTCATGGGAATCCATTCCAGTAATCATGGCCGGCATTGTCTTATGATGGGAAAAATATGTTTTTAGGAATGGCGCCCTCACATAGTTTAGCTTAAAACAATGCCAACTGGTATAAGATTATTTTTAAGTGCCAACTATAGCTATATTTATCACGTACAGTGAAGATTGCCAATAGTCTAATTAGAAAACAGGAATATTATAGTGTACATAGTTTAAAATTAATATAGTTTGACAAAATAAATATGTCTCTCATTTTCATATTCTGCTTTCAATTGTAACTGAAGTTGCAATTGCTTTAATTTTTCTTTCTTGCAAATAATTTCAGTAAAAACAAATGCATGCTTAAAGGAATTTTTCAGGCCAGTAGCTGGCATACAATCAAACCCTAAAATGCCATATGCCAATTTGTTCTTGAATATTGGGCATGTTTCAGCTATGTACTTCAGCAAAATTTCTGTATTCCATCTTTCATTTCTAATTTAGAGGAAACGCCTAAACCCATGAACAAACAATGCCAGTTCTCCACATGAAGGGCTGGTTTTGCTAGTGTTTAATCAGGAATTGCTGTTCTAATTTTGTTTTGTATTGTCCCTGTTTGCTCTCTTGCTTTATTATATTATACTAATGGAGAAGAGGTAAATAACTGAACCCCTCTAAGGCAGGAATCCTATATAAGCACTTCTGCTAAGTGGGACTTAGAGGGATTGTGTGTTCATGAATAAGGAACATATTATAAGTTATTTACTTTGACCTGGTGGGACCCTGTTATTCCCTCAGTCCTGTTTGCTGGATCTCACTTATTATAAACACAGAGTCAACCCAAACCTTTATCATAAATGGGGAGGACAGATGAAGCAAATCTGCCCCTGCCAAAGGCAGGAATGGCATTGTTGAATGAATAAGTACAAATAAGTATATAAATACCAAGTTAAGGGGCATTTTCATGGATTCTGGCCACATGCAATCTTTATTATGTAGAAGATATGGCCTGAAGTCCACCTGGACTTGGTGTCTTCCCCCACCACTGCTCTAATATTTAGTGCTCATCATCAGTCTGGCATGTCTCCAGACCAAGAGAAAAGTGTGGTGCATATGTATCTTAGAGATGTTGCTTGCAGGTAATGCAGCCTTGACAATGCACTCCAAGGAAACTCTACAGAGACTCATCAACTATTTTGCCCAAGCTTGCATGGAGTTTGGCCTTACCATCAGCCTGAAGAAGGCCAACATCCTAGGCCAGGACATTGCCAGCATTCCACGTTTCAGCCCTGGAGATCACACACTTGAGGTGGTAGACAATTCTGCCTAACTGGGTTCTACCATAACCAGCAACCTGAGGTGGACAAGCATATTGGCAAGGCAGTTGCTGCAATGGCTCATCTGTCCAAAAGGCGGGAATATGGTGCTAATGACTGATACCAAGATGAAGATCAACAAGGCTTGCGTGTTGAACACACTGTTTTATGGAAATGAGTCTTGGGCAACTTACAACCGCCAGGAGTTATGCCTCAACACTTTCCATATGTACTGCATCAGGAAGATTTTGGGCATCATATGGCAGGACAGAGTCTCAAAACAAACCTGTGTTCTCCCAGCCCACATTCCTAGCATGTTTGCACTTCTGTCTCAGTGATGTCTACACTGGCTCGGTCATGTACACAGAACAGAAGGTGGCAGTATCCCTATGGTGTGGCCTATGGGGAGCTGGCTTCAGGCACTAGGCCTATTGATAGACCAACTCTGAATTACAAAGATGTCTGCAAATGTGATATGAAGGTTGGCAACATTACAGCTTCTGGAAGCTCATGATCAGGAGCTTGTGAATAGGACTCATAAACAGGGGACCAAAAAAGCCTACAGCATTTATGTTAGGGATTATAGGGGCAGAAATCCCAAAGAAAATGTTAAAACAAAATATGCCTATCCTGTATTAGTTTCTACAGCCACAGCAGGCGCTATAACTCTCCAATGGTTTGACTTTACCCTTAAAGGCTCACTCTTCCATTGTCTCCTGAGACAGCAGCATGACAACAACAAAAAGTACTCCTCCTATAGCTTCTGTCATTTTTCAATTGATATAACATGTCCAACTGTCAAAACTTTTGAATTCATACAAGCCTGATATTTGCCACATGCTTATATCTTTTGTAATGTCTGTGGTGTAAACAAGGTATCCTTCATAAAAATTCTGATACTATATCAGTTTTTCCAAGTCTTTATGAAAAAGTATCCCTTCTGCATCAAATATTTTATCTGGGTGTTATCCCACATTCAAAAATGCAACCTTTACCTCTTGAAAGCAGGACAAGTTGTTTGGAACTCCAATTCCACCCTATTCAACCTTTTTAAATAGTAGTTTAGCAGCTAGAAACATCTTTTGGTGCTCTTTTTGAAATGGCCTGGGCTAAGGTTATTTTCAGGCTTCAAATCATAGTATTACCATCTGTGTGTTGGAATGGGCCAAGGCTGGAACAGAGGGCAGGAACAGATCAAGTTCTAAAAGGAATCTGGGACTGAGGTTAACAGCTAGTATTAGGTTGCTTTTATCAATATCCATCCAAAGAGGTTTACCACAATATATTTGTTGTATGTGTTTTGTATTTTTATTACAGGCCTCAATGCTTTTTTTGAGAGAAATTTTGCTTTGATGATGAAAGATAGATTATTACACTTGGCAAAAGGAAGTTGTTTACTTGGATTTAGCTTGGAAGACATCATGGCTGTTTTCGCTTGCAAAGTCTACCTCAGGGGATTTTGGAAACTGCTTTGGCAATATATGCTTCCCATCTTTACAGTACTAAGCCCCATTTCACACCCCTTTGCCTTAACATACATACCCCAGAAGACGTTCTTAAGGCTCACTACATGATTGCTAACCAGTTATAGTTGAGGCCTAGTTTTCACAGATTGATATAGCTTCACTAAACATGAACTTCACAATTCCACAGTACAGTGGTACCTTGGGTTACAGACGCTTTAGGTTACAGACTCTGCTAAAACAGAAATAGTACCCCAGGTTAAGAACTTTACTTCAGGATGAGAACAGAAATCGTGCAGCGGCAGCAGGAGGCCCCATTAGCTAACATGGTACCTCAGGTTAAGAACAGTTTCAGGTTAAGAACGGACCTCCAGAACGAATTAAGTTCTTAACCCGAGGTACCACTGTAACATATGCTCAAGCAAATCTCATGGGTCATCCAGCTCCATGGTTAATGCTCAAGCCACCAGGCACCACTTATTTCAAGGATGCTGCTTCTGGGCTGCTGGACTATTTCTTACCCTGCCTCTTCCACTTACCTGGAAAAAGCTCGGTTTCTCTGGCATTCTACCTGGTACAAGGATTCATCACTCTTCTTATCTTTCCTGATGTTTGGATCGCAGCTTTAGGATGGTCCCCTGAAGCTTTTCTAATCTAATGAAATGTTCCCTAGGGCACCTTGTCCAGACAGAGGGCAACCTCAGCACATATACTATAGATTCTAGCATAGAATAATTTGGGGTAACCTCCTGTTGTTTTCCACAAGGCTGAAATGATCTCAGGAAATGGTCTTGGACGGATCGTTATAAATCATGTCAAAGACCTCTCCCCATAGTCACAGTTCTCTTTTGCAGAGCTGTTATGCATGTTTAAAGGATCATATTTTCCCACACTTTTCATTTTTAGGGGGCTACACTCTCGCTCTGTACTGAAATTTTGTTTATAAAATACTTTTGAAAGAGTCAATATGTTTTTCGTATGAAAGTTTTTTAAAAAATGAAAAGAAAATGAGTATGTTTGGGCAGACAGGCATATGATTCTGTTGATCTGCTATTGTATTTGTGTATACTGCAATGAGTGAGTCTATGCACCTTGCCAGCACCGTTTAATACATGAGGTTTCCATTCTGTTGCCTTCAGTGTTTTTGGAATCAAGTGAAGCTGAAACATCCTGGAAGAAAAGTTCAGTTTTTGCACCTCCTGGTTTCAATTATTTTTAAATATGACGCACAAACACTGCTTTTAAAGATATGTGACTGAAGCGCCATATAAGGATCGTTTGCTTTTTTGAAATACATGTGGTGGAAATCTGAGACCTGCTGGCTGCCAAGTTCCAATATTTGTATTAGAGTATTGGCAGGAGAAAGTAAGCCATTGTTCAGAGTACAATTTTGAGAGTGACTATCATACATAAGGGAAAATATATATTCTCATATTCTACTTCATGCTTATTGGACAATCCAATAATCCTTCATTAAACTATTTAAAAGTTGAAACAAACATTTCTGGTGTTGTTTCTTCAAGCTCTCAAAGGTAAATTAATGGTGTAACCTACACCAAGTCATGCTTAGACTCATATCTTGAAAGGGGGAGGGACTTAAAAATTACTGTGATGTGATAAGGGTATTCATATGTCCATCATTTCTTTAAAAAGTATAGAGTGAGCTATATTGTGTTCATATTTGTGCATGATAAATGCTATCTTGATGAGATAAATGGCAATGTCTGTGGCGAGACAAGGTCTGGTTGAGATCAAGTGGTGTTAAAGACTATAATAAGTTCAGGTAAAAAAATACAGTCTTAACCTGGAAGCTCGTCTATGGAGTTGCAACTTGCTATATGGCCTGTTCTATTTGAGGTCAAGCAGATCATTTCCAGTGGAAATTCCAAATAGTCCCGTAAGTAAACAGGGACACATATAGAGGGCAGACTCTCATAAGGGCTTCCACAAATGTCTCCATGAGCAATGCAGAGGTTAGAAAGGCCATGCAAATGGATGGAGCTGGAACTTGCAATCATCATGGCACATCCATTAATGTCAAATGTGACATTTGCAGGAACACCAGGGTTTCTTTCTTTTTTTAAAAAAAAAAACCAAGTGTGGCTATCCTGAAACCACAGACTTTTCTTCTTATGATCCAACTGGGGGTGGGGTATCACCATGATGCAATGAGTGATAGGATGAAAGCTTCCATTAGTACCAATTAGATATTTTCTTTTTAGCTTTTGCTGTTTGCAGGGCAGGGGTGATTCATGGTATGAAAAGGCTAACCTCACTTCCCCACATGTTGTTCTCCTGATCTAGATTTGGAAGGGTGATTGCTTTTACTTTTTTAAAAAATGCAAACAATACAGTTAACATCACATGTAGTTAGGCCCTACAGCTGGACTGGGAGACATGTAGGCCTTCAAATATTCTTGGGCCAAAGCTCCCATCATCCCTGACTCCCGTCTAGGCAGACGGGGGCTGGTGGAATGCACCAACTTCTGCAAGGCCACAGGTTCCCCATACCTGCCCTAAAGGTAGCCTCTTTCACAGTACTGGCTCCCGAGAATCATGTCATATATTAACAGAGAGGTACCCATGCCCTTTTCTATCTGGACGTGTTCCACAGAGTTGCAGTGCAACTCGGTTTTGCGCTCCCCCCTCCCAAGTTGGCCAAAAGTTCATTAAAAACTATCTCTGGACACCAGACATTGTGCTACACATCTTTCTAAAAGTGTATGGCCCTATGAGGAAACTGTGTCAAGGCCTCTTAGTAGCTTTAGTAGCTCTAGCTTCTAATTACCTCGAGGTTTAATTGCCTCAAGGTTATGTTTTCTTGACAAGAAATTCCTAAAATTCCTAACCCATAAGAACATAGGAGGCTGCCACATAGACCACTGGCCATCCAGCTGAATATACTCTATACAAGTTTCCTAACCTTAGGTCTCCAGTTGTTTTTGGACTACAATTCCCATCATCCCTGACCTGTCTTGCTAGATCCCTGTCTTGCTAGATGGGGATGATGGGAGTTGTAGTCCAAAGACAACTGGAGACCCAAAGTTGTGAAACACTGCTCTACACTGACTAGCAATGGTTCTCCAGGGTTCCAGGCCTTTCCCAGCCCTACTTGAAGATGCAGACATTTGAGCCTGGGTCCTTTTGCATGCAAAACATTGAGCCATGACCCATGATAAGCTTTTGCTCCAAGCAGCAGCCAATGTTCTCTCATGTCACATATAATATTGGCCACATTACATGACAACATATGCAATGAATGATTCTGATCTGTAGCATCAACAAGTATAGACAGTTGTGGACATAGCTCACTCAATATAAATCATTAGCAACGTTGTTTGTTCTGAAAAGAAACAACAGAATCAATGTCTGTCATCTGGTTTCAAGACTTTGCTGTGTCAATACACAGAAGTAACCTCAATTAAAATGTTTACTCTTGAAGTAAAAGAATCTCTAGCATATGGTGCATGCATCGGGTGGAGGGGAGATTATCACTAAAAGTTTTTGACGTTGAGTTGATTTAGAACATGTTATATGAAAACTGGAAAGAGAGGAAAGTTATACATTGTGGAAATCTCTGAGGTATCAATGTTTTCTAGATTATTTATTCTTTAATAAATTCAATTCCATGGTATTTTCTCCATAGCCTTACTTATTTTCTCTACTTTAACATCAGGCATGAGTAGACTAAATATGGGAAAATAAATCCAGGACTTACCATGAGGTGATTTGGGTTATTTGGGAGGAATTAAAAGAGTTATACTTTATATCGAATTTCCCTGCCATTGTGTAACATTTTATGCACCTCACAGTTTTGTTGAGGATTTGTTTTCTTTTGTTTTTGGTCTTCCTGATTCTGCCCACACATCCTTGTAGTGAAAGCAGCATACTTTCAGGGTTGTAGCACCAGTTCACTGGAATTTTGTACCCATTAAAGTGAAGCACACACAGCCCAACATTGTTATGTTTTCAACACTTGATGAAAACTTTTCTTATTTTCCAAGTCTCTGTCTAATCCCCCCTGCAGTTTTAATTATTGTTCAATTTTTATGTTTTAACACTGCTTATGGTTGCATTGTGTTTTATATTCGTGTTTTATGCTGGTTTCTTGTTTAGCTGTACTGAATCTTGTATTTTTTTTAATTTACTATCAGGTGGAGCTGGCTTACTGATATTATAAGCTTGGGCCCACCTTTCTTTTAGATTTACCTCCCTCTAGAAAAGATTTTCCTTATTTTCTCCTCATTCCCCATCCCCATCTCAGTCTCAGTGCATCATGGTGCAAGTTGTCCTTTTCTAAAAGTGCGTTCTCATGTGAATGCAATGTACAGGTACTAAGTCACTAAATAAAGTGCAACTAGAAAACTAAATTTGCAGCTAAATAAGTCATCAAGCAGTTGGGTTTATAAATGAAATCAAGTCAATCAGCAACAACATCCTGCATCATAAGTCAATTGCTGTGTGTGTGTGTGTGTGTGAGAGAGAGAGAGAGAGAGAGAGAGAGAGAGAGAGAGAGAGAGAGAAGACCCATTTTGGCATGAGGCTGGCTGGTTTATCTTCATTCATTAGTCATGAAAGTCAATACTTTTACACTTATACCCTTATAGAACTTACAAAATACATACTATGGATACCCAAACCAATATGTTATTATTCAGAGATACACACCATGCACTTTTCAGTGTCTCCTGACAATGATTGGTTTTGTAGGTCCTTCATTTTCTATCCTTGTGAGTTTAAGATTTTGGCTCATCTCTCTAATTAGAAACATAAGATTGGATAACTTTTGAGTTTTGTGAAATGGTTCTGTTTACTTGCAATGGGAAAATGAAGAAGCAATCAACAAAAACATATGACTCTGTGCACACATATTTCACAGTCTCATCCAGACAAATTTTTATATCCTGCAGAAGTGGGTTTGGAGGCAATTCAAAAGTATTCCTTCCAGGCATGTTTATGTAAGAATGTAATGTGAGATATGAGTTTTGTCTTCTCCATTTTCATGATGGATGACCTGATAATGGGCGACACAGTCTATTTCACCTCTGTCCCACTACATAGATGCACTGGGCCATATATACCTTCAAAGCAGTATTCCCTATAATGCTTCTATCAGCATCTTCATGATGACCCTCTAGGCATCAAATATGAACAGTGAGAACATGCAAAATTATGCATTTTGGAGATAGTTTTCATCTCCCTTCTTGCAGAGGTTTGCCAAACTACAACCAGAAGCATATAAGAACTTTTTATTTGGGCAATCCTTCAGTGGTCAGGAGTAGTAAGCATGAGTGATTTTAGCTCCATGCATACTTTTTAATATATTCCACATTTTCAGAATGTATAATACTGTTTTCTACATTGTTGCCATTGGGGACAGCCCAAGTTAAAGATCTAAACATATGTAGGAATAAAGGCTGAACAGAGAGACCTGTCCTGCAGAGTCTTGCAAAGATAGTTGCCATTTTATGGTTCAATAATACTGAAATTAACAAAATTGATTTATGATTAGAAATTCATTGCAGGGTATGAGGGTGGGTTTTAACCAAAGAAGGTGGAGCATTGACATCCTACATACAGACTTGTTATGGGGGGCGTGATCCAGCTGGCACAGAATCAGCTATTCAACATCCAACATGATGAGTAAGGACTCCTAAAAGAATGCAACAATAGAGCAATAATTCAAATTTTCACCCATAATTAAACCATCACTATTAGATGTGTATAGCTCTGTGTTGCAGCTTAAACTGGGACCTGATGTGTTCAATTGTTCTGGTTTCCCTATCACATTCATAAATGCATACGTTATCCATCTCCCTATTCACAAATGCTTTCCAGCTGCTAAGAGCCTAAAGGTTAAGATTTTCAGTTCAATGCTATAGATTCAGGAAAACATAAGTAAGGTAGCACCTAGATAACTTGATTATTGCACTTCTCCCCACCTTCCTCAATCAGTTTATGTCCTCTTTTAGGATAGCCTTTAAACTTTTGTCTCAGGGCTTGATAATTTGATGTAGCCTTTGCTTTCTGTCAACAAGCTCAACTTTCTTGCATCTCATCTCCATCCTTACCAGAAAACTTGTGGAAATGCTTTTCTATCTAGATCAAGGTGGAGAACATTTTTCAGCTTGAGGGCCACATTCCCTTATGACCATCCTTCTGGAGGCAACATGCAACCAGTGTGTGTGACCCAAGTGGGAGTGGTCTGACACACACCACTCTCCATTCTCCATTCAGACAAGAAAGAAGTATTATCACAGTTCAAGAACACATTCCAGTCAAGCAAAAACACCAGAAGAGGGCACAGAGCAGGACCAGTGAAGGATAGGGCCTGGAAGAGTGTGGTCTGGACTGGGCAGAGTCCTGTGGGCCAGGTAGAGAGACCTGGAGGGCCACATGAGGTTCCTCATACCTGATCTAGATCAAGGGATCTAAGACACACAAGCTTTGTTACATGCAATCCTTTAGCTTAATTTATCCATGTTAATTTGATCAGGGCACTAGTTTTCTGCATCAGTTCTGCTAGATCAGTAGCTGTCTTTTCCCTTGGTAAGAATAAAGCCAGATGTTCCAAAAAGATGTTCCACTAATTCCCTCAAGCAGCCATTCATCTTAAGATATTTGTTTGTCTTTAAGATACCACAAGACATTTTGTCCTCAACATTTGTGTCTCAGCAAGCATGGTAATATCTCACTGTGGCCTGTGCCTCATTCTGAAGCCTTCCTAACCTGGGTGGGATTCTCTCCACTCCCTACTTGTAAATACTTACTAAAAATGTTAGGACAGCAGAGAGGGACACAAACTTGGGAGGGTAGGAGTTGGATACTCCTGCACATGTGCAGTATACCCATGACAACCCCATGCACACATTTTTGCAGGATAGTATCTTTGAAGGAAACTGTGAAGAGGAGTCCAGCCTTACCCTTTACCCATTTTATTCAACTTGTGGCCCCTTTCTAGTTATCTCAAAACCTTGTGTTATAACAGTTACAATGGGCTTTCAAATATGCATTATATCAGCCTTCCCCAATCTGGTGCCCTCCAGATGTTCTGGACTGTTAACTCATCTCATACCTGACCATTGGCCAGGAAGATTGGGTCTGATGGGAACTGTAGTCCAAAACATCTGGAGAGCACCAGGTTTGGGGAATGCTGCTTTACATAATAGCTCATTGATGGTTTCTGGTCCCTGCAGGTTATAAGAGAACCTCCTCCCTTACCTTCTAACCTACTCCAAAAAATGATTCATGCTAGCTGCTTAGCAAAGACAAAAATCTGTCACCTGTGAAACAGATAACAGTATGTGCTGCTGTAAACACAACCCATGTAACAGTAGACCACATGCTAGTTTCTTCTCATTTGGGTCAGTTTGGGTGCTGGTAGGCATCAGCCACAATCAATTCTTCTCCACTGTTCTCACTAACACATTCCTAACATTCTAGCAGACAGTCTTCTCTCCGTTACTTTCTTGATTTATTTTTTACTCCTTCTTTCCTAATTGTTTTAAGATACTTGACGCTTTTTGCAGCATGACATTTTGCTGACTTATGAGCAGCTCAAAACAGATGCTTGCTAGGAAAACAGCTGAGATTAAAACCATGCCTTTTGCTTAGGCCTAGGTGGAGTGCTTCTGGGAAGCCAGTTTCTAATGGTTCATCTGGTTACAGGATGTTGCTTTAGGGCTAGGGCTAATGGAAGCATTTAGCATGTTTTTTGCCTCCAAAAAAAGGACCCTCAAGAGAGTTGCTGGCCATCAGAATTGCTGGTTGTCAGCAGATGCTATCATGAGTAAATAATATTTGAAAGCTCATATTTTAAAGTGCTTAACTGCATTCCTATAATAAAAACCATTTCTGAAAGGTATCTCCTTTATGATAACTTATGGCACTATCCAGTTAAATTTAAACTACTTTTCAATCTGATTGGTTTCAAAAGGAAGCCACTTTAGGGCAAAACTACATGTGATACTTGCCTTTCAAGACAAACTTTTTTGCTCACAAATTTCCATTATGGAAGGCCAGAATGTGATTGCAACCTTGGCCTACATAGGAGTAGATTGAGGATCACACACACACACACCCCACACACACAGCCCCTAGTGCAAGAAGTACATGAAGATAATGTCACTGACAATAGTATTATTCTAAAGCCATGAGAATGTCCTCAAGAAGAAAACTGAGCAGGCATTTTTCTCTTTTCTGTATCCCCTGGTAAATGATGCTACATGACCACTTGATGGCAAATTACATGATCTGAGGATGACATGAGGAAAGATTTGGTTGAAAAAATATTGGGGGTATGCTCTTGTCGCTGATGAGGATAAATGTCTCCAGGCACTGCAAGCAGTTTATGTTTTTTTAAAAAAGGGTTACATGAAACAGTGCAGTGTGATTTTATATTTTTAACAAGCCTGCTTCAGTGTGGGAAGATATTTTTACACTGCATCTCTTGAATACCATGAGCTGCTGGGGGCGTGATCTGTACATTCCGCACACTTCTGTGTGTGCATCCCTGTCCCTCTGCATGTTGTTAACCTTCATCCAATAAGGCAAACACCTGAAGAGGGCTAATATCATCCCAGGGTAGACCACTGCCTATGGCAAATACCCTGTGTGTGGTGGTAACTATTAAGACACATGAAGGCACACAGAGGTCATACAGAGTGTTCTTCCACAACTGCTGAGCATAAAACAAAGGAGGAAATCTGAGGAGAAACAAAAATATTCTGAATATAAAACCGTAGCCCTTCGAGTGAGCGCATATTGTTGTTCTCCTATGCACCAAGGTGAGAAAAGGGGAAAGGTTCTGCAATGAAGGTCAACCCTTTATTTCTGCTCTTAAATTTCCTATAAATTTCTTAGCCTGCGCAAAAATCAAGCGAGCTTAATGTAACATCCATATGTTCTATGGTTAAGGAGGTTAACCTAACTTTCACAGATTCTTAGGTTCAACTATGGACCGTCTGCATCTGGTCTTTGTCAAGATTTATTCATTGTTTGGGAGAAATTATGTCCTAGTGTCACAAAGACCATGCAACATAGAAGCACTCTAAAATAAAATATGGTTTTCAACCAGGCTCAACATTTTATTAGGTTTTCTGCTTTGCAAGGACTGGACAAACCACTTGAAAGTAGACCATTGAGTGCTAACACCCAGACTGCCAAACAAGCCTTCTAATATTGCTCTCAACAGATAATATTATTTTAGTTTAGGTCTCCGGTGGCTTCGAAACCTAGTATGGAAACTTTTAATGGTTCTCAACCAAGGTGGGTTGTATAATAACTAAAAATAGCTCACAGAAACCTTAAGTAATTGTACAAAAAAAGAAAGTGGTCTCACTAAGGTTTCTAGTTGGCAGTCCACCTTGCCAAAAAAAATAATAATAATTAGCAGCAGCAGCACAATAAGATCTAGAGAAAACCCTTTATCAGCGTAACAGGAACTTGCAGAATGGCTCTGACAACAATCTAAATAAAAATAGTAGGAGCAACTATTCCTTGGATAAGAAGTATTATTACTTTAAAACTATCATAGTTTTATCATATTCAGCACAAGCAATATTGTATCCAGATATACTTTATTCATCCTGAGTTTTAAAAATGCACTCAAAATGCACATGATGCTTAAATCTGAAACTCGTTAGTCTGGAGCAAACCTTTTGACTTGAGCAGTATATATATCAAAAGCTTTCGACTATGCTTTTCTTAATAAGGATGATATCCTAATTTGTGGCTTCTCAGAAAGGTAAATTTAATAATCTCCTAATGGCCCCTTTTAGTGCATCAACGACTTGCCTAAGGGAATTGTAGCAGATTCTTTCTAACTTATTAGAAACTGGTGGAACCCTTGTGTTGTTCACATTGGTATATGTCTTTTAATGGCTTTAATATCAAGCATCCTTTCAAGGGAGTTATAACAGGGGGTTGCAGTGAATATTCTGCCATTGCTGCTGAGCTCAGAAATCAAAGCATGACTAACATTTCAAGGGGACCTAGTTTCAGCAAAAACAAAAAACAGAGCTGGAAATGACTGGCTTATGTATGTGCTTGTTCATGCTATCAGCTGCTAAATGCTTGCCAACTTTTTTATTTGGTTATTGACCAAAAAAAGAATACACAGAGAGAAAGCAATGACTACATTTGTTCTGGTTTAACTTCAACAGTAGTCCAAGCAGAAAAATAATTGGCTAGCTCTGCACAAAGCAAAGTAGAAATTTGCTTTTGGCTCTCCCCCGCCTCTCTCAATCAGCTAATTGAACAAGGAAGGGGAATGCAGGCATCCTGTAGGTTTTCTGCAGGATTCTTACCACTTGCTTGGCATTTATTTACTGTTCCAGTATTTTATTTATTGTCCAACATTTGTTATGGACTGCAAAGCTGAGGGCCTGAGGTTGGGACCTAGGCTGATGGGCTGTCTTGGAGTATGTTCAGATATCAGAGTCTTCTTGTGGAAGGTACTCAGCAGACAGCATAACAACTCTGGATTTTAGGCAGGCCTAGTGTAAATGCTAGGAGTGTAGCCTTCTGCCCTTGCTAAGTCAACAGAGCATTTCCTTTTTCTGCAGCCCCAGGCACCACCTTCCCTTGTTGGCCACTTACACTTCATCCCCAAAAGTGGGGGACACCAAAAACAGGGCACAGATTTTCATAAGCTAATGTGTTTCTATATATGCCAATTTAGAAGGGGAAATACTACAATTTAAATAGAAATACAAGACATTTCACCATTGGGAGGAGGTTTGTGCCCAGTTGACCTATGCGCTTGCTTAGTCTGCTGTCCAGATGTGAAGTGCTGATGGACAACTTTAAAGCCTCTGCTCTTATTTGTTCTGGTTATCTTTAAACGAGTCTTGTACTGGACAGTCCTTCAAATAGAGAACTGTCCTCTATAAAAATTCTACATGTGGCCCCTCTATTCCATATCCAGCCTTCCTGCTCAAGCCCCAGCTCCAGCAACTATTTCTAGCAGCCCTCAGCTAGAGAACATGCTCCTAGATATAGGAGTGACTATTTTCTACTGTGGGTGTTTGGAGGAGTTTGTGAACGCTTTTCTTCACTTGTCACATTGGTGCTATTCCACCCTGTGATTGCAGTGCTGAAGACCATTTCTAACTGCCCTTATGAATGATGCTTTCTCTCCCATCACTGGTGACTGGTCCACTAGGGCAAAAAGGGAACCTTAGACTGCCTGTGCCGGCCTTCTTGCTTACAAAATGTCAGAGGCTGATTCTGCCTCACATTGGCTCTGGTTCCATCTACTATTTATTTATTTATTTATGAATGAATGAATGAATGAATGAATTATCCTGCTGTTTCTCCTAAAAGAACCCAGGTTTCTGGGCCTTCTGCTCTACCAATCCCAATGAGCACCAGCCAAGACTATTTGCCTTGGAAGGGATGCAGGTAGCAGGGTCAACGTAGATGAAAACTGACCGAGAAAGAAAGCTTCTGTGGCAGTTTCATTCCAGCAACTGAGGTTGTGGTCTGTCCTGTATTCTTCCTGATTATTGAAAGGGCAGAGGGTTGAGTGTCTTGTCTCAAAGCACCATCTAAACCATTCACAAATGGGAAAGGGGGAAGAGAGGTATCACTATGATATCTCTCTCTTTGTCCCTCCCTCCTCCTGAACCTGCCATTCCTTGTCCCAGAGTTCCAAAAGGAGCAAAACGTAGTAAGATAGAAAAAGAGGAAAAGAAAACAATAAATTCAATTGTTGTTGTTACTTAAGCAAGTAAGTAAGTAATAAAAAAGGAGATATGGAGCTTAGACGAGCTCCAAGAAAAAAATTAAAAAATGAGCCCTGGCCTATTCTGAGGACATGGAAGCGCAGGAAAGCCTTCCCTTGGGAAAATTAGCAGTAAACCTTGCCCTTTGCTAGGAGAAGGCATTTCCCTCAAAATAAAACCTGCCATCTCCCAGCCGGACTATGCTCCAAAACATGCTTTTACATCAAACAAAATAAAATGATGACAAACAAATTCCTGTTGATTAATATACTTTCAAAAGCAGAATGTTGATTTGCAATAAACGAGTTTCTGTGAAGCATTTAGTGACTCAAGGAATACTAATTTAGCTCCGAGCTCCTGTTGTTTTGTCCCAGCTCCTGCCAACCTAGCAGTTTGAAAGCACACCAGTGCAAGTGGATAAATAGGTACCACTGCGTCGGGAAAGTAAACGGTGTTTCTGTCCGCTCTGGTTTCTGTCATCGTATTCCATTGCACTAGAAGCAGTTTAGCCATGCTGGCTACATAACCTGGAAAGCTGTCTGTGGACAAACACTGGCTCCCTCTGCCTGAAAGTGAGATGAGCGCCGCACCCCATAGTCATCTTTGACTGGACTTAACTGCCCAGGGGTCCTTTACCTTTATCTAATGTAGCTGGCCTTTTTTCAACAATATATTTATTGGTGTTCTGATTGAAAACAACAACAACAAGCAAACATAAATTCAGGCAGCATAAACCATTGGGATATCTATATTTTAAAGCAAGGCACTCTGGTGGGCTAAGTTATCCTGTTTCCTGTCTTAAACCTGGACCTCAGTTGTGTGCAAAGGACCCAGTTTGTTCATTTATTTTTTATTTAGATCCTGGTTTTCCAATTATATGTCCAGTGACTGCATGTATAAACCCATGATTTCTTTTTTTGCAGAAATTGCAAAACCTCCAAACCAGAAATAAACAGGGACTGATCATCCTTCCATGACTGCAATGTGTTTCTCGAATTTACAAGCAGGTTGCTGGGTACATGAATAGTAATGTTTTATAATAAAATTTAGAACAGAATTTTACAAAAGCCATGCTCACTATTTTTAATTGGTGTATCAACTAAATCATTTAGCCAATTTGAATAACCAAGTTTGGATAATCAAGTTTAGCAACTGTGCTAATAAAGAAGTAAATCTGGAACTCTACATATTCCATTAGGGCATTTCTAAGTGTACTCTAGGTTCTTTTTTAGCAACCTATTTAAAATTGTTAAGCTTTTGTTAATACTCTTTCAAGAATTCCTCAGAAAGTAAATTTGGCAATTAAAAAATAGAAAATTCAGCTTGGGTAGGATAGACATTTTTAATGATGTTTATTCTACTCGAAAGGGATAAGTTTCAGCTAAATGATACTTTTAACTTTGAGTCAATTTTCTTAATTAATGGTTGGGCATTATTGTTATAAAGATCCAGACTGCAGATAGACATATAGTGAGATATCTTATCAGTCCTTTTGAGCAGTGGAATCAATTTATCTAAAAATGTGCCTGGAGCAATAATTCTCTCTTTAACATCTCAGAATGTTTGGTTGTTTTAAATTTATTACCTCATCTTATATATAGTGTACACGTGTAGATCCCATGTTGCCTCAAAGAAATCAAAAGATGTAACTGTTCCAAGAAATGTCTGGCTGTGTAAGAACAGAATGTGACTTTCCCCTCAAACATCCAGACTGCACATTCCCTCAAAAGTTATACACATCTGAGTAAAACCATCTAAATACTACAATATTCCATATTTCTGCCATTGATTTATACATTTCCTTCTAACATATTTATTTTCACCCATTTCATATCCACTTTCTTGCTCAACCATTCTGCAACGTTCAGTCGCTCTTAAAAGGGAAGATAAAATTTGCTACTAAAGACATTCACATGAAGTAAAATCATATGTTATTCCCCTTTCCCAAATTTGCTCATATTCATGTACTATGAATTAAAATTCAGCCCCATAAGTCTTCATTATTCTGGCATTTAATCATATGGAAAATGTGGTAATTTAATTAAAACAAGTAACATAGGTTGGATGTCCCTTGGGATGCAAACCAAGGGAAAATGATCTAATCCATCGGGTTTCCATTTTGAAAATGTATTAATATTAGACCACAAGACCACAGCAAAAAATGCTGTTCGTTTGCAATGCTGTAATCTGATGCTGAAACAATTTCAATAGAGGAAGCCAAAATGTACACTGTTCTGTCTCAGTGCCTGCACCAGGCGCTTGTCAAAGTATAATGGGACCTAGAAAGATCTTATAAGAATGCAAGCATGGCATTGCTTTTGATCAATTCCTGAACAAAACTCATGGATGGGAGTAAGATACAGGTGATGGAGAGAAGACCCACAGGCATATTTTAGCTTTGGATACTTGCTAACAGCTAGATTAGTTTCCTAAACATGCAGTACTTTACATATTGCTTCAGGTTAAAAGAAAATTATTGTAACATAATATTCAAGGGTCAAAAAACTTGTGTGTCCTGCTGAGTTTCCACTTTCTCCAAGATTAGAGAGGCATTTACTATAATACTACTAGTTGAGATTTATACATAACCAGATTGGCAACTTTGACCTGCTCACTGAGCAAATATTTTCCTGTTCACAAACACCAAATCCAGAGTGTTGGTTAGAAATCTGAAATCATCTTTCTTAACAAGAATCGTATTAAACCATTTTGATAGATAAAGTGATAACTTAAGGTGGCTCGTGCATGCATGTTTCTGTTCTGAAGACTGAGCTGGTGAATGATCCGTCACAGACATGCCTTTTACCAAAATAAAAATTGTAAATGTGCATATACAGTAAGCCCTCAACTTGCATACATTTAACTTGTGTGCATTCAACTGTGGCAAAAATAATAATAAAAAATTGAAAATTGAAAGGGGGCAAGGTTCCAGAGAAAATGACTTTGGCAATCCCACCTGTCATTGATTCCAATGGGTTTTGACTATACGTGATTTTGGCTTTAGATGCAATCCCCAAAATGTAAATCCTGCATAAATTGTGGGCTTACTGTATGTGCAAGAACTGGGTAATCAGATTTTCATAGTCTCTAATTGTCAAAGAGAGTTACAAATACAACTCAGCTTCATAGGCCCCCGTGTAGCAAGACAAGAAGCAAGTCATTTCATCTGTCTATGGCATCTCAAAAAACCTTTCTCTTCTCAGAGCCTGCTGCTGTATCTATACCATCTTCCAAATTTGGGAGAAAATAATCAGTACAGCTGTTTATTTATTTAATTACGTAAGTATTTAGAACCCACACATTCATGAAAGTATATCAAGACAGTATACAACATATAAATCATAAGAGCATCCACAAATAATTAATTAACAAGTTAATCAACAGTAATTAAAAGCTCACTGAAACATCAATAAAACGTCAGTAAATATTGCATGGTTAAAAAGAGAAATGAATTCATATGTTGATGTCAATGTATACAGATACATTAAAATTAAAAATTAGTCCATTTTAATGCAATTCATTCAAAGAAATAAACTTTATTCTAAAAGGTGGGGAAATGAGAGAGGGGAAATGAGGGAATGTTATGACCAGGGAAAAATTAAGCTAAAATAAATTACTATTTTCCACAAAGTAGAAGGAAAACAATATAGGCCTTCTTAACAGAAGGAAGAGCACATACCTTTGTGCAGTACAATGCAAAGCATATATGACTTCTTAATTGGTCCACTGGGAATATAAATCCTGCAGCTATAGACACACCCCCTTGATAGAACAAGAAGCCAAAAACTTAGCAAGTCACTGACACTGAAAGACTAAGGCAGAGTCTATTTTTAGATGCTGAGTTACTAGAGCAAAGAAGAAATGATGGAACTGAAGCAAAAAAATTCAAATACATATTGAAAATTTCAAATACAACATATTCATTAGGACTGAGCTAAATATTTGTCAGTTTCACTTTTCACATAGAGAGTTTCCCTTTCAAGGTACAGCTTTATGTCAAAATGTAGGCAGCATATGCCAAAAAGCCACACATTACAGGCATTTTCAAGGGGATAAGCTTCTCAGCCTTGGAGCTTTTGAGGCAAGCTGTAAAGGGACATCCTTGGAGAAATACTGCAAGCTCAGTCAAACATGTTGTGCAATTCATGCACAGCCTTAAAAGAACAAGTCAATGGAAGCTCCCCAGCATCAGCTGAAATGCAGTATGATCTCCAGCGAGGACCACATATGCATTGGTGGATATTGCTCAATATTTAAGAGGGAGAGTATTAGCTCTTGTCTTATGCCCAAAGGACCTGGATCAACAAAACATACTAGCTGTTGCTTCTACTTTGCCAAACCTTTATTAGGCATTACAAGTATGGGTCATCTTAAAACATCCATATATAAAATTTAAGAATATATACAAATAAACAGCCATGTAAAATATATAATAATAAGGATTTCCATTGGGATTTCCAGCTAAATAGTGCCATTCACCACTCTAATAGATACTATTAACAAAAACTCAGACACCCTTGCAGTTTCAGGTTAATGTCCAACAAATAGAATCTGATATTTTCATTGTGCTGTGATGTTAGACTACCCAAAAAAAGGGGATTTGCATAGCTGGTTGTACACTGGACAGTATAAAAGGCTATGTTCTACAGTGCCCGGCACATTCAAAGAACATCCACAATATGTATCATTTCTGGGGATGTTTAAATATCTGCCCTTGACAAAAGATGAGGGGAAAACATTCAATCAGGCTAACATAAAGGACTGGAATTATTAATTTTGAGACATGTGACCCTGTTACCTATTGCATTTAAACCATAGAACTTGGAGGCGCAAATTTTATTTAAAGCTGACTCGATGTTTTGTTTTTTAATGTCCCTTAATCTGGTTTGAATATTGTGATAAATATAGTGCTCACAAGAGTTCTAAGTCAATACAAATAGATCTGATTTTGCTATGTAAGAGTTGGAACCATCTGGATTTACAAGAGTCTTTAAGTAAGTTGGAAAGCAGATTTGAAGGTTGGCAACGAAAATGGCAACGCAACCAGCATTTTACAGTGCTAGCCCACACCCAATATTCCATTGTGTGTATACCTAGTTCTGCACACATCATCTCATACTTGATTGAACTTGGAGCCTCAGGATACTAGCTGTTGGCTGTGGAAGAGCTGCACCATCCCATTGCTAGTCCAGGACTAGCTCAAAGAAGGACCCAGTTCAAATAAGTTCCACAGCTTCTACCTTTAATACTCCAAGCATAAATCCTCCCCCAGGTCCTGGGGAAATCAGCAGACCTATCCCTGCCCCACCCACAGTTAAGCATCTTTAAGAATAATTATGTAATAAGAAGCGGTAGATTCCTTTCTGTGATGATCAAAAGAAATGAACAGTTCATTGTTCTTAAGAAATGGTACTCTGAAAATGTTGTCACCATACATTATGTCCTGTATATAAATTAGAAAACCGTGCCCACTATATCTTTGAATGTCTTTTTTCCATTTAAATTTGCAAGGATTATTCGTGCAGCATTTCATAGCTGAAAATAACATTAATAGTATTTAAACTTTTCATGTCTCACCATCCACAGCTAGAATAATATTAATTCTTCCCTGCCTCAGGGTAGCTTCTGCTTTTTTAAACAGACATTTATAGAGAAGTAAAAGAAAAACAAATTGAGTTACTCACTTCAAGAAAAGAGAGTCCTAAATTTATAATATAACCTATGTAATCCAAAACCATCAAAACTTTGCTATATATTAAATATCACTTATGGCTTAACCAGTTCAAATGCTTTCACCTATGCTGTGGTCAAGAAGCATCATATACTCTGAAGCCCCAGTTTCTGTCAATCAGGACAGACACCTGCAGTCCCTAGAACATAACCCAAGCCCTATGGCAGCCTACTATAGGGGTTTAACCTGCCAATCTGGAATTTCTCCCATATGATATCTATAGCTAAAAATAAATATATTTGCTAATGAAGTCTACTCAACTTCAGACAGCAGAGGTATGTGACTTCCTCTATTTAAATTTAATTAGAATATGGGAAGGAATGATCCCAGAGCCTCTTTTACATTGCAATATTCCAAAAGTATCAGACCTCTTGCCTTTTGCCATTTGTAGAGTTGACAGTACAATATCAAAGCTTGCAGCCGTTTAAAGCATTCTGAATCATTGTTGTCTTCTTCCCAGACATTCATATGGAAGATTTTAATGATACTCCAAAGAGCACAAGAAGAGCCTTGGTGGATCAGACCAAGGCCAATCTAGTCCAGCATCCTTTTCCCTTATAGCAGCCAACCAGATGCTTCTGCAAAGTCCACAAGCAGGACATAAGGACGAAACCTATCCCCGCTGCTGTGGTTCTCACCCACTGGTGTTCAGGGACATGCTGTCCCTGAACTGGAGGTTGCATAGAGCCATCGTGACTATTAGACATCGACAAACTTTTTCATCCTCCATGAATCTGTCGCCTTATAAATAATATTCCTCATATTCCAAAGCACTGCTTCTGACTATTATACATTCTGTTTCCCATCCCTCCTCTTCTCTCCCCTCCCTAGTCAGGGCTCTGGGGCAAGGGAAAACCATGGAGTCTGGAAAAGGCAAGTGTGTTCTTGAAAGGATAAGGCAGGAGATGATTCTGAAGATGTGTTATGTCAAGGTACTTGCCCATTCTTCCACCACAAGTTTCAGGAAGTATGTAAAAAATGTTGCTCAGAAACCTTGTATGTTCCAAATCTACTTAATGTGCATAGGTCAAGTAATTTTACAGGATCATTGCATGCCTTTCTCCCAAGTTTTTAGTGCATATTGGTTCAGGTTTAGGTACATCATCTAGAATATGTTCTGGATGATGCAGTTATCTGTCAGGCGGCAGAGGAACCAACCTCCACGGGAGGTTGCCAGGAACGGACAAGACAAGGAAAAGTCCTTACCATCTGCTTTTATTCAATATCCACAGAGAGAGGCTTGGGAATGCAGCCTCTCAGAATAATGATGTTGCCCCGAGTGAATCTCCATCTCTCCTACTTCCTCATGAGTCACTGTCACAGGTGCTGACTGTCACCCTTTGCCTTTGAGCTCTTCGCTCTTCTACTTTCAAGGCCTGCCATGTTCTGGGAGAGGGAGGGTCTGGAATGCTTTCTGAAGACACTGAGTCCATCAGCTGTCACTCCCCTGGTGCTTCTTCTTTCTCCTCCTCCTGTCCCATTATTTCCCAGCTTTCCCCCTCATCTGCCTCTGAGCTGCGACCTCTCTCAAACCCCTGTTGTAATTCTGAACTGTCTTCTTCCTCTCTAGAAGGAAGGGGAGGCTGTCTCCACCATTCCTCCTCTGCCCAGTCCATGCCATTATCTCTATTTCATTTCTGAATGAGAAGGCCAACAAATAAAATAGCTATAAAGCATGCAGAGAATCTTGACTATATTGGCCCTACACCTCCCCTGTTAACAGAATACTTAGCATTATCAAAAGTTCAAACAAAAGTGATTATGGGAAAAATTTTGCTAACCCTCAAAGAACTGTGATGGTGAAAATCCCAGTTCAAGGCATCAGCTTTCACAATGTTATTATAACTTGGATTGAGTACCACATCCTTTCTCTTTACCAACGTAGCCACTCTAAGTGACGTATTTGGTGATGTTTGGCATATGGCATCATTATTGCCCCAAGACTGTGCAGTCATAAATTATTTATAGATTAACTCACTAATCCCCTCTGTTTTATATGGGTAAATAAAGAGCAAAATATAAACATTTCAGTCTGGCTGAGTTTCAAGAATTATCTCCGTCCTCTGCAAATATATATATATATATATAACCAGAAACAGACGTATTATTTGATGGAGTTCATCAAACGTTCGTTTCTCTTCAAGTGAAGACAAACAAGGGAGAGTCCAAGAAACTCATTTCCCCACCCCACTCCCGTGTCCAAGCTATCGTGTCGAACAACACCTGGGTTTTTAAGAGACCCAGTGTTTTGAGAAAGGTGCATGAATTTCGTTATTTTCCAAAATCAGTTAAATTAAAGCACATGGGTCTGTCACCATTTTCCAGATGTTCTGCACTAAAAATTGCACTGCAAATCAAGCATGCACATACATACGCAAATAAAAAGAAATATCGTAGGCAATAAAAAGGTTTTTAAAAAAACAAAACTATGCATATTTTGCTCAAGGCAATGCATGTAATGCACTAAAGCAGCTTCTTTTGCCAGCAGGGTGGTGGGGTGCGGGTAACCTGTATAGTAATGTACAGCATAATCTTATGTGTGTTAGTTCAAAAGCAAATCTCATTGAGTTTAGGGAAACATATTCCTAGGAAAAAAAGGCATAGGATTAGAGCTGCAGATAAATCTAAAGGTATAGGCCTCCCTACACAGAAGTTGGGGGTCTGGATGGAAGGAGTACACTTCCCAGCAACTGCCCTTTGTACACACAATGTGGCAAAAAGAAGTCACCAGCAGATCAGGGCTTGCGTAGAGGCAAACGTGATGAGACAAATGCATCTTTTAACCACTTAAGTTATGCTAGCAGGGAGTCATGGAGATAAGCATAAAGAGAGAACCTGGAGAATATATCATCAGTGAAGACCCCCAAAACCACCCCTAAAAATAAATACACAATAGACACAGAATTTAGTTTAAGGTTTTTTGGCATTAATTTTGGCCACAACTTTATTGATTACAGAATGTGAGTGGTTGCTTAGGCATTGGTTCCAGACTATCTGAACCTGCACAGTGGCAGAAACAGGACTGACACTGGGCACCACCATATGTCAGTAAGGGAAAGCATCCGGGGGAGTGAGAAGCTGGTTTCGATCTCACAGGTCACCCTAGATGCTCCCAGGGGCTCTGGCGTGGCCCTAGCCCCTTGACAAGGTTCGGACAAAGCAAGACGAGCCCCTGGATTCCTTTAACGGAATTCCCTAGCAGCAGCGATGGAGGGGTAGGCACAGCCAACCACTTACCCTCCACAAAACATTGAACCAATGCCTAACCGCCAACCTTACAAAGTTGTGACGATTTGCTAAACGGTAGGCAAAAACCAAATGACAACAGCCAATCAGCCAAATGGCAAAATTACTACCGGGCCCCTGCTCCAAAACAGACGACCTCTAGACAGGCATAGCAAAGCCAAAGAACAGCCCTAAATATAGGGTGGGAGGGCGGGTGATCCAATGCACGTCGCAGGAAAGAGAAAGCTCCCAGGAAATGTGGAGCAGCTTAAATAGCCCCTCGGTAGCCAATAGACGACCCAACAGGCCAAATTTCTGCCCCTGCAACCAAGGGGCAACCAATGGGTTGTTGTGGCTATCCAAACAGTCCTGCCCCACAACAGGGAGGCGGTTTAGGTGATCTCACCACAACACGTGCCCTCCATGATGGAGGACGCGATTTGTAGCATGGAAGTGGAGAGTGTCAGTCTGCTATTGGAAGATACAGTGGTACCTCAGGTTAAGTACTTAATTCGTTACAGAGGTCTGTTCTTAACCTGAAACTGTTCTTAACCTGAAGACCACTTTAGCTAATGGGGCCTCCCGCTGCTGCTGCCGCGCTGCTGGAGCACGATTTCTGTTCTCATCCTGAAGCAAAGTTCTTAACCCGAGGCACTATTTCTGGGTTAGCGGAGTCTGTAGCCTGAAGCGTATGTAACCTGAAGCGTATGTAACCCAAGGTACCACTGTATCTGAAAATCCTTTCAATACACAATTAGTAACACACCATCACCTTAAAGTACATTCTTTTCCCCAAAGAATTCTGGTCACTGTAGTTTGTTAAGGGTTGCTGTGAAATGTAACTCTATGAGGGTGAACTACAGGGCCCATATTTCTTTGAGGAGAAGTATGTGCTTCATATGTGATTTAAAGCTATAGTGCATACACAGCCTTACTTCAGTACTAACAATAGGACTATGTCTTCCATTGTACCTGAGGGCACCCGCCTAACTTAGCAGGTGTGTACAGCTTTGTCCTCCAACATTCTTCTTTGGCAGTATTTTAGCCAGGGCTATATATTGTATATCAAGTAGCTGCACAGCCCTTTTCCCCCATCCTGTAACATGATCAAACATAATGCACAGATTTTGAAACATTGTCTTTTTTGTCCTCACAGGAATGCCAGAATTATGGCCCCAAATCTTTTCTTTAATAGCCAAGTATGGCTGTCCCCCTTAATTAGGAAAACTGGAGCCATGATAACATTAAGTATTTGCTATTAGTGATCTGTGGTAGATTTCTATCACAAATTTCCATCACAATCTCCAAGAGATTGACTTCCAGTAAGAAAGAATGATTACATTCAATGTAGAACCAGACAGAAATTAGGAAGGTCCTCTTGAAATGATTTTTTAAAAGGCAAGATCAACTTCGTTTGGAAAACTTTAAATGTCTGGGAAGTGTAGTGGAATACTTTTTTTAAAGCACAATGGACTAGCAAGAGCAAACAATAAAAATAAAATATGAATGATTAAATAAAAAGTTATTTCCTAAAATAGACCCACTGACTCAGCTCACCTAACTCAGAAGTTACTTACTCAAAAGCTAACCCTACTGAGTTTAATGCAGCTTATTCATAGGTACGTGTGTACATAGGACTGCAGCCTAAGTAGAACTGAAAGAAAACCTTTCTAAAAACTGGTAAAAGTCTCAGCACTGAATCACCCCATGTATGCAGTAAACAAGATGCACTATAAAAAAGGAAGCACATATTTGAGGAAACACAAATATGCTCAGTGAAGAAATACTTTCAGGTTCTAAAAAATTCTGCTCAGATCTTTATTACAAGCTAACTTAAAACCTAGCAGTGAGAGTTCAAAACCCCTTTGAATGCTGAACTTTCAATTACAACTGAGTAATTATAACTGAAGTCTGAAGGAGGAAAGCACAATTCATTCTGAATGCCATTTTTATTATAAACCCTGTTGCCAGCTAACCACAGTTTGCATGCTTGTAAAACCCTAAACTGCTATCTCCACATTTCCAAAATGCTTTGGCTTGTTGCCACCTAGGAATGTCATGCTAAAATCCTATGACTATCATCATGATTTCTTAGAACCAGCAACCAGGAGCCAAAGATTTCTCTAGATGAAGCTGGTCAGGCTGGGGAACCTGTAGCCTTTCATATGTTGTGGACCTACAACTTCCATCATCCCTCACCACTGACCTTTCTCATGAGGGCTGATGAGTGTTGGAATCCTAACACCACCTGAAGGGCCACAGTTTCCTCTTCCCGCCCTAAAATATTGTGCAAATTCAGTAGGATTCTTTTTCCCTCTGAAGAGCAGATCCAACAAAATCTCTGCTCCTGCCCCCCTCCCCAGTACCATATCACTCTCTGCTTCTTTGGAAACTATACCTCAGTTAAAAAATGGTTTGCCATGTCTTACTGTTAGGCAGTATTCCTGCTTTGGAATGAACCTACCCATTTTGTCCCACCTGAGACCCATTTTCAGATCAGAACATAGTTTTGTGGATTAAGCCACATAATCTGTGAATTGACATGCACATATATTCCCGTTGTACTTACAAGGTTGTCTATGAGCTGCCTCATTCTTTCTTTAGCATTTAACAGCTGATTAGAGTAGACAATACTTCCTATGTACCTATGACACAGCCATTTTTTGTGCAATTTCCTTGATAGTCTTGCAGGGACATTGTATGAGGAGAAGGATGACTTCCTCCATAAGTAATTGGAGGCAGCCATCTTTTCCTCGGTGCAATTATTCAGTACAATTGAGTTTATTGTGAAATTGGTGCTGCAGAAAATCCAGTGAGTGAAAATAACCTGTTATGTATTTGCAGTCACTGTAGAAGCTCATTAGCACCTTTGTGTGTGTGTGATTTGTCATGTGTAGTGTCCCACCTATAGAGGTAAGTGCTGCATGCTGAAAGAACTGTTCTTTCAAGATCTCTACATCTTACATATGTGTAGGGGGTATCTATAAGTGAAGAACATACATTGTTCTTAAAATAATTCAATAATAATAATAATAATAATAATAATAATAATAATAATGTGGAGGTCTTGCACAATATCAGTTTATCATTCTAGTCCAACCTTTATCTAGTCCAGATAAATATCACTCCTATGCAAATATTCAGTACTGAGGCGGGAGGAACGGAAACATGCTAATTGTATAGCTAGTGACATTTGCTCTTTTAGTAATGGTACACAAATACACAAAGATAAAAAATTTCTGACTGCATGCCCCAAACAGAAAAAGATAGTGAAGGGTGAGCAAGGAGTGATTGAGGGACGGAACAGCAGCAGCAACAACAAAAACACTTCTCCATATATTTTCTGTCAAGCTCCACCCACTGATGTGGATGGCAAGTAGCAGAAGAGTAATTAATATCATGGGAATATGTGGGAACTAATCTGTCAAAGAGAGATAGAGAGAATACCTAGATCTGAACAGTTCGTTTGTGATATAATACCCCTATCTGGAAACACCCTAGATTCTTATGTTGGTGTAGCACTTGACTCTATCAGTTTGCATCAGCATTTCACATAGACCACTGATGAGAGGGTATGAAACATAAGATGAGTGGAAAAGAGAATCTATATGTCAACCACCAGCACACCCATTGCCATTCATTAGGAGGTGCAGGTGTGATCTGAGGTCATATGAGGCCACTGTCTTGCTGAAGCTAAGCACCAGGGCCGACTTACCCATAGGTGCTAGGGGTGCAGGGCACCTGGGCGCCGGGCTCTCAGGGGCGCCAGGCCAAGAGTCTGGGGCCAAGATTTGAAGTCTGGTGACTGGGAAGAGCCGACAGCCAATGCCGAGCGGAGCAGAGCCCGTCGGAGCACTGCAACTCTTCTGCTGTGGGCGAGCAAGGCACTGAGGCAGCCGGCCAGCTCCACCCTCCTGCGCACCTGGGATTGGTGGGCCGTCGAGGGGCCCTCCCAGCGAAACTGCGAAACTGTTGTTGCGCTGGGCTCTGCTTGCCCCCCCCCCCAGGTGCCTGGTGCCCTCTGCCGTGCACACCTTGCCAGGGCCAACCCTAAAAAAATGTCAACAACTTTGGGCTTCCCCCCAAAAAAGGTCAACAACTCGGGGCAATCTGGGGTGGCGTTGGGCGGATCTTTGCACTCTGCGCCACATATGCTTAAGACAGCCCTGCTAAGCACATCTGGGTTGGGGCAGCAGCTAAAAGAAAGAAAGCAAACAGAATAAATATATAAGTGAGAAAATAGCTTGGGCAGTTATCAGCATGAAGAAAGGAAATAAAAGGATGTTTTCTACTGTGGAGTCTTATCATCATTCAAGATTAGAAGGCCAGCACAAAAATGGACACAAAGGACATTTTGCGCTATTTCAGTAACAGAGAGACATAAACAACATGCAGAAGGATTTTTTTATTTTTTTAAAAGGAAACTAGATATTTGTGGCTCAGATGTCAGACCAAACTAAAAAGGAAAGGCGGGGGGGGGGGGGAGATGTTTAACTTTCAGCTCCATCACCACTGAGGAAGTACCTTGAAGGGGACAAGAGCACTTTAACAAAGTGGGATGCTTAACTGATTCTCAGTCCTCCTTTGTCACTTTCATCTTAGCAGTACACAGAAGGAAGCAGACTTCCGTGCCAACCCTTGGCATGAGGAGCACACACTGAAAGAAAGAGAGCCGGTCAGCCCAGGGACAAAAGGGGAAGCTGTTAGAGACTGCAGCCAAATCTGCATAGACAAAGCAGCTGGCAAGAGAGAGTGACAAGGAAGAGGCTTGTGCCTGTCTCTTGTGGAGAACTGCAACAGCATAATCATAAACCCCAAAAGACCTTACCAAGGAGAGCTGCCTGCAAAGGAAAAAACAAAAACAAAAAAATCCTCCAATTACCGCTTGAGGCAGTTCTATTAATCTGTAGAAGAACTCCTGACAGAATGTCTATTCAATCTTCCCCCAATGTATTCTGCCTAATGGGAACCTTATTATGTTTGACACTGAGAGTAATTACCTCATGAGAATTTTGCATACGAGAGGAGCAAAGGCTTTAATTTTCTGCAGGTGTCTTAGACACATTCAGTGCCCAAAAGAATTAGGTGCAGTAAGCTACAGTAAGTTCCATCTTTATGTTAGCCAAAGACCACATGACTGGTTGGGCTTTGGAGGACAGATGTTCTAGAATATTCCACTGCAGACTCTCTTGGAGATTATCTGAGCACATATGGCAGCTCATGTAGCAGTCTCTATTTTCCCTAAATGGCATGCAAAACAAGGAAGTTGACAAGCCCCTCTGCTTTCTTTGTAACTATGTGATTGGTGACTGTTTTAGATATGGGGAGCTTGGGAAAGCGGTCAGATAGATGATCTACCTAGTTGATAGATGGCTGTACCAATCACCCCACAATTTGAGCATATGTTATTCAATGTGAATTGGGAGTTGAAATGATGGGGTTGTGGTTTGTTTTTTTTAGAATATGAATTCAAGACGCTTGCGATCAGTTATAATTGTGAACAGGCACCCATATATGTTTCAAGGAAAATAATGTTGTGAGATATATGCCTGACTCCGCATGTGTGTCCAGTGCACATGTTGTTGTTTTTGCCATCTGTCTGTCTCGAGAGACAATGGAATGCGCTTCTGGGCATGAAGGCAAACCACTGTATTAGCCGCACCAAAGTGACCTCCCCAGGGCCCAAGCTTGGGCAGTGTATGAAGGTCCTGGACTACCCACATGACAAGACCCCCCCCCCTTGGCCTTGCTGATATGGTCCAAAGGAAAGCAGAGCAATGTGTTTGGCACCAGCTGGGCTGCAGGAATTGCCAGGAGGAGGTTATAAGGCACCATCCAACCACCTTAGGGACTCCACTCTGGATTGGTGTAGGGTTTACTCCTTGGCCTTTTCTTCTCTGGAAGATGTCCCAGAAGGCAGCAGAGTCTTAGGCTCAGAGTTTTCCTTCTCCTGGGTGGGCTACATTACCAGGTTGACAACCCCTATCTGCCCCTCATTTCCCTGTACAGACCAGCACCCATCATTACAATAAGAGCATGACCAGGCAACTGCAAGAGCTTCCCTCCTTCTGAGCTTTAGTTCAAGTATAAGAAGCTGGGAAGGCTGTCTCCTGGGTGCCTGAGATTGGTGCAGACACAGATTTTGATTTTAAGAGAAGTTTTTCCTTTTAACTTTTTTTTTAAAAATCCACACTGATTTCTTTAAAAATATAAAATACTTCATTTAAAGTAAGGGGAAGGATACTCAGAAACAACCTATGGCCACTTTGAAGCTAACCTTATACAGTGGTACCTCGGATTACATACGCTTCAGGTTACAGACTCTGCTAACCCAAAAATAGTACCTCAGGTTAAGAACTTTGCTTCAGGATAAGAACAGAAATCGTGCTCTGGCGGCGCAGCGGCAGTGGGAGGCCCCATTAGCTAAAGTGGTGCTTCAGGTTAAAAACAGTTACAGGTTAAGAACGGACCTCTGGAACGAATTAAGTACTTAACCAGAGGTACACTGTAACAACATAGTCCTACACCCCACCCATGAGAATTTTACTGATATTTTCTCTCTCCTTTGATAATTTTTGAATGCAATTGCTTTTCTCATTAATTGATGGAGGAGGCTCAGGAAAAAATGAAGGAAGGAATTCTTGGCACAACTTAAGGCATACGAAGCTCTTCAGTTTTGTTTCAGTTGCAAATTGGAATTAATTGTAAATTGGAGGAGACATCATTCTGTCATTTGAAGACAGAAGCAGGCCTGGTTTATGAGACTAACACAAAGCGCTTTCAAAATCTGTTTTAGCACAACCTATATGCCCATGTCAAAATCCAGCAATACACAACCATACTGACTGAATACAAAACATTTTTTTAATGAAGCGAAGGAAACCATCATCATCCAACTTTTGCACAGCTTGTTAAAATGACATTATCGGAGCTGAGGCTATTTAGGAACACTTACGTCATGACAAAGAACATGTTTAAACAAGAGGGAGAAGAATATGTTCAAGCTTGTTTGGAAGCCTAATTAACATTTTGGACATTCTAAGTGATTTTAATTTGTTGCTCTGGAAAGGTGCCTTGTGGCTGTTTTTTTGTTTTTGTTTTTAAGCATCATGATTCCTTTAAAGTGTCTCCTACAATGAAGTGAAAATAGTGTGCCTAGCTATTGGGATATTCCATTGTCCTTTAAAGGGATATAGCAAATAAATATATACAAAATACAACCAAGTTGTGCTGAACTCTGAAGGACAAGAGTCGAGGGGACCAGCAAAGCACTAAATAAAAGGATAAGGGCAATTAACCTCTCTGTGTTGGTTTGTGCAGTAAGTTGTTCTGGGGAGGGAAATGGATGCACCCCAGACATGCTGGCTCTGCAGTAGGATCAAGTCCAGATGGAGTTTATAAAAACTGCATAAAACTCTACATGATATGGATAATGTCTGCTCTAGAGCTATTTTCAGTTTAACAAAGATGATGGAACAAGAGGGTATACATGAAAATTAAAGAAAATCTGATTGGAAACAGATGTTAGGAAGCCCATTTTCATGCAAAAAAAAAGCTGTTTTGAATAGACAAGGAAGCAGAGTTGTTCAGGTAAAAACACTAGTCTCATTCACAAACAATTGAAAAGCAACCTGAGGTGGAATAGAATATGAATGACTAATAGGTCTCATTTAGAGAAACATCTCAAATATGCAATTGCCGTGTAATATGTTCAGAAGTAGATTATCAAGGAATTCACGGGCTGAGATGACTGGATATTTTTTCCAGACAGCATTTGTTTTAGTTAGATTTAGAATTCCTGTCTCTAGTTGTCAATAGCTTCTTATTTTTGAGTTTTCAAAACTCTTCTGAAAATTAATTAAATTAAAGCAACAGTGGGGGTTTTTTGTCTCTTGTGTCTTTTTGTTTGTTTGTTTTCAGACTGCAAGCATATAGCCATTTAACTTGGAACTGACTTCTGAACAGGCATGAAGATGATACCAACAGTAGTATTTTAAAGGGTAGCATTTAAAATTGTAAATCATTAACTGCAAGTGTCTTGGCACAAAAGCAGTATATAAATGCAGTAAGTATGTATTGAGTGGATGCTTTTCTTTTTAGTTATTTTATTTAACAAAATTTATTTACTGCTTGATTGTAGTAAAACCTCTGGGCAGTTTACAAGAAACATTAAGGTGATTGATATTAAGATGAATGAAGTGTGAAGAGTGAGGCTTATATGGGCTCAGCAGGAGTGTCAGGTGCTCAGAGTTCAGAAGGCTGCTCAGCCTGCGTCGCCACTTACCACTGTTGCTATAGGGGTAACCTCTTCTGCATGCATAGGTGATGTGAATCCCTTCATCTTAAACCTGGGGTCGGCAACAAGGGTACCCTCCAAATACTGTTGAACTATCATTTCTATCAGCCCTGTGCAGTGCCACACTGGCTGGCTGGCTGGCTGGGGCTGATGGGAGTTGTAGTTCAACATCTGGATGGAATGACCTTAACTACACTTTTATTAAAGTATCCATTATACTCACCTTGAAAACAAATGCCTCTATCATGGCTAAGTACTAGGGCCAAGCACATACTCTCAAAACAGCTATGGCCCACGTCATCTACCTCATAAAGGAATAGTTATGGTATTTGGGACTTTAATTGGGAGTCCAACAGTGATCTACAAGATCTCATTTAGGCCATCCTTTTAAGAGAAAGAACAACTTTCTTGGTTATGTGTACACAAACTTTTGAATGCTTCTAGCCAAGTTCCAGTAAGACAATGAATATATTCTTGTTTACTCTGCATTACTGATTGTTCCCAAAAGATTTGACCTGTATAGCATTCAGACCACAAGTATTTAGAATCGCCTCCAACAGAGTACCGCTAATATAAAACTATTATAATCTCCACTTTTTAATTTATAACATTTGTAGTGTCAAATATAAACTGGGCAGGGTTGAGCTGGCACCAATCCTATTTAAGTCTAGCCAGAAGAATAAAAGTTCTTTGCCAAAGAAGCTAGAAAAGCTTTCATCACAAACACCCAGACCATCAAATCTTGGCTGGAAACATCTAGTACTTTCACACTGAGAAAAAAGATTCCAGGTTGGTCCATTTCTGTACCTGGTACTGTCTCTAAGCACTAAACACAGGTAGTGAATGTCGGCAAAATCTGAAGCAACTCTAGTGCACCTATCCATTTGTCAATTTACCATGTGTTTGCCATATGGTTCTTGAACATGCATAGTATGGAACTTGTTACAATAAATCCTTACATTGGACCAGTTTACCCCACGTAGGAGTAACATTCGGTTGCATGGTGGTCTGAAGCTTAGCCATGGGCAATTTCAAGTATAGGTTTCAGAAATGATCAATTGCATTTTGAACTTATTTTTTATACTTCCTTGTTTATTAAATGGATTTATAATCCCCTTTTAAAAACAATTCTCCACAAATCTATTTTAGCATGTAAGCAGGACTCACATGTCATATATACAATATATAGATAGAAAGATACGTACATACTTACACACACACACACACAAAAATACAGTATTCAACCATTTAGAATATTTCAGTCATAACAAACCAAATTTCAAACCTGCACAAAAATAGCATCAGCTGCAATAAGTCAATGAAGGCCACAGAGAAGAAATGAGTATTAGGGTGCATTTGAGATTAGGAAGATATGAGATCTGCCCTATCTCACAAGGGATCAAGTTCCATAATTATGGAAACACTGGTGGAAAAAAATATGTCAGGATGGGGGAGAAATTCAATTTTGTTTTCATTTTAATAAGAAACAACCTAATTTGCATTTCTCAAACCAAAACATGAACCCCAAAACCACTAGCCATTGAAATTCACACATCTTCCAATTTTCTGATGCTTTTCTCCAACCAAAGTGTTTATCAAACTTCATATATCAGTGAAAATAACATACAGAAATGAATTGTTATAGGGAAAGTTGTTTCTACAACGTGTATATTAGACAAAACTGCATACAAAAAAGTATGCTGACAAATCATGAAGATTTTTTTATTATCACAAATTCCTGAGGAAATGTGGGGAACTGAATTCAAGACTAGAAAAATGATAAACCAAAAGTTGACAGATTTGCCAATCTCTAGATTTATATGCCTTTCTGTGGAATATAAATCTCTATTACAGCTGTTGAGCTGGAAACAGTCAGCAAGCTTGGATGATAGAATTGGCTAGGATGGCATTCCAAGAGCGGTAAACTCTGAAAACTGACCAACTGGTGGCATCAAAATGCTAGAGAGGGATGATAGATCAGGTAGAGAGAAAAGAAAAGGCAACAGACAGAAGTGAGTAACGGAGCTAGGAGGACAGAACTGGATAGGCCAGTCTTGTTCCACCCTTTCCCCTCCTCCTTCCCTCGCTAGGCTAGTGATGGGGTATACATTTGATTCAGTTCACATTTAAAGGCAAATCTACCAAGTTCACCCATAACAAATCAATATGAGCTATCCTTTGAATTTTGCAATTATCTGAATTTTGCAACCAAACAGTGTTTACAAATATACTTATATTAGGCGCAATTTTGCATAAAAATGAATATTACACATAGCACTTTACCCCTTTTCCTGGCACATGTAGCTTATGCATAGGGAGCTTGGGTTGGGCCAGCAGAAGAATTTCAGCTGTAATGTTGTGGCTTGGTCCTGTCGTACACGCAGCATGGCAAGAGCTTGTGCACTCTACCCTCCAAGGAGAGAGAGGAGAGAGACGGAGGATTGCTCGTCTAAAATGTCCAACATCATGTCTGATAATTAAAATAAATAAAGCATCTAGTTAGTACCATGTAGTTTCTGGAATTCCTCTTGGAAGTGTTCCTAACATAGTGTTTCATGGAACATCTTTTGTTGATTCAAACTGTGAAATATCAAACCAGATGTAGAAAATTTCACTTGGAGGCGTCAAGAGAAGGAAGGAGACAGCTTTCATTAACAAAGATTACAACAATGAAAGTGCAGCTTTATATTCATTGAACAGATTTGTCTTTCATTTATTTCCACTTTTAGCCATGTGTCCTAGCGTTATTTCATTCTTTTCTTATTCTCTGTTGTATGTGTTTTCTCCCTACCATCATATCAGATTAGTTTCTTCCATCCCACATGTATCCATTTTATTCCCCCTCTCTCTAGTTTATGAAAAGGGTAAAGTGCTAGGTCATAGCATAGCAATGTAACTCAAATCTCATCATGACTATCCTCCGCAGATATTTAAGCAAGGAATAGTGAAATCTATATACATAATGCTATTGGTACACCAGGATAGTCAGCATGTCAATCAATTGATCTTTATTGCTGCAATCCAAGATCACTCACGAAATACAATTTTACAGTGTACAGTCCAGCATTAGACTATTTGGAATTAACAGGATGGCAAACAGTCATCAACATGTCTGAACATTGTGTCAGTGGTCTGACTAAATCCCTTTGTAGTATCATCAAATTTAAAGTAGGGCTCTAGATTAGCACATTCGCAGTAGTGATGTATGGAAGTGAGAGCTGGACCATAAAGAAGGCTGATCGCAGAAGAATTGATGCTTTTGAATTATGGTGCTGGAGGAGACTCTTGAGAGTCCCATGGACTGCAAGAAGATCAAACCTCTCCATTCTGAAGGAAACCAGCCCTGAGTGCTCACTGGAAGGACAGATCCTGAAGCTGAGGCTCCAATACTTTGGCTACCTCATGAGAAGAGAAGACTCCCTTGAAAAGACCCTGATGTTGGGAAAGATTGAGGGCACAAGGAGAAGGGGACGACAGAGAACGAGATGGTTGGACAGTGTTCTTGAAGCTACCAGCATGAGTTTGACCGAACTGTGGGAGGCAGTGGAAGACAGGAGTGCCTGGCGTGCTCTGGTCCATGGGGTCACGAAGAATCGGACATGACTAAACGACTAAACAACAACAGATTAGCACATTTAACTATGATCATTTGTTACAAAACTGTCATCTGTCCTCTTTTATTGATACAGAATTTCTCTGTGTGTGTGTGTACGTGTACATGTGCACACATAAACCAGAGAAGCCACACAATTCTGGGTACCAAAGGCCTAGTTAACGCCAAGCCAATATGGTACCCTCCAGATGTTGTGGCCTCCAATGCCCGTCAGCCTCATTCAACATGCTCAGTGGTTGGCGATGATGAAAACTAAAGACAAACAACATCTGGATGGGAATTGAAGTCCAACAACTTATGCTGTATTATTCAGCCTACTCTTTAAAGCTTCCAGTAATATTGGAGATCTCCTAAAATCTCCTTTCATCGTTCAACACTTCAATTATTTATTTCTCCTGAGTTTTATTCCAATCACAAGTGAGCACAGCTGGGGAAAAGATATCACAAAATGCTAACTAATAGCCCCATGGTTATCTTCATTTGGACAAAACTAAAGCAACTGAAACAAGCAGTGTCATGGACATTTGGGGAAGACGTTGCTATTGGCTTAATTACTGTTTTGAAAATAACTACATTACTCTTGAAAGACAATCCAAATGTTAACACAACAGCCAGCAACATATTCTTGTCTGCTATAGAAAATATGCCCCTAGCTAAAGTGTACCTGGCAGGCCATCCTGACATCCTGCATAAGTCAACAAGTTGGAGCACTAGCAGTGGCTCTTGCAGGGGAAACTGCCAGTTGAGAATTCAGAGCTTCATTTTCTACTGTACTTCTGAATGAGAATCATATACACACAAAGGAGCAGTGAAGCATTCATTACCAAACCACAATGACTGCGGCTTCTGAAAGCCAGATGTTGTATTGATTTTTAAGTAATCCAAATGAATAAAGTAGCTTCTCTGTGCTACACCAATAATTTTTTGACCTGTTCTATTTGCATAGAAATGTGCAGCAACTATCCAAACAATGTCGCTAACGTCTTTAAGCGTTTTTCCATAGAAGTGTGTCAGAGTTTTGTTGCATGGATGCAATTTGTTATTTGCTGATCATTTATTCATTGTTATAAATTAGTTTTGATATGGTTTCCCCCCATGCATTCAGAACCTTGAGAAGGGAATGACAGCCTTATCAGTTTCGGGCTCTGACTGAAACCTAGGACTGAAACCCATCTAGCTTAGCACAGTTTACACTAACTAACAGCAGTTCTCTAGAGTTTCAGACAGGATATATTTCCAACCCTACCTGGATATAAAATGGCTCAAGCCAGGTACTGTCAGCATGCAAAGTATATGGTCTGTCCTTGAGCCATGGGTCTCCCCCCACTCCATTTTATATATGTGGAGGTCACCACCGAGGGTCCTGGGACACTCTGTAAATCTGTTTGATCCTATGCTTTTAATTTCATCCTTTGTTTAAGGAAACAACAAAAAGCTCCAGACTTATATACACACATTTGCAAACCAAATTATTTATAAAGCATTTCTGTATGTTATTTTCACTAATACATGCCTTCTTACGGACATTTTATCCTAGTATATTTTTGTACACATTACTTGGCACGGCAAAATCTGGAGAAATGTGAATTTCAAAGGATGGCTGTGTTTTGGTTTGCCTTTGTTTCAAAAAGTGCAAATTATGTAGGCTCACCTTTCAATGTGAACTGCATCAAATCCCCATAACTACCCTGGAAACTGTGCATGGCAAAGAGAAACAAATACCCAGACTTTCAAGACATTTAAAAAAATTATTATTATTTACCAGAACTCTTGCAACTTAGATACTGTCATCCATCAGAAGCCATATATTTAGCATTGTGGGCCTGATTCTGTCAAACTTTCTCCCAGCTGAGATCAGACAGATCCAGCCCTCCCCCACTGACCTTCAGATACTTAACAAACACCTTTCTATTTCAGCAGGCATTTTAAGGAAGTTTCTGGTTTTTACTATGTATTTTATTTTTCCCACTGTATGCTTTTTTGGTAATCTTTATGTACACCGCTTAAAGACTCAGGTGATAAAGCTGAAATATATATAATTGAATTAAACTGCCAGGCTCAAAAAGTGGTATTTGCAAGAGTGCATCATGCTTTTAGTCTCTTGAATACACCTACAAAAATTTAGCACGCAAATAAGCTGACTTCTTCTGCTTACCACCTGGCTAGAATGATGGTTTGAACTGTGTTGTGCTGGTTCCTGCTCCTTTATGAGGAGCTTACTTACAGACAGGGAAGCCACTCTCAAAGGACCAGCACCCTACAGGATTGAACCCACCTATTCTCAGTCATGGAAGGGGGAGCAGGGGGGGTATGCTGCATCTTCTCCTTCCCCTGTGCCCCCCCAACCAAATGACAAAAATACAAACTCAGCTCCCCCAACTGCTTTGGGAATGTATCCAAGGCAGGATGGATGGTCATTGGGCTGGCTTGAGGTGGGTCGACCTGTTGGGGGGAGGGACAGATTAGGACCCAAGCATGGATCAGGAGAGCTGTGCTGCTTAACCTCCTCTGCCGTTTGCATCTGCCTTGTTTGGTTTGGTGGCATGCTTTAGTACAGTGGTACCTTGGTAGTCGAACGGCTTGGCTCCTGAACAAATCAGCTCCCGATCGCTGCAAATCCAGAAGTGGGTGTTCCAGTTTGCAAACATTTTTCGAATGTCTGACACTGGTTCTGTGGCTTCCGACTGAGTGCAGGAAGCTCCTTCAACCAAGTGGAAACTGTGCCTTGGTTTTCAAACAGTTTTGGGAGTCGAATGGACTCCCGGAACAGATTAAGTTTGAGAACCAAGGTATTGTTGGTTGGTTGGTTGGTATTTCTGTTCTGTGCCCCATCCTGGTATCTATACAGATGAAGGGCTGGTTATAAATATTTTAATAAATACACAAATAAAAATGGGTGAAGGAGGACTGGTATTGTGAAGTGGCAAGTGGAGGATTCGCAACAAGATCTATATGGTTTTTCAAAGTCGTACAACAGAACAGCATTTTTAAAATGTTTCTTGTGGTTATTCTTTTTATAACCAGAGCTACATGTGTCCTCAAAGAATAAATTGCATGTAGCATGAAACATAAGAGAGTGTGACTGGAGCAACAATGGATAGGGTGGATACCCATTTGCCCATGCCAACCTGGCAGCATCAGTGTCTTGGGAGAGCCAGAAGGAAACTGTGGTACTTTTGCAGGTTGGGAGAGGCAGCAAAGCTTGGGGCAAAAGAATCAAGAGTGGTGCTGCTCCTCATTGAGAATGCATATATAATCTCAAGATTCAAGAAATGCATGTGGGTTTGGGCAAAATCCAAACTATTCACAAAACCTAGAGCCAGAAGACACTGAGTTGCATATTTTACCATAAACTCCAGAAGAAGAATCACAGACTCTCTGCAAGTATATCCAGATGACCATTTCCCCCCATTATGTGGTAATTGTTGTACAGTAATGGATTCCATGTGGAAATGGATTTCGTGAAGGGAATGCAGTGCATGGAAGAGCCACCGTCCCTTCCCACCCACAGTGCGACTCTCTTTGCCAGAAGCAAATCGTTGCACGGGCCCAAAAAGGAAATGCCAGTTATCAGCTTGTCAGCCTCCACCCCAATCATACTCATACAAAACTGGTCAATAATGCTAAACAGATCGCCAGGGCCAGCAGCAGGCAGGTAGGAATCAGCAGTAAGACAAGAACAATGGAGGGATGGTGACTGAAATAATATAGCAACAATGCTATATATAGCAGGCAGGGCCTGCTGAAAGGCAGCTGGGCCTTCCACTCATCATGGTGCGCTTAGATTTACTGCTGGCAATTCTATTATCATCCTACAGGAATTGTGTCATTGCATCTAGGGGGGAAGGAATGCAGAATTTCCCAAGAACCTCCTGTCTGACACAGCACCAACCCATTTCTCAAAATACAGAGTTCCAAGACCTATAAACACCATCTATCTGCTCTAGCTCCAAGAATGTCTTAAAATCTTCTCAGAAAAAAGTGCAACCTAGGCTGCGTCACATGACAGTTTATTCCGTTTCCCCAACATTTCCCTAACTGTTACTTTCTGCATTATATTTCAGCTTTCACATGACATAAAGACAACTTTCAGAAATACAGTAGGATTATAACAAACGTTTATGGTCATTCCTGTGTTATTGGCTTCCAGAAAAAAGTCTGTCTGGGAGTGGCTTTTACGTTGTGTGAAAGCTCAAATATAATGCGGAAATTATAAAGTTGGGGGTGAAACTGTCAGAGTTAGTGAGGAGACTAGTATGTGTGGGCCCCTCCATATGTTCTCTGCATATATTAGGAAATGATGCCTGAATAGGGCTTGACTTCTAGTGGCAGTTATTTTTTCTATTACTTGTTAAGCACATCAAATAATAGATACTAACTTCATCAACATAATAAATGCTGGTAATGTAGTTTGGTCAATATTGCATTGATTTAAGATATGAGTGACATCTTAGTCCACACATAAATGCAAAGACACATAAATGAAAAGACATTGCCTCTATTTCTGTACTGGAACTTTGTTTCTCAATTGCAACTACTGCTCTACATGTACATGGTTGTGACAGTGCAAAGACCTTTCATCTTAGCTCCATGGTTCCACATGCTCAACCATATTATTATTATTATTATTATTATTATTATTATTATTATTATGCATTTTCTTCAACAAGCTCAAGGTGGCATACGCAGTGCTCCCCTTCCTCATTTAATCCCCACAAATACCCTGTGAGATAAGGTAGGCTGAGAAGCAGTGACTGACCTAAAGTTATCCAGTGTGCTTCATGGCCAAGTGGAGTTTTAAACCCTGGTCTCCCGTTTTCTGGACTGACACTCTAACCACTACACCACACTGGCTCTCCACTACACTCAGTGGCTACCATGCCGCACACATGATTTGATTACTCTGAAACAGTTTATCCTGATCTCCAAAAAACAAAACAAAAAACCAATTTACTGCTCAGAGAATAAAACCACATTTTTTGTGGTGGTGGTCCTGGAACAGGTATCTGAACAAAACAACTGGTTCATCAGGGGCTGCTGCCTCTAGCTCTAGCTCTGAAGAATTTCACCATTGAAGCTGATAGCACTGTGGAAGAGTTTAAGGAGTATGTAACTCATACCTCTCTTAATAAGGAAACACCATCAGTCATCAGCATCCACAAATTGATCATTTGGTACAAAGGTTCAGGTGTTTTGTCATGCTATGAATGGAATGGGAAATCCATTCATTGAAGAAACAAGTCATTTGACTGCTTTAGATACAAAGAGCAAAGCTAATGAATCTGTTGTCAAGACTGTCTGAACCACTCTTTACATCAGTGATAATGTACATTAATGACTTGCAAAAGAAAAATTGGTAGAGTCTGCTACACAACATTACAGGAAATGCTCAATAAACACAAACTTTCTCTGTTCAAAACACAGAAAGCTGGATATAAAGTTGAAAGTGCATCTTTCATGCATTAGGAATAATTGCACCCCTTGTCGCAGCTGTACATCAGCTGTCTCATAAATGAAGGAAACTTGGATGAGTTTTTGAACATAATCCCAACAGATTTTCTATAACTGGGGGGGAAACAATGTGTCATATCTGGAGCAGATTTGGGGGTGGGGCAAGATGTGACATTTTGGTTGATACTTTATTTTTTGATTATCAGTGCTCATGCCATTTTTGAAACCTAAAACTTCAAATGCTCATTTCCAGTGCTAAAACAACTTGAAACTGTTATGAATGCACATTATACCCAATTGCCTAAAGAAGAGAACAATTTAATGTTAGTTGAGATTCAGGAATCAGTAAAGAGAAACTTCCATTCCTGATGTCCTGTTGCTCTGAGTGAATAGGAATATATAAGATGGGAGATGGTTAAACAGATAGCTGTCACAACAATGAACAAGTCAGTTGTCACCAACATCCTGTGCTGATATATCCTGTGCTAGAATCCTTATCATTCACCCTTAAAAGCCTGCTTCTACTTGATGGTGAAATGGAAAGATGTTCTGTGTTTTCCTGTTCTTATTTCCTATTGATGCGTTGGAAGACACACTTGGAGTTGAGAGGTCAGAAGCACTTATATTTTCCCATGCTTTCTCCAGATGTGATACAGTGGTTTCATAGTCATAGTTAAAAGGGTGCCTCTTCCTAGCTGTTGTCGTAAGAATTCACCTCTACACCACCTTGTTCATTACCCAGGTGGGAAACAACCACTTTTTGAATAAACCACAGAACCAAGGGAACTATTTTCAGGTCCAGTATCCAGACTTAGGGACCCAGTATTTATTGCAGCTATTGCAATAGGACAGAGCTCACTCAACTCAACGTGCCAGTTGAGAAGGTCTGCCCCGAGGCACTTATATAGTAGTTCAAACACAGCAAAGAAAGAGTCATAAAACATCTTCACATGCGTCAGGAAAGGTTACAGGTCATGAGAAGTAAAGCACACTTGGCTCCATACTGGTATCTTCACCCACACATCACCTTGGAGAGGGCCCAATGTGCCCAGACCATTTTAGGTCTTGGATGCCTGGTGTTACCCTGGGAACCTAGTCTTCAGTGAGGGAAGAGCATCATAAAATCACCACCACCACCACCACATGGAACAGCCAGCGCTGATTTAGATGTCAAGAGCTGAAATGTTTTATCTAACATGTTAAGAAAAAGAATTTCTAATAAGCCTTGGCTCATTGTGGAGATGAGGCCCATTGTCAAATCTGAATACACATTTAAACTCTCACTCTCCCAGGTTCAAAGAATTCATTTCAGCCCCATATGTAGTGTGAGTGAGGGACTCATACAGCAAATCATAAATCTCATGTATGATCCTTAGAAGATCCAGGCAGTGTTTACAAGGATGCATATGTGCAATTCTGATATTGCTGTGTCTTTAAGAAATCCAGTATATTTTCTTGCCATGGGCAAGAAAATGCACCTCAGTACATTGTTGTGTCATGGGGACAAGTGCACTGAACAGCAAATGTGCTACTCTGGAATTTTTTTAACACCTAATGGGACTTCCTATCCAAAGAGGTTTGTCTGCTGAAGCCATGAATAAAAACCTAGGAAATGGTAAGTAGCTATGTCCATGTTTCATTTAAATCAGCATGATTTACATGCATGACTAAATGCTTTAATCCATTTGATTTCAATGGGTTTGGGGTTTCTAACATTCTACAATTTGAAGGCTCTTGAAAATACCGGTAGATAGATTCTCACGCCAAAGAATTGTCACATGCAGCTGTCCTGTAGGGTTTCTCTGTTACCCACATACTGCAAACAGAAATAGGCATAATGGACATGAGGTTTTCACCAAGTTGTATACTGCACTGTACTTATTTAAAGACAGACACATTTCCCTTTAAGCAGGCAGAAATGTCCTATTCTTTTCCACTGATAACTAATATTAATGTTATGAAGTGTAATGTTGGGCGCAAAACAAAGCAAATATGAGATGGTGGAGGGATGGAAACAGGAATTGTTCCATAGTCTGCACTACACACTGTGGGGAATTGCTGTAGCACAGGCAGTCCCAACTGGCTTGTAGTCAGTGCCTGGGGTCAGCTGCACTATGGAGAAAACCTTCTTTGCCAAGGAAATATTGGGAGTGCACTTTAAGGTTTCCAATTGTCACATATGATGTCTGGTGTGGGGCAGATGGATGTGATTTTGAGGAAGCAGCCTCACAAGCCAAATTGGTTGATACATATATAGCATGACACTATCAAGCCAATGTTTGTAGTGTGTTAGAAGACTGACTGGTTGTTAGTTTGATCTGAAGGCCAATAAAAATGAAACATTTGAGGTTGTCTTCTAGTCAACCTGAATCCTAGATATTCTTTAGCTTAACTAGAAGATGGGTCGGGCTGGTTACTTTATTTTCAGTAGGCCTCTGCATAGCTATTAGGTGAGGTGGAGTAAGAAAGCATCCATATCTTATTACCAAGCCCTTTTATTTTTTTTTGTCATCTTTTATTCAATTTAATGGGAGATGAAGCAAAAGTAAAAATTTCAAGCCAAGTATTTCACAATTACATCATTATCTTCTCTTGCGGTTATTCTGGAAATCTAAAGTGTGTGAATGACAGATAAAAATGACTAACATGGGGGAAATCCAACAAAATACATATTTGGCAGCTTGAAGATGTCATAATCTTTGAGGATAAATACTAATACAACATCAGCCAGAATCTACAGGACAGACTTTTGAGACAAAACATTACTCTCAAAGGGATAATTTAGTCCCTTTTTTCCATTCATGAAATACATCAGCTGCAGAAAGTTCATTAATTAAAAGAGGCAAAAGAGTGTTCTATTCCATTGTTAATATGTCCTCTGCAAACCAGCTAATTATCAGTTGGATATATATTTTAATTTGTAGAAGTATTATACATGAAGTATTACATCATCCCTAAGAAGCAGAGTGCACCCAAAGCACACAGACCAGCCTTACCAACGTGAAACTGCTCAAATATGGGGCATATTCCCATTGGTTTGTGATTATGTGATGATGAGAAACAACTCAAACAGAATTGGGCAAATAAAAAATTACAAATATGGGACAAATTCATATCCATGTTCTGGACACATGATTAAAACAACCTTGGACCAATAAAGTAATGTATGAATAAGCTCTTCCTAGCATGGATATATGAGATGCATTTGGCCCCTACACAACCTTCATTTAGACATAGTCTGAAAACATTACTGATCATCCAGGCTTTTAGACATTTGACATGTTCAGTGCACTGCAAAATTCTGTATTTGTTTTTAATTGTTTTAAATGATTGTAATGTTTCTAATTATGTTGTGTTATTTATTAAGATGTATGACTGCTCTAGACACTATAAGGATGAAGTGTAGGATTAAAATTGATGATGATGGTTATTTACAACAAAATATTTGGGCTCATTATCAACACTGCTTCTTCTGAAGTCAATCAGTAACCAACCCAAGGAAGCTCCTCCCTTACCTGGAGTAAGGAAGCCAAGATATATCTTTTCAAGCTCCTTTGTAGCTCATGCTGTGTTGTCAATCAAAAAATTAGAAAACCTAGGCATTACATTTAATGCAATTTCTATGGGAATGACAAGGACATTTAAAGATCCATCTCTAATACTTTGTTATTTGTGACAATGGTAAGTCTAGTTTTGTAAATTCTTTGCAGTTGGATCTGTCACACCATATCCTTTTTCAGGTGCTTTAACTGTGTGCTTTGAGGTATCCTGATCATATGCAGAAATAGAGGGACAGGGACAGTGAACAGGACCTGCAAAGGATGTAAACTGAGGTTTCAGTCCATATATTTGGCTCTCAGATATACAGATCCCTGACAATCTCTGTTTGTTTGTCTGTATATTCTATTCCTGGGACTGTAGAGAAGCAGAAGAGAAGGTGCTGCCAGGAGAGGATGGAACAACTACCTTGATCCTGAAATGTCTCTCTCCTATCATCCTTGTGAAGGTAAACTGTGAGCATAAAGCCAGGTTATAAAGCCAGAGGTTGTGCCCTTGCAGATGTTATACATAGCCCCTATGACTCAGTGATTGAAATGCCCACTGGACATGGTCATTAAGAATACTCCACAGGGAATGGCCTTGCATTGGCAGCCTGAAGAACTAGATGATCTAATAGGTCATTTCCATCTTTAATTTTTATTACCCTATGAACTGCATAATATCTCTGCTTAATGTTAAGGCGGGGTGGAACGCATGACAGGCCTTTACTGCCTTGCACTGTGCACATGTGAAGCTAAACAGCGTTTGAAGTGGAGCAGCTTTTTTTGAACACAAAAGGCAGCCCCTGAAGTCACAATCATCTGTGGAAGTCTGTTTCCTTAGCATGTGGACTCTGTTTGTTTAAATTCATATTTCAGCCAGAATATATGACATGGTATCTAGAGCGTTTGCAGCTGATGGGAAACTGGGAAAAGACACATAAATCCTATTGGCGCTTTGTTCCTGCTCCTGGAAAGTGCAAATGCAAAGACGTTTGCTAAGCTGTTCTGGGCAGCATATCGAACTGTAAGTTGGAGTAGACTAAACCAAAGCTGAGCAGAATGCAGATCAGGATCTACTGGTACTGAAGTAGATCAGCAAGGATTTCCGGCTCCCAACTATTTAACAATGGCAACAAGAAAATAATACACCCCTCCAAAACAACCTACAGTAAGTTACTGAAATGAAGAAAGTGAGGTGTAGGGAATCCATCAATGGATTGTTGTGTGGAAGGAGTCTGAGCTCTGTTCAGTTTTGATACTCAGATTCCTGGGCCTTTCCTCTTGCAAAGAGGGGAGGGGTTGTGGGCGGGACCCGATGTCTGCCTCATGCAGGGGGCGTTGTCCCCTGCTCCCCCCACTCACCTGGCTAGCGCACCTCGCCCACAGGTAAACCCCCAATCGGGTGGCTTGGAGGGGGCGGGGTTTGCAGCTCAACTTGCTGCTGCTCCAGCCATGCGGCCTCATTTTCCGCCTTCCCGTCGCGAGTCACCCACCCTCCACTCCCTTAGAGCTCAGGGTTTTGGTTTTTTCTCTTGGCCTTGCTATGGACCTTAGGTTGGTCACCCAGGTTGTCCAGGGGGCCTGGTAGGAATTTTTCCATTTGGCATTAGGCCTTGTGGTTTTTTCGCCTACCTCGTAGCAATCGTCACAACTTTCGTGGTATTGGTGGGTAGGTTAGGCATTGGAATGTGTTTGTGGTGTGTGGAAGGGCTAGGTGTGGCCATCGCCTACGCCTTCAATTTTGGGTATTCCATTAAAGGAATCCGGCGGTCGTGGATCCTGTCCGATGCCTGTGTGGTGGGGGGCCATGGCACGACCCTCGGTGACATCATCGGAGAGCTTATAGTTGTATTAGCATCAACAGGCTCCACCTACTGGTGAATGAACCCCCTTTTTAGGCTCACCCCTCTTCGAGTGGGTGGAGTCAATTGTCGTGATCCAATGCCTAAGCCAATACCTTTTCACTTGCTGTAATCAATTAAGTTGTGGCCTTTTCTTGCCCATTAACCTTATATTACGTGTCCGGGTGTCTTCATTTCACTAAGCGGGGATCGGGTCCTCGAACCACAAATGTGTGTGAGTGTGTGGGTGAGCATGTGGAGGCTTTTCACCTAGCTCAGTTGGTGAATCTTGGGGTTATTGTAAAAAAATAAAGTCTATCCCGCAAGGCTGAAGTCTCTGTGCTCCTGGTATAGACTACTTGACCTTTTTAGTTTAGTTTTTTTTTTTAATAATATTTATTACTTTCCCAACAATTTAAAAAGTTAAACAAAACAATACAGTACAATACAAAAACAAAAACACTACATAACACTAACACTAAGACATTAAACTAACAAAACAAAACAAAAACAATTTAAGACACATCAAACAATTTCAATATCTTATCTTTCATTCACTTGTTTCAACGACCTCCTCACACCTCCCTTTTTGTATTCCACTTCAGTTAATTGTTTCAGCAATTCCTTTCCATCTTCCTCTGTTTTCTGTCCTGTAATTATCTTAACATATTCTAACCTTATTTTTCCCTTTAATACACTAATAATCTATTTGTACTTAGTTCCTTATAACATTTCTACTAAAGCCATATAACTTCATTCCAACATTTTTCTAACATTCATTAATTTTACAGTATTTCTGTAAATAGTCTTTAAACTTTTTCCAGTCTTCTTCCACCGACTCTTCTCCCTGGTCTCGGATTCTGCCAGTCATTTCCGCCAGTTCCATATAGTCCATCAACTTCATCTGCCATTCTTCCCGGGTGGGTAAATCTTGTGTCTTCCAATACTTCACGATGAGTATTCTTGCTGCTGTTGTTGCATACATAAAAAAAGTTCTGTCCTTCTTTGGCACCAATTGGCCGACCATGCCCAGGAGAAAGGACTCTGGTTTCTTCAGGAAGGTATATTTAAATACCTTTTTCATTTCATTATAAATCATCTCCCAGAATGTCTTAATCCTTGGGCATGTCCACCAAAGGTGAAAGAATGTACCTTCAGTCTCATTACATTTCCAACATTTATTGTCGGGTAAATTATAAATTTTTGCAAGCTTGACTGGTGTCATGTACCACCTATAAATCATTTTCATTAAATTCTCTCTTAGGGCATTACATGCCGTTAATTTCATACCTGTGGTCCATAACTGTTCCCAGTCAGCCATCATTATGTTATGTCCAACGTCTTGTGCCCATTTTATCATAGCTGATTTCACCATTTCATCCTGAGTGTTCCATTTCAACAGCAAGTTATACATTCTTGACAAGTTCTTAATTTTTGAATCTAACAATTCTGTTTCCAATTTTGATTTTTCCACCTGGAAACCAACTTTTTTGTCCAAATTGTATGCCTCCATTATTTGGTAATAATGGAGCCAATCTCGCACTTTGTTTTTCAATTTTTCAAAGCTCTGCAGTTTTATTCTGTCTCCATCTTGTTCCAGAATTTCCCAATATTTCGGCCATTTGGCCTCCATATTGAGCTTTTTCTGTGCCTTCGCTTCCATTGGTGACAACCATCTTGGGGTTTTCTTTTCTAACAAATCCTTATATCTTATCCAAACATTAAACAGTGCTTTTCTAACAATATGGTTTTCAAACGCTTTATGTGCTTTTACCTTATCATACCACAAATATGCATGCCAACCAAATGCATTATTGAAACCTTCTAAATCCAGCACGTCAGTGTTTTCAAGAAGCAGCCATTCTCTCAGCCAGCAAAAAGCAGCTGATTCATAGTAAAGTTTAAGGTCTGGCAGGGCAAATCCACCTCTTTCTTTAGCATCAGTTAATATCTTAAATTTTATTCGAGGCTTCTTGCCCTGCCAGACAAATCTGGAAATATCTCTCTGCCACTTCTTGAAACAATCCATCTTGTCCAGAATTTGCAATGTTTGAAACAAAAACAACATCCTTGGCAATACATTCATTTTTATCACCTATTAGATCATCTAGTTCTTCAGGCTGCCAATGCAAGGCCATTCCCTGTGGAGTATTTTATTGACCTTTTTAGTTTAGTTTTTAGCTATAAGGTAGATAGATGATAGAACGTCTGCCTAATCCATTTATATCCTGACTGATCAATGGGTAACTCAAGGTGGCTTACAATCACAGCATGCCACAGTCTTAGCTGAAGAAACAAGAAAACTTCTATAAAAGAATTTTGTGGGTTTTGTTTAAATTCAAATTGGACACTAATTGCAGCTCAGACAGAATTATCCAAGCAGCCGCAAAGAACGGATTTTTAAGACTCCAGGTTGTAGGGAAGCCCTCGGAAACTCCAGAGCTTTGGGACAAAGGGCAGCATCGATATTTAACAACAGTGAGCCTTCTGGAAGGAAGGCTTTGGGGGATGGTCATAAGATGAAAAGGTCTGGGAGACAGCAGACAGAAAATCTATAAAAAGCTTTTCCAAAAGCTTTAGGCTGTTTGTGTTGGGAAGCTTCCCAGTGCTTGGTTAGGCAAGCTCAAGGATTGCCCAGATCCTTTGTCCCCAAGGTTGCAGAGGTTTTTTGACCTTGTTCATAGCAACCTGGGATTTTAAATGTCCTCCCTTGGGGCTATTTACTTGGTTCTGTCTTAGCTTGTGACTCCACTCCTTGCTTCCCTTGCTGCCGCCACCACCCTGTTTCATCTTGCTGGGCTTTCCCTGGTTCCTCATCTTTTTCACTGAACTGCAACCTGGTCATCATGCTCTCACACCCTTGTCTGGAATGCCTTTTGGGAAATTACCTCTATAGTTGAAAAATTTGCCTCATCTCCTCAGTAAGGCTCCTCAGACCAACCTTCTTCTCTGAAGAATGCCCATTTTGAGATCCAGATCTTCCTGCTCTCACCATCAGTATGATTCCTCCAGTGCAGCCTTTGCCAACCTGGTGAACCCCAGATGTTTTCAGTGACAACTGCAATCATGTGATGGCTTGGATTTATGAGCATTCTAGTCCAAAACATCTGGAGGGCACCAGTTGGTAAAAACTGTTCCATCACATGGCAGTTTCCCCCCTTTTTTCAGCTTTCTATCACACCACCTATGCTATTCTGTAACAGTCTAGGGCCGATCTTCTTAACCCTTAGCCATTATGTTCAAAGTCATTCTGTGATAATCTATAACATCAAACCAACAAGTATGGAACTGGCAAAATATTCAGTAGAGAATCAGGTCTCCTCTACTCAGTCTATTTTCATCTCAACAGATGAAAGATCTTGATTGATCACTGATACTGCAAATCATATAAAGTGCTCATTACAATAGTACATGTCTACCAGACAAAGCTCATCTTTCCTCATTATCCCCTTATAGTGGAAATGCTTTTGAATGAAATACAGGCCCAGTTATTTTATTTTTTTAAAGAGTAGTAAAAGTTAAACATATATAATAGGATTGTGCACTAATTTCCACAAGAGGATTGTCTGTAGCGGACTATTCTGTTCAAGCTATTTTTTCAAAAACAACTGGGTCAACCAGAATGTTCTCACTAATAAAGTATTAATGACTTCCTAAGCCAAATTAGTATAATTAGCAAAGCATATGTTGTGGAGAATCACCCAGTAATGCATATACCATATTCAATTTTTAATGCATATGACAAGCAGAAGTTGAACAGGAAGGAGGTAAGCAAGAGGTTGGAGTTGTTGGTTTAAAGGGGGGGCGTCTTTGGGCAATGTATAAACTTTTGCAAATCCTCAGAATCTTTAAATAGGTTTAAAACAACAACAACCAAAAATACGAAGTTGTTATAAAAGATAAAACAGCTCTATCTCATTAGTAAAATCTGACTTGGGATCTACTATTGGAACGTTTTTCTTCAAATTGTTCTCTGTCAAAACATCTGCCAACATAGATTTACAGCCCTTTGGAAAGATTTGCAGCATCAGTAAATAAGTACTTCAAAAAATGGAGCATACACAGTGCTCAGTTTCTAAAGAAAGCAGCCTGGTGCTGGACTGTTATAGCTCAATTCCTAGTGTATGATTACATACAAATGGTTATTTGGTGGTTGGGATAGTGTGCTTCGGCTTAGATCTTGAGGAGCATGAGCAGCAAAGGGCTTTCATGTTCCATTTTTCCCACAGGACCCCTTTGCCTTCTGGAGATCTGCTGCTGAGGGACAGGAGAAGCTCCCAGAATAATGTGCAGCGGGTGGAGAGACCTGCTGTGAGAGGGCACCTTCTGTATACATAAATGCTCAGGCAAGGCATAGTTGGATCCAACCCTTTGTGTGTACAGTGGTACCTCAGGTTAAGTACTTAATTCGTTCCGGAGGTCCATTCTTAACCTGAAACTGTTCTTAACCTGAAGCACCACTTAAGCTAATGGGGCCTCCTGCTGCTGCCACACCGCTGGAGCACGATGTCTGTTCTCATCCTGAAGCAAAGTTCTTAACCCGAGGTACTATTTCTGGGTTAGCGGAGTCTGTAACCTGAAGTGTATGTAACCTGAAGCGTGTGTAACCCGAGGTACCACTGTACTCAGAGGAACTTAGCATAGTGATGTGTTCATTTATATATTACAGATTCCAGCATTAGAATCAGCACCTCTGTGGAAAATGGACCCTGGGCAGGACTGTGATCTCTGGCACAAATTAAGATCCAAAGCATACTCACTTCCATGACTTTGCAGCTCTCAGGAAATAAATATTATCCCAATCGATACATGACATTGTGTTAGACTAGGTGACCGTATCAAAATATTCAAACCAATATGTGAACTCCAGTCTTCCTTGCCTGTGTAGTTCTTGGCTAAATTCACATCTCTCCTCTCCTCATTCTTTTTATGCTTCGGGGCTCTCCCCTTTGGCCTTCTCCATTTGTCTGTTGGTTTTTTTACTGGAATTTATATCCTGCTCAACAAATAAAATACCAGTGTACATTTTAAGGCTCGAAAGCACATACAAAACACACCAGAAGAATAGCAAATCATCTTCAATAGTACAGACACTGTGGCTGGGTCACACTACAGGAAAAGCTTGTGTGAATACAAAAGTTTAAGCAGGAATTGGGAAAAATTTCCAATCTGAGGACCACATTCTCTTCAAGGCCCATGCACCAGTGCCGGACAAAGTGAAAGGCAAAAGTGGGCACAGCAATGAAAGTGACTTTTATCCTTGCATAGGAGAATAGTTTCCAAACATACTCTATATGAACCAAGAAGTATTATCAGAGTTCAAGGACATATTCTAGCAAGGTTTTGTGTTTGTTCTGGAGCAAGTTCTGTTAGTAAAGCTTCTGAACCATATTTTTGGACTGGACAATTTTTATTTCAAGGATAATCATTTTTATTCATCCTATTGCTTCCAAATGACCACAATATGTGAGATGACTTTGAGTCCCCAGACTTTGAGTTCCCCATCCCTGCTAAAACTGCTTGAACATTTCCCAATTCCTTTCCAGAGCCTGGCCTGGTTTGAGCAGTTTAGTCAGTGGCAGCCAGAGACACTTCTATGACATCAGGACAGCTCAACCATTCATTGCCAAAGCTTCATTATCACCACCAAGTTCCTTAAGCCATTTAAATATAAATTATGGTGATACAGCTCAGAGCCATTCTGTCTAGGCAATGGTGCTAAATTTGAACCTCAAAAATATAGCTTAAATCCCAACTCAACAATCATTTTATCTCATCCCTTATCTACAAAGGTTTGATAAGGAATGGCAGTGAAAGACAGGAGTGCCTGGTGTGCTCTGGTCCATGGGGTCACAAAGAGTCGGACACGACTAAACGACTAAACGACTAAACAACAACAATGACATACTATTAGGAAAGAACCTAATACAGCATGCAGTGGCTCACGGATTCCTATGTGTTTGGGCTTCTCTGCTGACCAGAGCTGGATAAATGTCAGCATAATACAAACAGTTCTTTAGTCTATGAAAACAGTGGGGAAGCTCTCTTGCATGTATTGGAACTCCCTGTGTACATCACATAACCTAGAGGGTTTTTCCCCCTACCTCCCATTAGCAGATGACTACAAAAACCAACATTCCCAGGGGGAACTTTGCTGTCTGATGCATCCTCTATGTCTTTTGAACTGGGAATATGAGGAGAATATCTCTTAAACACTTTAGCAACAGTAGTTTACTAGAAACAAACACGCATCCCTCCAGAAGAAGGTTCCGCTAAGTACATTTCCATACACCGCACACATTTACGTGCAAATTTCTGCACTGATCCTTATGGAGAACACTAACAAATGCCACAGATATGCAGGAAACAGTTTGCAGCTGAGACAAGCTTAGCACATTTCCTACAGGTTCAGCCAAAGGGAGAATCTTTCCTGGCTCCCTTGATAGGAATTATGCCTTTGAACCACAAGGGTTTCCTCTTGAATCTTGGCTAAGGCTGTTGAGGGCCAAAGTCCAGCCACACCCATCAGACAGGGGACTCTGCTAATTGGTTAAGACCTCTTTAATGTCTGGCCACCATTTGGCAGAGCCACAAGGCAGCTGCAACACTCATCTCAATTTATAAGACACTCTTGATTAACACCATATTTCAATACAAGGCCAAATCAAGTTTCTGTAGAGCCAAACATCTGTATTTGTACATTCCTTCGTAGGAACCCTCTCTGTTCAACTGCAGTGTTCACTCTCATGCTTTATTTGGAGAACACATGGTGTAACCTGGCTTTGTTCTTGTCCAGAAAAACAACAAATGCTCCACCATGAACCTTAGAGCTATAGCTCCAGATTCTCACTGGAACCTTCCAACTGTCAGCTCTCGTCCAGTAAAGCACTTTAGTCATAGGACTAGTTCCAGTCATTTCAGTGGCATTTGGTTTCAGCTTCGTCCACAGCCATAAATGTTTCATAGAACACAGTCAAGCATCACCAGCTTTCCAATTTTATGCCATTACATCTCTCTGCCCTATACTAAGCAGACTGCACTGTATTTGGTGCAGTGGAAGGGGTGTAGTGCAGCAGTTCCAGGTTCAATTCCCTGCATCTCTAGATAAGACTAGGAGAGAATCTTGCCTAAACTCCTGGAGAGTCATTGCCAGTTAGTGCTCAGCTGGCACCATTGATCTGGCTCACCGTAAGGCAACTCCCTGTGTTGCTATGCAGAGTTTTGGATTAGGACCTGGGAGTCGAGGGTTCAAATCCCCATTCAGCCATGAAGATCACTGTATTACCTTATACCAGTCACTGTCTCCCAACCTAATCTACTGTCATAGATCTATTGTGCTAGTGTCTGTTAGCAAATGGTAGAAACTGATAAACAGTAGCATTTAGATTATAATTGGGAAAAGGGAAATACAAGCTGCAAAACTGTGCCAGACAGAAAATTCCTGGGTTAGCTTATGCAAACCAGCCTGGCCAGGCTAGCTAAGTGCAGAGCCATAAAGGAACAATGAGGAGCCATTAAAAGCAATTGACAATGCAAAAAGCTATCCTCCTATCCTCTTCCCCCCTCCAAGGAGTCGACAGAGACTGGGGGGTTGAGAGGTTGCCAAGGTGCTGGGGAGCATGATGTCACAGGGAAATTTTTCCCTTTTGAAATCTAAAGATGTTCTGGGAAGAATGAGGAGGAAGTAGGCAGAATCGTCTTGGTGCTGGATGGAGGAGGCTGCCCTGAGAAGCCGGGTACCATGACTGGCTGCTGCTTGCTGAAACTATGAGATGGGCAATGAGAGACATTCTTTTGGTATAATGTTCTAATGAAGAATGCATGTGTAGATATGTGCAGAATAATCCATATTTCTTAAAGGCTGCTGCTGGGTTAGATGAGATAAAAACCAACAGTGATTTTGCTCCTTGGATGCCCCAAGATGGCCCTGTGGGGTGAGGAACAAAATGTGCATTTGTTGCACTGTCCACTATTGCCTCTGGCCCTGCCCACCACTGGTATGTGACCCCAAGAAGATTGCCCAGATGGAAATGTTGCCGCCATCTGAGAAAGGTTTCCCATTCCTGCTCCCAAAGACAATGTTTACACCCAATGTAGGCCTGGCTTCAAGGTTGATGGAAGCCTCCAGCAAACTGCCATCTATGTGGCTGTCTCCAGTGGACTTACTGGCTGTGAACAGCTGCTGCACCATTTTTTATTTCCCACAATGCCTCAGTTTAGGGCAGTTGCCTGCTGCCAGGTGAAAAATGGTGGACCCAATTCTGAGCAGGTGTCAGTGCTTGTGGTCCTTTGGCACCTGCTATCCTACTCCCCACACCACATCCTTTCAATCTAATATGTGATGGGTGGTAAACAGTGCATTTCAGTTTCACTCACGTATGAAAGCTATTACTGAGGGCAAGAGTTCAGAAGAAAAATCAATCTATACAAAAGCCAAGACACATGTTGCATTTGCAAGGCATTAATTGCCCGTTTATAATAAAGCAGATTATTCCTATTTTGTTGTTGTGGTTGTTAATGGCTGGTTGTATTCAAGCCCAAGCCCAGTTTTTTCTGATAATAAGCAGAGAAAATCCATAACAGGTGATCTTCAATAGCATAAGGCGTTAGGGTGGTTCTCAAACCACAATCTCCATCCACCATTCTCCAAAGCCTTGCCTGCTGCACCACCAGCGGTCCTTTCATTTGTGTAAGATCTGTGGGGTAATGACAACCTACAGGCTTCAGAACCAGCCAGCATACTGTCAGGTGATCTCACAAGCCAATCAGAACCCGCTGGATGCTATAACATACCAACATATGAGGCAGTCTGAGCTACTTGCCTTTTGGAGAAGATGCTGGACAGATGGGCTTTGCCCCACACTATGCCCACTCCATGTCTGCTTGCTCCAGAACTCAGTGTTGGTGCATCTGTGACATCACCAGTCTCTGCCTCTGGATTATTGTCTCTGTGCAATGAACCAACCCTCCAAGCACAAACTGTTTCTGAGCTTGGCTGAAGCCTTGCAAATAATACAAGAACATAGGTAGATGACGTACCAAGCTGGAGTATCTAGCTGAGATAACCATGCTCTACTTTGTCAGAGGCTGCATGCCTCTGAATAGCTGTTGCTGGGAATCACAAGTGTGAAAACAGGATGCTGGACTCAGTGGAGCTTTGACCTGATCCAGGCAATGGCTCTTTGGGGTTTCAAACAGAAGCCCTGTCTAGTTACCGGTATATCACGATATGCCAATGATTTAAACTGAGGCCTTGTGTGTTCACAGATTGGCTAAGGCAAAGTCCAGCCACATAAAATACACAATTTAGCCTAGTTTGTTCCAACGTTACAGTTCAATGGAAAAGCAAGCAAGAAACGGATTTAATTCAGAAAAGCTATCACCCAAATATGTGGACATGTACAGATAGAGACAGTACTTTGTTCCTTAATCAGCTTAAACTGCCATCGTCTCTTTCTGGGCCCGCTAATCAGTTAAAAAGGCTTACACAACGATTAACTCGATTAAATGTAATTATGTCTATCACTAATAACTACAATAATAAGATTTAAATGAAGGATTAATAAATCCTAATTGAATCAGATTAAATGCTTATATCTACTAAAGTCTAATCTTTGTTTTCATTTGGCTCCTGAAGGTAATCCGTCAGTCTTTAAATAATGAGATCTAAATTTATTTACAGGCAAGAGGTTTTCAAGTTCTTGCTGTAAGAAATTAACCTGCTTTGAAATGTTTTCTTCAGTGCACGGCTACCCAGACTGCACAAGGCAGCCTAAAAGGACAGCGAAACCTATACAACAGGGAACCTCTGGCCCTCCAGATGTTGCTGGACTCCCTATACCATCAGCCTCAGCCAGCACCATCAGTGGTCTGGGATAATCAGAGTTGTAGACCAGCAATATATCTGGAGGGCCACAGTTTCCCAACTCTGCTATAGGTGCTACATATGAACCTATGGAACTGCCTTTCTGGAAAACTATCAAGCCCAACATGACGTTTTACAGGGACACTAGGTGCCCAACATCTGAGGTAGAGATTCTCCCTATCCCTATTACCCAAAACAATTTAAGGAGAGATTCCAGGAACTGAACCCATTTCTTCATCTAAGTGAAGTATGTGTTCTGCCATGGAGATAAGGGAGCTCTCACTGTCACTTAAAGTAATGGCTTCATAAGACTGAGCAGTCAATGGCTATTCTCCATGAAACCTATGCTCTACGTCCCAGGTTGGAGGAAATATGCTTCTGAAAAACAGCTGTGGGAATGAAGAGTACACTGGTACCTCGGGTTACATACGCTTCAGGTTACAGACTCCGCTAACCCAGAAATAGTACCTTGGGTTAAGAACCTTGCTTCAGGATGAGAACAGAAATTGTTTGGTGGTGGCACGGCAGCAGCGGGAGGCCCCATTAGCTAAAATGGTGCTTCAGGTTAAGAACAGTTTCAGGTTAAGAACGGACCTCCAGAACGAATTAAGTACGTAACCAGAGGTACCACTGTACTCTTATGCTCAGGACTTTCTTGCAAGAGGGGTATAGCTAGCTGCTCCGGCACCCAGAGCAGCGGGGATGAGACAAGCTGCCCACGGATTCTGTCTGGTGGACGCAAGCCCCACACTGCCGTTTCAGGCAGAGCGGTCCCCCAAGCCATCATGTCACTCCAGGAGAGACGCATGGCTCAGGCGTACTGTAGGCCAGGCCCCATGGTAAGTGCCTCCCCCTGTGGTGTGCCATTTTGTCACCCCCTCAGGAATGACAACCAGGGCTAACTGCCCTCCACCCCCCTTCCAAAGTCCCTGTTTGCAAGCCTCCCGTGGGACCTGACTGGTCACTGTGGGAGCAGGATGCTGGACTAAATGGACCACTGGCTTTATCCAATAGGGCAATTCTTATGTTCTTACAAATCTGTCAATTTCCGTTTCTCTCAGTTTCTCATTTTTCTAATCTTAAATTCAGTTCTCCATGTTCCTATATCAGGTTGTGCATTTAAAAAATAAATCCTCGTGAAAAGTCAACAGCATTTTAACATGCTTTTTCCTAATATATGTAATTTTGCCTAATACACTGCACTGCTGTATTTTCTTTTCACTAATATCTTCATTTTTGTGCAGACTTTCCCCAAATAGATACATTATTGAACACATTGCTTGGATGGAGAACTGCATTGTTTACTGTGGCCAGCAACATCTTTGCACCAGGTGTAGCATTTCCTGAAGAAGGCAAATATCACCTCTCTTACGCATGCCTTGGTTACATCGAGACACAACATTTATTGCAGACTCTATTTGGGGCTGTATTTGAAAAGTATTCAGATACGCTACCTGGTTGTAACTAGGGATGGGCAAATCTGTCATTTTCAGTTTCTCTCGGTTTTCTATCTTAAATTCAGTTCCCCACATTTCCACACCAGTTTGCAATTTTTTAAAAGCCCTCACAAAAACCCAGCATTTTAGTGTGACTTTCTCCTAAAATTCACATTTTTGCATACAATTTTGCCCAATATACACTTTTCTGAAAAGCATATTTTCCCCAAGATAAGACATTACTGCCTGCTATTCTCACTAACAAATGGATCTTTCTGCATGTTACTTGCCTAGAAAAACTGCATTGCAAAATTTGGAAAAGTGTGAATTTTGAAAAAGGCTGTGTTGCCATTCGTGCATTGTTTCTGAAAGTGTAGATCTGGTAGATTCACCTTTAAATGTGAATTGAATTAAAAGGAATAGGGATGGAGGAGAACTTCAAGTTTCATATCTCTGTTTTCGGGGGGGGGGGGGGACTTCCAGGAGTGAACACATAAGGTAGTGGAGACAAGCTTATCAGCGTATCAGTGTATGACACACACTCAACAGCTTTTACAGTGGTACCTCGGGTTCATATGCTTCAGGTTACATACGCTTCAGGTTACAGACTCCGCAAACCCAGAAATAGTGCTTCAGGCTAAGAACTTTGCTTCAGGATGAGAACAGAAATCGTGCTCCAGCAGCGCAGCGGCAGCAGGAGGTCCCATTAGGTAAAGTGGTGCTTCAGGTTAAGAACAGTTTTAGGTTAAGTACGGACCTCTGGAACGAATTAAGTACTTAACCTGAGGTACCACTGTATTCACATCCCTTGTACAATTATCATGTATTGCTGCCCTGCGTCATTTGAATAGCAAAGATGACGAAAATGGTCTCATCTGTAATACTGGGACATTTGCTTAATGCAAAGGAGCATTCAGGACATTGGATTTTCGGTTTACTTATTTATTTCCAATGCTCAAATCTGACTGTGAGGCCTTCTCCATTCTGTGAGTCAGATGCGACGCCTTTCAGGAAAGTGACAACATCTGTTTTCTAAAAAGACATCTGTTGGGGAAGTGAAGAAAGCTGCTTGTAGATAATGAAGAAATAATTAATTACAAGGGGGAAAATAGAATAAGATTAGAATCTGCATGTAATTAGCTGTACTTGAGATGCCAAAACATGGCTTGAGAAACATAATTAATGAGCTAGTAAGAATTCTTGGCGATTCCTTATAATGCCGGCAGAAGAAGGTATTACCATCTGCTTGGACCGTCTGCTGGGCAAGGGGCTGTGGAGCTGAAGACTACAGTTGCCAAGGAAATGCTGGAAATATGTGTCTGCTATACCTAAATCCCATGTCATCCTGAGGGTGGGGGATGGTATGGCTATATGAGTGAAGAGGAGCTCTGCATATTTCAAGATCAGGATCACAGAACAGGCCAACAAGCAAACATTCTCACGTTTCCCACAAATGCAAGTGTGTTGCAGGGCTCCATATGAAACTACTCAGCAAGATGGTCAGTTTTCCACTTAATCCGAGGCAGAGAAGTTTATTTAATTAAAGCCTTTGCATATGCCAGAAAGCACTCCAAAATTATAAATAATGGATCCATTTGACATTTATATATCCTGTTTGCTGTATATGCTAATCAAGGCAATTTTATGCTCTTGGTTTCAGTCTGTTTTACCCAATGCATTGCTGTTATTTTTCTAGCATTCCTGTGTTTTTATTTTGAAGTTGCATTGGGGGCCCTTCTAGGCATGGTTGAAATTTTTAAATGAATAAACAAGATTTAAACAAAAACATAAACCTGCTATGTAACCATTATAACTGCTGAGCTAATCTTATTTAGGGTCGTCTGAGGAAGGATATTATTACATTTCTTTCTCACATTTCCTCCAGAGAGCTCAAGATGGCAAATATTTTTCTCCCCTCCCCCATTTTATACAATCTGAAGAGAATCCCCTCCCCCATTTTATCCTCACAACAACCCTGAGAGATGGATTAGGCTGAGAGCTGGTGACTTGCCCAAGGGCTACCACTCAGCTTCATGGCCAAGTGGAAGTAGAATAGGATTGCCATATTTCAAAAAGTGAAAATCCAAACAGACAAATTGTTGAACTTTTTTTGCAGAATCGCCACCCAAAAAAAAAAATTGTTTTTGAGCTACATTAAATGAAATTCACCAAAATCTACACTTCCAACATGGGCTGCCATACATCCGGATTTTCCTGGACATTTCAGTGATTTCTGCCCAGATGCTGCTAACAAGGGCCGAATACCAGCTATGTCTGGGAAATTTCAGACGTATGGCAACCCTAAAATAGAACCTTGCTCTCTTAGGTCCAACATGTTAACTACTACACCACATTGGCTCTCTAAATAAAGACTAATGAGATAATAAGCATTTTGCTCCAGGTCCTATCAGAGATGAGACTTGACTATTGTTCTGCATATTGATTTTATTAAGCTGAGCTTTGGTGGCCTGGTATGAGTTTTCAAGATAAAATGGGCTTAAAAATTAACTGTGTATTTGTGTAAGAGCCCCATCAAGAACATCTCACCCTGCCGCAGCCGGGCAAAACCCTTCAAATTCTACATGACGCAATATGTCTGTTTGCATGACAGGCAGTCATTCTGTCTCTTAAATGATTAAAAGATTAACCAGCCTAGCATCCATTGCCATTGGAAATTAGGGGGTTGTCAATAAATATCTTGGCCTCGTTGAAAAGTATAAGCATTCCTCTTTCTCTAGAGCACAATTCAAAGTGTTGGTGCTAACCTTTAAAGCCCTAAACGGCCTCAGCCCAGTATACCTGAAGGAGTGTCTCCACCCCCATCGTTCAGCCTGAGGTCCAACTCCAAGGGCCTTCTGGTGGTTCCCTCACTGCGAGAAGTGAAGCTACAGGGATTCAGGCAGAGGGCCTTCTCGGTAGTGGTGCCCGGCCTGTGGAATGCCCTCCCATCAGATGTCAAAGAAATAAACAACTATCTGACGTTTAGAAGACATCTGAAGGCAGCACTGTTTGGGAAAGTTTTTAATGACTGATGTTTCAAGGTATTTTTAATCTTTCATTGGAAGCAGCCCAGAGTGGCTGGGGAAACCCACCCAGATGGGAGGGGTATAAATAATAAATGTTGATGATGGTGATGCTGACGGGATAGGCAAGCTGACTGATAGCCAGAATCTGAACTTTCTTCTTTACCATAAGAAAATGGGTCAAATTGCTTCTAATTTTATTCTACTTATTCATTTATTCATTTAACAAAATTTATATACCACTTGGTGGTGGTTTCTTTTTTATTATTATTTTAGCCCTCTAATTGAATTTTCCTGGTTATGGAAGGTAAGGCCCAGCAAGAAGCAGAATAACCATACCTGCATAAGTCTGCCATCTCTACTGTTCTGTTGTTATGGGGGTAAACAGATAGTCTGTTTGCTGACTTCCCATCATGAAGGAGCAACCAGAAAATATCCATACAAAGATACACATCCTCACTTTTTATATGCAAGCACATCAAAGTTGGCTTAGTATAAACCTAGAGAGGCCTAATATAAATTATGTCAATGTGTCATTGGAATCACTGCAGCCCCTGTCACCGATACACTTTTTGTTTTACTTCTGTTTCTTTAATCTATTTCACTTTGATTTTATTCATTGAGCTGCTTTGATTTTTATTGGGATTTTGTTCACCACACCAGCGTATTTTTTTTATATGAGCCAACAGTATAGAAATGAATAAAATAAATAAAATGTCTCACTAATGTGCTGAACGACTTGTGACTCACCACTAGTCATGTGGCACAGCCTGCAAAGGGCTCAGCAGACCCATTTTTGCTACCCAACTGGGACTTCCAAATTTGGAAGGGGCTGTCAAACACTGGCAAGCTGCACTACGTGGTTGGTGGGCTACATTCAGCTTGGTAGGTCACAAGTCATATACTGTCCTGGCTTAGTTCCACAAGTCTCCGTTCAAGCTGCTGTCATCCTTATTCCCGCTCTGTAACTTTAATACAATGCTGCTTTACTGTTGCTTTCAACTTATCCTTATATACCTTATATGCCGGACAACTTGGTATTTTTACTTATTTACTACTTCTCCATCAAAGGTCAAAATTGCTGAATGTTCAAAAAGACCCGGTCAGCAAAAATGTTATTTTCACAGACTAGGATATCAATGGGGCAGGTTTTTTAAGACTAGCATGATTCAATGTGTTGGGTTAGAACCTGGGAGACTTAGAATCAAATCCAAACTTGCCTCAAGCAAGTTGTTCTCTTGGCCTCCGTTCACTTTCTATAAAATGTAAATAGGAGTCACCTATATGAGTGTTGTGGGGATAAATGAGGTAAAGGCTATACATCACTTTGTACATTAAATGTGCTACATGCAGTATAATAATGTTACAGAGCTATCCCATAACCAGTCATTTATTGCATGGCCACGGTCCCAAACTCTCCATTTCCACAAAGGCTCTTCTATCAAGAGTGTGATTAGGATACCAGCCTATAATGTGTCCAAATTCATATCTGATACTAGTTGATGTAATATATCTATGTTGGGGCTCTGCAATCAATGGAATGGAGAAAGTCACTTTTAAGTAAAGCTTGTATAGAAAAGAAGAAAACAGACACAATCTTAAATCCAAATGGATGGGATTATGCTTTCAAAAGAACAAGGGGGGGGGGGAACTTCCACCCTTCCTTCCAAGTCAAGTGTTGAGGATAGGGACCTATCTTGACTTGATTATATACTGTGCTCAGCTTTTACAAGGAGTTCAAATTAAAATAGTATGTGTGCCCAGCATTATGGGCAGAAGCCATCAATTTGTTATTTTTGTACAAAAGCCCAAGAGCATGGGATAGGCACATTGACTAAATGAAAATAAGTAACTAAATAAGTCTAGCCATTTCTAAAAATAGCCTCCAAGCCAGCCATGGAAAACAGAGCTATTTCACACATAGTCGCCTCGAACGTCTCAGGCCATAAGAAGCAGAGATGGAGGAGAAAAGCTCTCTCCAAATTTCATTTCCCATAAACCACAAGCCCTAAAACCTTTCAGGCCATTTGGCATGCCTACATGTGTCTTATCTCCTCAATCGGCACCAAATGATTCAAGTTGTGAGCTTTTTCAAGGTCCTGAAAACTGCCTTGCTATATTTAAGTAGCAACAACCAAACTCAATTCATGTATGCAACAATGTTTTTTTTGTACACAGAAAGTACAAAGTGCACTTACGACAATAGATCAGACTGAAGCATCTAGGAAACTTCCAGTTCTTCATGTACTATTTTCTTGTTCGGGCTATCAATGACTTTCACCTAAGCTTGTCTTAACTACAGATCTTCACAAGGACCTTCATACAACAGCAGTAAGGTAAGGTGTGATCCAAAAACATCATTATTAGGCCCATCTACAAGTTCATAATACAAATTGAAGGGCAGGCTCATTGCCATGTCCAGCTAATAAAAACCAAGACACAAATTTAGGCTCCTAAACAATGGAGAAAGCAAACCTCGTTGAGTTCCGTGCCTATGAATCGTGTGCATGAAGAAGAATGTGGCACAGCTCTCCTCCATGGGACGGAGAAAGGGAAAGAGGAAAACTGTACTTGCTGGCTCTGCCCCAACACTGCCACTTTGCCAGTCCTGCTCATACATGTTCAGTACAATGCCTGCAAAGGAGAGCCTACATGCAAGGTATATACTGTAGCAGGCATCCCCAACCTTTGGCCCTCCAGATGTTTTGGACTACAATTCCCATCATCCCTGACCACTGGTCCTGTTAGCTAGGGATCATGGGAGTTGTAGGCCAAAACATCTGGAGGGCCACAGGTTGGGGATACCTGGTATATAGTATATGCACATAAGCCTCCACAGGTTCAGAAATCCTGTCCAACAAAGGATCCTGAAAGTCCCTGCAGGTACTGATTGTTGGACTCAGGTCTTGCTATGGGACTTTCCATAGACATTTGGTTGGCCACTGTCAGATCAGGATGCTGGACTACATGCACCATTGTCCTGATCCAGCCATGTTCTTATGTTCTTCAGCCATGTTCTTCACAGACATTGCACTGGATGCTGGGGCAGGGCAGCCGGGTATGTGGAGTTTGGGGCAGCAGCAGTAGGTATGTCCCTAATCCCACCTTCATACATTAGCAAACGCATGGAGCAGAATGACTGGAGAGGGGTTTTGGTCACATGTAAACGGCATTTTTCCATGGGTGAGCATTCAATCATGCCACCTCCTAACTGCCTTTTGAAGTGATGCAGTCCTAGGCTTAGCTTGGACTTTTCCTGTACATTTGAATTCTCGCATTTGCTTTTAGCAGCAAATCATAGGAGTGATACTGGAGGTACTATCTACTGTCTTGGTCCATCATAGATATTCAAGTTATTTGCCGGGGGTGAAAGGTGATCCATACCCTAGTTTTTGTGTTAGTTGCAAGAAGCAAACACTTCAAACAGAAATATGCACCATTAGATTTAGAATGTGTTTGATAGATGAATGACTCAAATCTTCATTCCCTTATGTTTTTCCAAAAAGCATTTAAACTAATTTTGGCACTTCTCTACAATAAAAGTCCCTTTCTTTAGAGTCCTAGCCTATGCAAATGTAGACCACTTGGCTGCAACACTGTTCCTTATTATATGATTTAATCATAGGGAAGGGGGGGAATCAATTGATCATGTTGTTTGGATAACAGCCTGGGTAAAAAAATAATTCTCTTGTTGTTTCAGCAGACCAGGAGAGGGGGGTTGTTCTGACTATTTAAAATACTTGCACATTTTCAAGCAGCAGGAAACATCAGTGTGCCACTGCAATAATGGTCCATGTACAGTCATACCTCATGTTACGTTTGCTTCAGGTTGCGCCTTTTCAGGTTGGGTCCCGCAGCGACCCGGAAGTACCGGAAAGGGTTACTTCCAGGTTTTGCTGCTCACGCATGCGCAGACATGCTAAATGACATCACGTGCATGCACAGAAGCGGCAAATCACAACGTGCACATGCGCAGACGCAGGTTGCGTTCTTTTCAGGTTGCGAACGGGCCTCCGGAACGGATCCCATTCACAACCAGAGGTACCACTGTATTTCTTAAGCTTAAGTGGTCCATCACATCTGGAAAGCACCAGTTTGGTGAAGGCTGGTTTAAGATCATCAGCTACTTCTTTGGTCACTTTTGCTTGCGGTAGCCCTCAAGGCAACCTGTTTGCCTATTGCCTTCTTTTAAGTTCATCATGAATTTCACCTCCTTGGATTCAAAGTTCCATGGCACATGGAAAACTGCACAAAGCCAGACAGAACCCATTTTGTGGGGTTTGGTGAAAAGCTTCTTCTCATCCTTTACTTTCAGCGATTGCTTTCTATACTGTTTACATTTTTTCTCAATAACAGAACTCCACCCTGTTTACTTTGTTTCCCAGAGAACTTTGTTTAGCCAACAACATCATGCTTAAATGGAATTCCCTAGCAGGAGGCAGAAATGGCAAAAGAGGACCAATTAATGGAAAACAGATCAGTCTACTACACAAAGCACCGGTAAAAAAAACAAACGCCTTTCTAATTCTGGTTTTATTTCCAGAGCACATCATGGGAATGCATGCTTGTTTACTGACACATATATATTTTCACATGATGTCATTGTAAAACTCTGGTTACTACCCTACCCTTCTATCATGAAATTTTCTATCTCTCTATCCCCTCATTTTCTAAACACCTGTCTTCTAATATAACTCATAAAATCTCAAAGTGTCTGATTTGGATTGGAATGGATAGGCAGGCAGGCAGGCAGGCAGATAAACAAAAATGAATTTAAAAACATCTGACTTTTAAAAAGAACTCTTATTATCTTATGCTGCACGGCTCTTTTTTCACTATACAATGAACAGTAATAAAATGGCATATTTGTTTGGCAAATACATGAAACAATTTTTTAAACATGATCTGAGAAATGCTTTTGATCACTATCTTTAGAACTATAGGCTCAAAAACAGTATAAAATTGAACAGTCCTATGATCTATTCACGGAACAATCCAAGTCTTCCATATCCCTGCTCAGGGCAAGATCGCCAAGACAGCTGGATATTGTACCAGTTAATTTTATTATATTCATATATATTCAACAATTTTATTTATACCACAAAAGGTATAATATAAGTACAGAGTAAAGGGGGAAATCATTTGATTTTCTGCTTGTGCAAATAATGTGAAGGTATTGCACTTGGCCCTGGAAGGATTCGGATTGTGACAAGAAAAGGTCAAGCTAATCAGAAATAGTCACTCTAGAGACTAGATAGCAATCTTCTAAATTTGCTTATTTGTAGTCTCAAATAGCTTAAAGACACATACACAGAAGTCTTTCAAGGTTTAAGCCGTGTATCTTTTCATTTTCACCTGTCTGGTGCCATCTAGCGGTTTCAAATTGCTACTGAATTTTTAAAAAATCTCATTGGCTAATCCCACCGTCTCCTAAACAGTTAGGCTAGACAAGGAAACCTTAAAAAAAAAATCACTCAAGAGAGAAACAAGAGAGCTGAACAACACTTAAACAGTCAAATTTGTAAAAGCTTTACACTTCACACTGAAATATGTGAAACATGGTTGTGGTGGGGCAGCATGAGAGAATAAATGGATACTGTTGGAAACAAGTCACATAAAGTATGATGTGCACAAAATTGTAAACCCAATCCATACAACTTAATAGAAAAAGGCTGGAGAACAAAGAAAAAGCCTATTGTGGGACTGGGGTGTTAGACTGTATGTTATCTGTGGGGCTCATCCAAGCCTGTGGTTTTAGATCTGTAAATTGGGATTTGGTAAGTGGAATGAACTGGTGAAGTGAACAAACGAGTCTCTTTCTGAAGTTTAAAGTCCTACCCAGGCCTGTTATGCATATATTTGCATGTGAAATATATAGGGCACATGGCATGGGCTGCCATGGGGCATTTCAGACCAAGCTACAGATGTGTGGCTGGACAGCCAGCTATTAGGGATGATGTCGTATGGTATTTCTTGCAATGCCAAAGAGTTGGACAAGAAGACATCTGAGAGAGGTTCTTTCCAGCTCTGTGATTCTATGTTACACTTGATCTTACTCATTTTATTTTAAAGAGAGATTTCACAGCGGTTTAAATAAACAATAAAAAATAGCCACCACAGCCATCAAAATATTTACAAGAAACAAAACAAAATTTAAAAATCCAATTAAACGGCACTAAATAAAAAAGCAAGTCCAATTTTTAAAATCAGCTGTAGGGTAAAAGATAGTGGGAGTCATTCAACAGAACTTAAACTGTTTTCAAATATATTATGGTGATTTTTCAAAAAATGTTTTAAGCTCCTGTAGCAATTCAAAAGCAGACAGGGTATGTGGAACTCTGGAGACAGTGCCAAGAAGGCTCTTCTCTAGCCTCAATGGCAAGTGTTTCAGCTGTCTCATAGTTGTCTTCAGGGCAGATGACAAATGACATTTAGTGTTTGTCCCCAATGTTTTGTTCATTTCTTTTTACAAGCTGAAGCCATGGAGGCTGCAGTTTACAGCCAAAAGCCAACAAGGTGATGTGGGGGAGACTTCTTCACCCTGTCTTCTTATGCCATTTATCTACTAAAACAGAAAGTGACTATAGACAAATGCTGAATTCTTGCTAGCAAAAAGAACCAATCAAGAACTCCATACAAGAGTTTTGACTTCAAATCTACTACCAGGAAGATGCAGCTAAAGAACTGATCATGGCATTCCTCCTTAATCTGTTATACCGTTTAGTCTTTCACACCTCTGGAGAATAAACTGAGGCCATTACAAATAAACAAAGAACACTATGCATTACGTTCTTTTTTCTGTGAAACAGAAGCACAGTGTTTTTACATGAGAAATTATCCCCAACACATTGTGCTGCAGGATATGGGTATTTATTCATCAAGTAGTGGAGGCCTAATCTAAGACGCCCAATCAAAGGTGCCCAACAGTGTTGTTTGTAATAATAACCTAATTCTGGCCTCATCTCATTCAAGGCTCTCAGAGCCAGTGGAGGCGGAAGAAGGCAGTTTTTGCAAATTCCACTTTTCTCTTGCAGCCCTCAATGCCACCTCCCCCTGCTCCCACCAAATGCTGTTCCAAGGGTTTCCCCAACCCTTGGATCATATTTGGGGATGGGGGCAAGGGCTACAGAAGGAAGGGAGAGTAGTAGAAAATTGCCTCCCAGTGCCCCTTCATGGAAGCCTCCACTGGATCAAAGAGCTTCTATGAATGGTTACAAATGGGGGGCGGGGGCAAAGGCTAGCATGTTTTGATCTGAAAGACAGCTAACTTGATATTTTTATCTACTCTTTGATGATACCTGATGGGTTCTTATTTGTATATGTTTTATTACAAATATTGTGCGTTTAAGTTCTATTTTTCCTCTCTGGTTATTTTGTGGGGGGTGTTATTGGGTTGTTCTTGTTTTTATTTTGATTATGTATTTTGTGTTTTTATATTGTGATTTTATCCTGTGAACCACCCTGAGACCTGTGGGTATAGGATGGTATATAAATTGAATGAAGAAGAAAGAAGAAAGAAGAAAGAAGAAGAAGAAAGAAGAAAGAAGAAAGAAGAAAGAAGAAAGAAGAAAGAAGAAGAAAGAAGAGGAGGAGGAGGAGGAGGAGGAGGAGGAGGAGGAGGAGGAGGAGAAGAAGAAGAAGAAGAAGAAGAAGAAGAAGAAGAAGAAGAAGAAGAAGATTGCCTCCTCAGAAAAATGAATAGCGTTGGAACAGACCAAAAGACAATCTAGTCTAACCCCCTGTTCCAAGGCAAGACCAGCTGCATGCAGATCAGCACACACAAACCAAATGACAGTATGAAGAACTGAATGCAGATGCACCATGTAACAGAGTCAGCAGTACATGGAACTGCAGTTGACTCAAGAAAGCTTAGTCTTAAGATGAAGCGGTAAACAAAATAAATGACAGGTTCACCAACCCCCCTGATCTGAAGGAAACTCTTACCTAGGAAGAGTTCAGTGGTTGAGCACAGATTTCGCATTCAGAAGGTCTGGGGTTCAGTCTCCAAAGTTTCTGACAGAAGTGGGCAAACAGTATGTCCCAGTTTTTCCAGGTCTCTTGCAATGTATGTGATGGGAGCTGTAATCCAACAGCTCCCAGAAGTTCCCCATCCCTGATTTAGAACTTTTGGGAAAGGCTAATAATGCACAGAGTTCTGGTTCTGAAAGGTATGGTTATTCTGAGCTGAATAATAATAGCCCCATGTATAGTCAGCAATGTCCGTTCATTGCACAAAAAGGCACATTATGACCAGAAATGGAAAGCCCATACCCCAAAAGTTTGGATAAAATTCCAAGCCTCCCAGAAGCCTTTTTTTCTTGAGAGTTTTCTCCCCTGCCCCTTTGGACAGCCTATGTATTCCATTGCCAAATTAAACTTTTAAAAATGGGGTTCTTTTTTGTTCAACTAAAACCACACAAGTTTGGAGAATCTCAAATAAACAGACATGTGAGAAGCTTTGGTAAAGTTTCAGACAACTATTCTAATTTTCATTCTTTTGCGGGGGAAATGGAGAGTTGTTTTTCTTAAAAGTTCATTCTTCCCTTATGAACTGGGGGGCTTCAGTTTTCCCTTGAAAGTATGGACGTGAGGATTCCCCACATGTTAACCAAAGGATGCATTTAGACCTTACACATTTTTTGCAACTCCCTTTGCTAAACACAGGGTTGCTCTAGGAAAAACACAGGCTGTCTGTCTACAGCAGATAGAGTCAATATCCTGACCTTTTTCTGGGAGCAAGTGATTTTGAGACATCATAAAATTAACCCAGAATTAGCTTTCACATTTCCTAAAGTCTCAGTATAGACAACTTCCATATCCAAAACCATTCACTTTTTTAAAACACTTAAAAGCTCCCTGTCTTCCATTCAGTTGCCCATGTATGCTTTTTCTTATATTCAAATTACAAATCAATTTAATCTCATTGATTACAGAGTTTCATCATCTAGTAACTGACCTTCATCCTCCTTGGTAGGTGACAAACTCTTCAAAGACTAAATGCAACTCAAGCCAGAACTCAGTATAATATACACTCAGGCACTTCCTGAACTGAGTCTTTGTAAGTAGATATCATTTCCTGGTGCCTGTGGTGAGGATTAGAATCCTTTGGAACATTGGCTGCAGGAGGTTTGGAGAATTATATCAAATGCACACACATGTGTAGTTCTTTAATCACTACCTGGCTGCAATGTCACCAGCAGCCTTACGAAAGGGCAACACTAGGTGTTTGCAATCCACATTTAAAGCTACCAGAAGCAACCAGTTTTCTCCATACACAGTAGCTTAAACATCTATAGATAAATTTATAGCTACCACATTTCAAATGGCTTTAAGGGTACTCTGAAAGCACCATCGTATGTTTGCTAGCAGCAGGAGGATGAGAGGACCGAGGGTGAAGAAAGAGCTGTGAGTGGAGGGGGGTTTCTCCCATTCTTTGGAACCCCTTTCCTAGAACTGGGTGTGGACACACAGCTGTGGGGAGCCTGAGGAAATGCCACCCACCTTGAGCCTGACAATAAAAAGCAAGTTGTAAGGCATAGTGATTTATCTTATGCAGAAATTTTGTACAATTCAAACGTAAATTCAAGCCCAGTCAACTGAAGTTGCCCGTAATTACATTCTCCTTTGGCTGACTTCCTTTCAAAATCACTCTTGTGGGATCATCTATATGTGATTTAGGTGCACATATGCGGGTGGCGCTGTGGGTTAAATCACAAAGCCTAGGACTTGCCGATCAGAAGGTCAGCGGTTCGAAGCCCCGCGATGGGGTGAGCTCCCGTTGCTCGGTCCCTGCTCCTGCCAACCTAGCAGTTCGAAAGCACGTCAAAGTGCAAGTAGATAAATAGGTACCGCTCCGGCGGGAAGGTAAATGGCGTTTCCGTGCGCTGCTCTGGTTTGCCAGAAGCGGCTTAGTCATGCTGGCCACATGACCCAGAAGCTGTACACCGGCTCCCTCGGCCAATAAAGTGAAATGAGCACCGCAAGCCCAGAGTCTGCCACAATTGGACCTAACAGTCAGGGGTCCCTTTACCTTTACCTTTATGCTCTTTGATTACTAATGTGCAGTATAGTCTTATCAATATCTACTTAGAAGAAAGTCCTATTGAGTCTAGGTAAGCGAGTATAGGATTGCAGCCTTCACGAACTTGAGATTGCTATCTGGATGCCCTGTTGGGCCTGGTCAACCCTCAGGACTTGTAGCTTTGCCAAAGCATCTTAGCATTAACTGTCCTGATTCAGCATCTGTAAGGAACCTGGTTAAAGTCAAGAAGGGATTCACAGACATGCAGACCAAAAACAGGCAATTATTTTAGCCTGTTATATTTAGACAATTATAGAGCTGGACGATCTTGTAACAGATGAACATAAAGAAAAGTAATGAATTCTTTGATCGTCCATCATGTTCATTTTGTGTTCCAGCATTATTCTTTGTGAAATAATGCATATCAAGCAGGAATTGCTAAGCACTGACAACTCTGACTGAATGCCTTTTTAAAAAAAACTCAGAGCCAAGAGTGTAATAATTGATGCTGCATGAGGTGTTATGTGCTACTAATGCCAAATTGGCTTTAGATTGCATCCTTTTTTCCAGTTTACACAGTCCCTAATTTGCCAATCCTACTGGTGACATGAACGTCTAATGGAGATGTTGACAATAAAATAGTCTAGTTAACACATAGTGATTTATTGCTATTCCCCACATCCTTGCATCTCAAGGAAAAAAAGAGAATAGATCTTTTAGTATCTGAGTATGTTTTCATGGGCTTTTTACCAGCATAATTAGACTCTACACAATGAAACCACCATCTTGGATTATATAATTCTCCAATTAAAATGGCTTCAAGCAAAGAACACTTTTGAAAGCTGCAAGAAAAGAAACCCATTGAGGCAGTTGAAAATCCATTCAGGCAAATACGGATGGTTTGATTTGTATCTGTTCATAAGGCAGGCTTCATTTAAATATATGTGCAGGTTCTTCTCACAAAAAGTATGAGAATAGAGATATAAAACATAAACCAGGAAATGAAGAGAATTCTTACTGCCAAGTTCATTATCTACCACTCAGGATGGTATACCATTTCAAGGCTGTTCGCAGAGTTTAAGGCACACTCCATTGTGGAATCAAACCAACCTCTCATTTTACAGGGCAGCTTTAAGTTTATTACCCATAAGCATTCTAAAATGGCTGCAAATGCTATGTGTGATGTCCATTGATATAAATGGGCATATTCTGAGTATAACTAATGTTGGATATTTCTAGGCCTAGGTAGCCAGTTTGACCTGGGCCTCAAGGTGAAAAAAAGGGTTCAAATTTAGAGGCAGTATGCACCCTGTGAGCCCATCTTTATAAATAAAACAGAATATATAAAATGATAATAGAGATTAATGGGAGACACGTTTCTATAACTAACAGGGTAGAAGTTTCGTATGTTAGATTTCCAGAAATTGCTCTGTCAGAGGTGTGTAGTTAAGCTGAATTCACAAGTAAGATTCCTCCACACAGTTCAGTCTCCTATACCTGTATCATCTAACTTCTCATTTTCAAAGCCAGGTGATTCCAGCAGTGAATGGCCACCCTTACAGAAGAAGCCAGTTCCCCTGCCACAGATACAGTAAATAAACAGAACAGGCAAAGCAGATTCAGCAGCTGCTACAATTTCTTGTATAAGCAATAACACACAGCAGGGAACTATGTCAATTTCGAAGGCTACTGCTCTTAGTACAGTACCAAGTTGCCAAGGCAATATCCTGTCAAAGAGAAAATTTCATCAGTGGAACAGGAGATCAGTTCGAGCAATTCCTGGGAAGTAGCCTAAGAACATTGTGACTTCCTTTTTTTAAAGGCCACAGCTTGGCTGACATTCTCTTGGCTGACTAATGTGCATTTGCAGTGCTTTTTTTCTGGGGGAATGCAGGGGTACGCATACCCCTAAACATTTTGTGAATCTTTGTACTTTTGTCCATTTACTGTATTTATTTCCCCCAAACTATAAAATGGTGGTTTTCTTGAGTCAAAATGAGAATACCCCTAAACATTTGGGGGGGGGCAGCACTGCACATTTATATAAGTTAATGCCCTCTGCTGTATCTGCGCTTAGACAAGCGCAACCCCTTATTGCTAGCTACTGCAAAGTTTTCTGACTAGTACCATAGTTGAGAATGCACCTAAATCAACTGCAAATGACTGTTAAATTAATGGTCAGTCAGCAGCTACTGATTTCAGATGTGGAGCCTTCCTGGAAAATGCACAGATTCCAGGCTAGTGGCCCCTTTACTGAGTGAGGGATGTGGGGAGAAAAGGGGAAAAAAATACAGAATTGTGGGGGGCGGTTTTCAGTTGTTCCTGAAATCTGGGTGGGCAGCAAAGCCTTGGCAAAAGAGTTCCTGTTAATAACAATGAATAGCTAAAGCTGATCTTTGCCCAACTATTATGAGGTTCCACTTCCCCCGTAAAGTCTTGTCTTTGTCTGTTCCCAGGATTTGGAAAAGGTAGTGGAAGAGCTATATAACTTTTCTGCCAAATCTACCTCCTCATGAGGCCTGTCTATGCCCTTTTAATTTCCGAGCTACTGAGACACCTGTTCCATAGCTACACCTTTGCCTCTTTCTACCTCAACACACTGGCTATTGAAGTAGAGTGAATCTAACATAATTAAAACATGATTTCTTTTGGAACTGTTGTGGGGTATTTTTTTTTAAAGTACTATTCCTGAAATATTACATTAACATTTCACCATCCCCACATGTATATAGCAAGACTGCACAACAGTTCTGGCTTCTGTAGACCTTCAGCTTTTGTTCTTTTGACTTGGGATGTAAAAGACATGTATTTGAGGAGTCACTGTTCAAAACGGATTTTCTCCATTGAATAAATAGTGAAGCATAAGATACTGTTATGAGACTGGTCACAAGATATTGGTCGTGCTAGGCTAAGTACTATGTTATTGAAATTGTGTTCTATAATTTTATACTTTTTTGTAAACTGCCTTGGGTGGCTTTGAAAGGCACACTTTAAAAGGGGGAGTCAAATAAAAAGACCTTGTTTTTGCAACAAATTACATAATATGATTGTAACAGTATGCCTGTGCTTTTTGGCATTACAGAGTGAAAAATACTGTGATACAGATATTGCAAAAATATATAGAATGTCTGTTGCTGTGCTCTTCCATATTTTTCATTGTCCTAATAAGAAAAGTATATGTATGCTAACTATAAAACTAATGTCTCCAAGGATGTCCAAATTATACAAAGATAACATAAGGAGCCTGCAGTTTATTTTCTTAGAAAAAGAGCTTCCCTTAGATATGTGTAGGGATGCAGTTTTCTCAGAAATTGAATATTAAGTAGGGATTTTTTAATTAGCATGTGCATTAATTTTCTTTCTCTAGTCTGTCATAATGACAGTTCCAAGGAATATATAAACACATTTCTATGACCTGCTCATGATAGATTTTATCTTGCTTATTTTCATCTTGATATTTGGGAGTGAGAGTATGATAACCACGAATAATGCATGCTAACGAAACTATAAAAAGACCATCATGAACCCAAGGAAATACACTATAATTACAGCTTATGAGACTGATTAACAAAATTGTCTCATAAAGCTGCCGTTGGTGTACAGAATGATGGGTGTCTGTTACACTGGGGTGGGGTGGGGGTTTCCACTGTGGTTATGCTGTGGATCAGAGATGGAGAACCTGTGGCCTTCCAAACATTGTTGGGCTATAACTCCCATGAGCCCCAGTCAGCACAGCCAATGCACAGGGATGAGGGAAGTTGTACTCCAACAACATTGAAGAGCCACAGATTTCCCGAACATCCTATGGAACATAATGGCAGACAGGAATGCAAGCTGCATGCAATATACCCAGGGGGAGAGAAGGAACACCAAACCTGTGAGATTTTAAGTTAAATTTTCATAGTTCTAGCTTTTAAACCTAAGAATTGGTAGGCAATAATTCTGAATTATTTTAATGGATTGCTTTATCAGCTTCACACATGCAACTGTTTCATTAGGTAAAGGTAAAGGGACCCCTGACCATTAGGTCCAGTCGTGACCAACTCTGGGGTTGCGGCGCTCATCTCGTTTTATTGGCCGAGGGAGCCGGCGTACAGCTTCCAGGTCATGTGGCCAGTATGACTAAGCCGCTTCTGGTGAACCAGAGCAGCGCATGGAAACGCTGTTTACCTTCCCGCCGAAGTGGTACCTATTTATCTACTTGCACTTTGACGTGCTTTTGAACTGCTAGGTTGGCAGGAGCAGGGACCGAGCAACGGGAGCTCACCCCATTGCGAGGATTCGAACCGCCGACCTTCTGATCGGCAAGTTCTAGGCTCTGTGGTTCAACCCACAGCGCCACCCGCATCCCTTAACTGTTTCATTACTTTGTCTTAAACTTGTCAAAGAAAAGCTTCATACTGTTGCAAACCACCTCAGTCTCTGGGCAGTGCGAGATTTCAGAGGTCCAGGCGCTTAGCCAGGGTTCATGTTTGCTTTTTGAATGAGGCACAGCACAGAGACAGATATGGTCTATTTACACATATATACAACCCAAGCCTATGATGGTGGGGTTCATATTAACACCCCAAAGTTCTTGTTTGCCTGGATTCAAACAGCCATCAAACATTGCTCTGTCTCCTGCTTGCTGCTTTGATTCTAGTTCACATCACTGCAAAAACAAAAAACCTTCTCTACCCTAAACTCTGGCTTTATCTGTTGAGGTAGGTGGCTCCACTCATTTGTCTCGCTCTGAACCCCTTCATCTCCCTTAATGGCACATCACCCAGGCTATCGCCTCACTAGGCGGCTAGCTTGGCTATTCCAATAATTAGAAGCCTTGATTAAATTCTAACACTTGCTGGGTTCAGGGATTACAGGGCTCTGGCACGCAGTTTAACACCCCAGATGCTCAACAAGCACATTCCTTCGTGACAATGAAGTAAAAGTTTAACTTAAAAGATCTTACTTTTAATAATTGTGGTGGTGTTGTTGCTATATGCGAGTCCAAAAACAGCCAAAGTTGCCACTGTTAGCAAATAACTTGGCACTGCCATATTGATGCTTTGGCCTCCCCATGAAAGACATTCAGCTCCACCATTTTATCCAGCAAATCATTAGATGGTTCTTTTTACTATTACGGTATGGTTTTTAAAATTAATTTTTATTATTATAACCAGCTGCAGCAGGCTCGTGGTGTTGCTTTTTACATGTTGGAAAAGAAGTGGCAGAGGAGAATTAAAGAGGGGAAGTGTTGGACCAAAATGAACAAGGAATGGGGATATTGAGGGGCCTCAACCAATGTGATTAGCTAACCATAATTGCTTTATTTTGGAAAAGTATTGGCAAATGAGTGCTATGTTCCCTGTGAAACAGTGTAGGTCAGGGAAAGCAATTTTGTGGCTCTTGTTTTCACTGGCAGTGAAAGAAAATGAAATCCTTCATGACTTCATCCTGAATTCATGTTATTGTGAGGTGTTATTTTTGCATTCCTACAGTGAGCTGGGTTGCACAACATACTAAGCCAAACTATGGCTTACAGGAACCACACAAATCACCTATGGTCCCAGAGGAGAACTTACAGCCACATTGCCCCTCCCCTGTCTTCTTCACTCATCTGCTGCCCTGAGCTAAGCTAGAGTTTGACTTACCATGTTGTCTGAACCTGGGCTCATGATTAAGCTGTCTCCTTGCTTAGCTTGTGCAGCAAAAACAACTAACACAAGCAATCCTGCACATATCTATGCAGAAATCACAATGGGAGTTCAATAGGAAGCATTCCATGTATGTTTTCATGGGATTTCAGCATAAGGGTCCTGTAGCAATTTAAAGATAAACTGCTTTGTGGAAGTTTTCTCTTGTGAAGTCAGTGAGGTGATTCAAAGTGAGCCAGGGTATATTTGTAAATTCTGGGGAAGCTGTTCACATGCATCTTTCCAACAACCAACAAATGAAACATTGGGGGATTTTTAATTTAGGGGAAGGGACTTAAAGTGGGAAGGCAAGAAACAAAATTTTATAAAATGACGCATGATATGGAGAAAGCAGACAGAGATAAGTTTTTCTTCCTCTCCCAAAATGCTATAATTTGGGATCATCCAACTGGCAATAGATCTAGGAAACACAAAACAGAATGCTTCTTTGTGCAACACACCATTAATATAGAGGATTTGTTGCCACAATATGTGGTGGTGGCTTTTGGTTTATATGACTTTGGAAGGAGATTAGACAAATTCACAGAACATAAGTTTACCAACAACTAGTTATCGTGGGGTTGGATCGTGTTCTCAAAGCTACCAGCATGAGTGTGATTAAACTTCGGGAGGCAGTGGAAGACAGAAGTGCCTGGCATGCTCTGGTCCATGGGGTCACAAAGAGTCAGACACGACTAAACGACTAAACAACAACAACAAGTTATCATGGCTATGTGACCGTTTCCTGTGCAGAGGAAGTATAAATATCAGTTGCAGAGGAAGACTGTCCCTTCTTGCCTTCCTCGCCCTCCTTCTTGCCCAATAAAACTTTGAATATGGTAGAGAATATGGTAGCACTTCCTCAAAGTATGAGCATTTTAGTGCATTTACACAGAAAAAATTATCAGTTAACTTTAAAAAAAGTAATCTTATAAAATGGGTACTTTATTAGCTTATTAATATTGCCATCTTTACTATATCTATCAGAAATACTCACATAAAGGAAGGGGATATGGGCTCACATTTTGATACCAATGATGTTATGTGGATGCTGCAAAAAGCTTGCATACATGAGGAGTACCAATCCGACAAGCAGCCTTACAAGGAAAAGAAAAAGCAGAATAACTACATGCAAGTATTTGCAGTATTCGTTCGCCAATACTTTTCATTAGCAAGAGTAAAGGCTGGTGTAATCATAGGAACAGAAGAACAGTATCATCTACACTGACAAGCAGTGGTTTTCAAGGGTTTGAGGCAGAAATCTGAGTCCTGGAGATGCTGGGGATTGACCCTGGAACCTGTTGCATGCAAAGCACACGTTTTGCTGTTGAACTATGGCCCTCCCCTGATCACATATCACAACAAATTGCTTTTAATAATCACCAACCATGTTGACCAAACAAACAATGGAACAAGAAGAGCCCCCCCCCTCCCCAAAAAAGAGGTTGCTTGTGGGTCCTCTACTTCTGTTCTTTTCTCCACAGTAATATTCTCCCTGCTTATTTGGTCTCAGTGATTTTGCTCTTAATTCACTTTTAATCTCAGAAGGAACAAGGGATTGTTTGCCTCATTTAACCTGCTAGCAAACCAGACTGCTGGATAATTATTCTACCTTATCTTTGGAACATCTGATGTGTTGGTTGGTAGCCCAGAGAGGATATCAGATGAGCCAAGACACTGCTCTCTCCCACTGTAGATTTCTTCTATAACAAGGCTGGCCAAGAACCAACAATTGCTCAATAACAGAAAACAGAAGAGAACTCATCTGAAGACTTAGGCAGGGACTCAATGTTCTGAGGTGCCTCTACCCATAGATTGACATATATTGGGGTTTGTTTGTTTTGAACAATTGACAAAGCCTGATAATTGAAATTAACATGGGGTTAAGTTAACCAATGTTCGTTGATTCCATGAACAATAAGACATATAAAATCAAAGTCTCACAGTTATGGACTATTCCAGCCTCCCCCAACCTGGTGCCCTCCAGATGTTTTGGACTAATGGCCAATTCTGACTGGAGCTGGTGGGAGTTGCAGTGCAAAACAATTCAATTCACCAGGTTGGAGGAGGCTGAACTCTTCAGCTCATTAGACCATAGCATGTTTACATTGGCTTGGTGAAATAGAAGGAAAGGTTTGAATGAACATGATGACAACTAAATAAAGGCATAGTCATTCCTCTCTCGGCCTCCAAAGTAAGTGGTGGGGAGGCATCACTGGGTCTGGTACTACAATGTGGCACCCTTTATCTAGTGGAGGGAAGGAGAGCTGGAAAGATATGGTTTGGCTGAAGATAATATGCCTTGATGTAGAGAAGCTTTCTTTGGGAATCTGAAGTAGGAACAGTAGCTCTGCTGCCTGCTTACTGGAGTCTGCATGTGCTTGCTTATATGTTTCTAATAAAAGAAATATTTAAAAGATACCATATATCTCAAGTGCTATTTCATCCAAAGAAAACTAAACCATTTAGCGTAACCTCTAGACTCCTGATTGCTTGGACAAGTGGGAAGCAAGTAACGATATTCTTTTTCATTTCAAGGGATGCTCAAAAATTGCTGTTATGATATTCTTCCTGGAAAGAGGGACAAGGCTAACTAAGAGCTTGTGAAGGGTTTGCATACTATGTCCTGAGTTGATTTGCTAAGCCTTCCTTATCTCTTTGACTCACCCTGTTACCTCGCTGAAGCTTGCCTAGTCTGTGTACCTGAAGCTTCCCTAGTCACTGCTGCTTGGTCTTGACTTTTCTCCTGATCCAACTGTGTCACCTATATGTCTACTGAGAGACAGATGCACTCAGAACCTTAAGCATAGCATGTGCTGATACTTCATGCTGTAAGGCAGCCTTCCCCAGTGTTGACTATTGGCCATGTGAGGCTGATGAGATATATGGTCCAAAGCTGCTGGGGGGCATCAGATTAGGGAAGGCTGATCTAAGAGGTTCAACCTATTGGTGAGTGTAGTACTGTCTCAGGTCACCATACAGATAAACCATGCATCACTAGTCTTCACCAATTGGCCCTTGTATTTCTGTTGCAGGATAAAGCCTTAAATGGACCAGCTTGTATCTACTTAGGATCCTCTGAAATACTGGGTACAAACACAGAATGAGCGACTCTGCAATATTATATGAGACAAAAAATGCTATAGAAAGATTGTAGTGTTTTCCAAGATATTCAGCAAATGGTTTCAGAAGGTATGCCATGACTGGCTTCGCTTCTAGCCTCAGGTCAATCAGCTACTTACTGACTGAAGTTACTTCTGAAACATGCCACCAGAGAAATTTACTCTGGCTATCTTCCCCTCATTAATTCCACTTCCTAGCCTATTTGTTGGCCGCATACATGCTACCAGCATGGTCACAGAATTATATCTCAGTTCTGTGCATATCACCACAAGATTTGTGGCCTTGGCTTGATCTATTGTTTCTGTGTTTATTGTGTTGACATATATAAATAAAAAAGGTAAAGGACCCCTGGACGGTTAAGTCCAGTCAAAGCCGATTTTGAGGTTGCGGCGCTCATCTCACTTTCAGCCCATGGGAGCCAGCGTTTGTCCACAGATAGCTTTCGGGGTCACGTGGCCAGCATGACTAAACCGCTTCTGGTGCAATGGAACACCATGACGGAAACCAGAGCGCACAGAAATGCCATTTACCTTCCCGCCACATCGGTACTGATTTATCTACTTGCACTGGCGTGCTTTCAAACTGCTAGGTTGGCAGGAGCTGGGACAGAGCAACGGGAGCTCACCACTGTCGCGGGGATTCAAACCACCGACCTTCTGATTGGCAAACCCAAGAGGCTCAGGGGTTTAGACTACAGTGCCACCCATATATGTGTGTGTCTGGGCCACTATCAAAGCTTTTGCCTCATTCTGTTCAAAGTTCCTGTCTCGTCATTTGAATTTGAATTTTTCCAGCAGATCACTATCAATTCTGCATGCAGTTCTGCAAAGAAAGTACAGGAATGGCTGCAAAAATCCATTGTTTAAGATCAAGCCCATCAGCACACCAAGCCCCTATCCTATTTACTTGGTTTTTATTTTATTCAAATGATATTTTCTCCATCAAACCATGGTGAATGGTTTCCCTAAGGGTGAACTCATAGTACCCTAATTTGCATTGTATAATAAAAACAAATATATGTTTGTGCTTAAACAAGAAATACATTTAAAATTCAGAAAAGAGCAAGCCCGTATTCTTTAAACAGTATTATAAGACCACTTTAAACAGTATTATAAGTGGTCTTACAAATATTTAAGGTATCTTTTTGAATTGTAAAACACAGGAAACACAAAGAAATAGCATGCAGTGATTCGAGTATTATATTGGTTTAAAGCTACTCATAATTTCAGATATTTTAAATGAATCGGTAAAGTCCTCTTGGGGTTGCAGTCTGATCATACAAGAGATCAAAGGAGTGTAAATTAGAAAGAAAATATAATAATTATGCCAGTGATTAGCATTAAAGAAAAATCGAAGGCAATTAGAGCTGGCAAAGAAAGGAACAAGCTGCAGAAACTCATAAAATAAAACCCTCATTAGCTGAGTAACATACTTCTTGTTTCAGTGGCCCCAGCTGGCAGTCATGCAGGGCTAAATTAATTGATTGACTTACAACCAGAAAAGGAATGGCAATGCAGTACCCAAAACAGATTTGGCAAAGGAAAGAAGTGAGCGCTATGATTTATGCTCCATTGTTGTTCCTGAAGACTGTTCTGTTCTTTGAAGACTCTTGTAAACAGGGTGTTTTCACATATAGGAAAATCATGGAAGCTGGCTTAAACCAAGTTAGATCACTGTTCTATCATCAGCCTATTGTCTCGGCTGAACACAATTGCAGAGATGGAAATTTTCATTTTTGGCACTGGAAGCTATACCCAAAAAAATTTACTATCATGCCACAATCAGTCTTCAGCTGGCTCAGGGATGTGGTATAAAACAATGTTTTTGTTAACGTAGCTTTAAATGTCATTGGAACTTTATAGCACATAATCTCATGGTTGTCTTAAAATCTGTCATCCACTATTTAAAAGAAACAAGTACAGTTGCATCTCATGCAAATTAACTACAGAACAACATACTGTACATGTTGGAAACAGGTGAATTTTGGGAGCTGAAGTAACCAAAAACCCTGCCATCAAAATCTTATTCTTTCTCTCTTCCAGATTGTTGCTCTCGGGAAACAATGGGAGAATACGCCTTTGGGGGTGAAGTCAAGATGTTGGAAGGTTACAGCGCCTGCTGTGGCTGTAAAGACCAACGTTGCAGCTGGGGCAGGTGAAGGCGTCTACTGCTGCAGATGCACCATGACATTCCTTCTCTCTGCTCTCCTCCCAGTGGTCCTCTATCCTCTGGTCACTGCTATGGATGCATCATGACCTGACTGCCTGTCTCCAGGCACTGCAGTCATCTACAGGAGATTCCCACATGGCAGGATTGATGTTGCCAGCCTTCATGTCACATTTCAGACATCTTTGAAATGCAGAGTTGGTCTGCCAATGGCCCTTGTGTCTGAAGCCAGCTCCCCACAGACCATGTCCTTGGGGATACTGCCATCCTCCATTCTGTGAACATGACCAAGCCAGCATAGACGTCACTGAGACAGGAGTGTGAATATGCTGGAACTTGGGCTTGGGAAAGTACATCTTTGTCTGAGACTCTGTCCTGCTATGTGATGCCCAAAATCTTCCTCATACAATGCATGTTCTCTCATACCATTGAGCCATTGCTGTAGCTGCCTTGCTAATACACTTTTCCACCACAGCTTCGATGGAGAGGTTACTAGTTATTGTGGAACCCAGGTATACAAAATTATCTAGCACCACAAGAATGTTGCCACCAATGCTGATGCGTGGAGTGCTGGCAACATCCTGACCAAGGATGTTGGTCTTTGTCAGGCTGTTGGTAAGGCCGAACTCCCTGCAGGCTTGGGCAAAATGGTTGATGAGTCTCTGTAGAGATTTCTCTGGGTGTGCTACCAAGGCTGCATCATCTGCAAACAACATCTCTTGGATAAGGACCCTCCACACTTTTGTCTTGGAGTGGAGATGTACCAGGTTGAACAGACCCCCATTGCTTCTTGAATGGAAGAACACACCGTCTTAACAGGAAGAAGAATATACCAAAGAGAGTTGGGGAGAGAACACAGCCCTGTATCACGCTGCTCTTTATAGGGAAGGCACCTGAGGAATATCCACCACACTAGACAGTGTCACACATGTTCTCATGGAAAGACACAATAATCTTGTTAAGCTTATATGGGCATCCTGTCTTGTTGAGCAGTGTAAAGAGTCCTTTTTGGCTGACAAGATCAAAGGCCTTAGTCAGGTCTATGAAGGTGATGTACCGGGGGCATTTCTGCTCTCAGCATTTTTCCTGCAGCTGGAGCAGTGAGAAAATCATGTTGACTGTTGACCGTTGAGCTCTAACACCACATTGTAACTCAGGATAGACCCTGTCAATGAGTGACTATAGAGTGACTGGAGTCTCCTCCATATACACATGTACCATCTACGTCCATCTCAAGTGAGCATCATGACCATCAGACTAAACAAAATGGGTTCTGATATAAACAAAACTCTAGTAACTCTTCAAGGGCCATGCAAAATGCTAAACTTCTCTTCTGGGGCACATACAACTTAAACAAGGTTACCTAAGACTCTCTACTGCCCCAACAATCTGGAGAACATCTGGATGAGAGGTGGGCAGAGTTACCTCCTATTATTCAAAATGGGTGTGGGGAACATTTGGCCCACCAAAATTTGCTGAACTACAGCTCCCAGAATACCTTGCCATTGGCCATGCTTGCTAGGGATGGGGGGAGTTGTAGCTCAGCACCATCTAGAGGGCTAAAGGGTCCCCATTCCTGATGTAGAGAAGAAATAAATAAGTTAACATTTTCAAATGGAAAGACAAGATCCTATAACACTGGACAATCTTTTAGGATTGCCAGCTTCCTGAAGATGAGCACACCGCTAATCTGTTTTTAAGCTACTCTATTTTATCCTCAATCACGAACATACGCATGATCTCAATCGTTTGCTTCTCTCTCTCACCCATTTACTTTTGGCCTGCATACACAACCATGCGGTGGATTCACACTGTTCTTCCAGTTACAGCAGATCTTTCTCAGTGACAGATCTTCAGGCGCCCTGCAGCTTGTGATAATGAGAAGCATGAGTTTCAAATCAAGGCATCAAACGAATGATTTTCTTAGAACATTATTGTGCAAAAGGGAGGGGGCTCTAAAGCTGTTTTTACCCCTTGGGGGTTTTTTTTAAAAAAAAACCAAACCAACAAACCCATCAGAAAGCACAATCTTTCTCATTAGCTTAGCAATTCATTTTCCATTTTGTGTGGACTTGATGAATGGTGTTGAACATAACTTGAACATAGATAACAGTTTTTTCCTACAGAGCTAATGGCTCTGTTCAGTCTGACATCCAGTTTCCGCCAACATATTCCTAAACAAATTACCTAGATCATCTCCATTTGTAGATGCGGCAACAGCTTAGTGTTCAAGTGAATTTTCCTCTTCACATCAAACAGAACAGAGCCTATATTTGGAGCAAGTTCTAAAACTCTTCCTGGGATTCCAATGCATTTTGAGTGCACTTACTGAGATAAACTTTCAGATAGATGGGGAGAAGAAGAAACATACATATTTCTGGAACCAGAAAAGAGTAGCTTAATTCCCCAGGAAACTCTGATGGGAATAGGAGTCTCCTAAAAACTCTTGGTACTCTTAACAAACTACAGTTCCCAGGATACTTTGGGGAAATCCATGACAGTTCAATTGGCACTGCTTTAAATGTACAGTGCAGAGGGGCAACAGATATCTAGAAACATACATAGACACATGTGTCAAGGACCAGGTGAAAAATAAAGGGTAAAAAGCCAACTTAATTTTCCATTTATTCTCTTTCTGATTGGAGCCTGATGCTGCTAACCCCAGCATCTGACCCACTTCCACATCAGCAGCTGTGTTCAACTCACTTGCACCATGCACTTGCCTTTTTAAAAAAAAAATCTGTTTTATGTTCCAGATGATTCCAGCTGTGCAACTGGTGTTGTATCAGCATCAGTCAGGTGATTGTGGACATGGGGTTGAAGCTGCTGGCAATGATGAAACCACCTATCCTTAAATTATCTGGTGTCATTGTAAAAATGCTAGAGGGTCTCATTTCATTTTCATTTCAAAGCGAACCAAATTTATCTAATATGTGAAATGAAGCATGAAAACCTGCAAGAAAATGCACTTCTTTAAATTTCATGATGCAGTTTGTTACCTGCACAAAAAAATGTTTTTACAAAAAGGTAAAAAAAAAAAAAAGCACAAATATCTGGACTATATTTCACTATATTTCAGGATAGTGAAGAGGCTGAGTGGTGTAGTGATTACAGTACGTTTTACATTGTAAATGTAAAATCCTAAGCGCCAGGTATCCCTGCAGTTCACAACAATTGCCTTTAGAGAGCTCAGTCTCTGAAACTTATAAAGAAATTAAGGTTAAGATAATTGGGTATGCTTGGAAGCCCCACAGGCTTATGTTTTATTAGAGGTACTATCTATAAAAGGGCATTTGCAATAATACTATTAAGCCCCAATATTATATCCACATCAGCCTATAAGGGAATAAAGCAAGAAGCACTTATGAACTGTACAGTGCACTCACAACATCTGTTCATTTCTTCCTGGACATAATTGACTCTTTGGGGAAGAGGCCTCACTTTGCACTTTGCTTTTGAATATGATCACACAGTAAGAAGTATTTTTTTCATTGAGAACGTATCTGGGAAATATTTGTCTTTGACTGACTTATGGAGACCTCATACCTGTATTCATTATTTAGGGGTCTCATACTCCTTTGAACTGCTTGTCCGCTTCCCAGGCCAAAGCACAACATGTGTCTTAAGCTCTTACAGGCCTGTTTCTTTGAGCTTTAGTTGGACTCTGAATATGCATATCTGGCCTGACTTTGCCTTCACATGAAGTGCCTGTGTACTGCATTCTCCAATTACAGTCATCTGGACGCATCAAGCATATGGGTTTTGAAGCCGTTTCCAAATGGCTTTGTGTCCTAAGCTTGCAAATTGTGGTTAGGCGGTGTTCTCTAGCTTTTCAGAGCCATTAACTGCTATGTAACAATAGAGTCAGGCAGCAACAAGGCAAAACATATAAAATAAGTACTATACCAAAGCTATTTAGTGCTGACGGATGCAGAATGACCTCTCTCCCATCAACCGGAGGCCGCCCTTTGTGTGGCCACATGCAGGACCCTGATCCCTGAGACAACGGCAGATGTTCCTTGTCCACCTCCCCACGTCACAGCCTTTGAGGTTCCCGACAAACCTCAGTTCTAATGAACCTATCTGTGGCGGGGGGAGGTGGAGCTCTTCACGTAGATAAAAGGGGTGAAGCCTACCTGAGAGTGCGCAGTCGGCTCCAGAGCTTCACCCTCCCTACCCTCCCTTTGTTTAATGCTCTTTTATTACAGGTTAACTTCTTTTACAGGTATGCGGGCGCTGCTACAGTCTTAGGAAGGTTGCTGTTAAGGGACCGGGAAGGAATTTTCCTGCATTGGCAGGTTTCACCTTCCCTGTAGCAGATATCACAACTTTGGCAGTTTTAGGCCTTGGGCGGAATCCTTTAATCTATCTTCCCTAAATGGGGGGGGGGGTGCGTGAAGCGGTGATGTGTGTGTCCCCCACGGCAGCGATCCCAGGGTTCCCTGTTAAAGGGACTGAGTCGGAGGGAAGTCACTGGCCGTACGCTGAAAGGTGGTCAGTGCACTCCCCAGTGTTGCGGTGAAATGGGAGCAGGCACTCTGCGTAAACAAATGTCTTCCAGAGCCAGCCCACTTCCCAGACAGACCTGATTACCCTGATGTGCACACATGTCAAAGGGGAAATGTGAATATAGTGATCAACTGAGACTTTAGGGAAGTGCTATATTTGCAATAGGATTGAATTATGCCTTAACTGTTTATATTCAAACATTAAATATACTCCTTAGGAGCAGAGATGGAAATAAACCCAAGCACTTGAATTTTTCTTTATTTTGCCACAAATATACATTTATCTTAGAAAATTAAATAAAAATCAAAATGCTAAAGGAAATGAAGTATGATCAATCCACACTTTTGATTCTGTTTTCACAGAATAAGCATTTCTCTGGTCAAGGTTGTTTTTTTTAAAAAAAATCAAGCCTATTAATTGAGCGGATTCTGGCTCTTCCCATTGCCTGATCCTCTCCTTCTGTTCAGATTGATCTATTCATGTTCTTTGGGGACTGCCAACTTGGAAGATCTCTTGGACCTTGACAACTGGCAGATGTGGTCAATCACATCATAAAATCCTGCATGTCAGCTAAAAAAAATGAGTTTGGCACCTTAAAAGCAAAACAGTCTGTTAAACAGCTTAAAGTCTCAATCAATGCAAATGTTCTATAAACAAATTCATTTAGTGAAATTATCTTTATGACTTTTTAGGCTGAAGATGAGGTGGGAAGGGAATTGCTTCTCCTACAATTTTCATTGGTTCACTGTTAGGGCATGGGCGCAATTTGCATTCAGCAGAAAGATGGCTCATCTTCTCTTAACAAAACCCAGCATGTAAATGTAAAGACAGTGTAAACAGGCTTTAAATTTATTTTCAGTTTTTCATGGAATTGGCCAAGTTTATGAAACCAGAACCCAAGCTAAAAGTTTATAATCACATGCTAACTGACAGTTAAAGAGATGTCCCCTAGTCAATCGTTAGTCTTACAATCAACGCAAAGTTGTAGTTTTCATTCTTAGCTTTTCAAACAATAGTTTACTATTATTAAGTTTGATCAGCCACTGTTATGCTAGGGCAAGGGTGGGCAGACCTCAGGCTTGGAAGATGAACCATTTATTTTACTTTGTCCAAAATGGTGGCTCAGTTGGGTACGTCTGCTCTTTGGGGGGAACATGGTATTTTTCAGTTCAGAAGGACAGAAGAAATCGCCAATAATTCCCATACTATTTCTTTTCTGCTTTTTATAATGTTGCTTGGATCGTACAGAAGTAATTTAACACTGCTATTGCTCAGATGGTTTTGCCTTAGATGGTTGGGATACATGCATCAGTAAATTAGTTGCAAGTTGTTAATGTGTATACACAATGCACCAACTCAAAAGACCTCAAAAGAGAAACATATGCAGCAATCCTACCAATAGCAAAAGCCAAAGCCCCTACTGCTACTTTGAGAACTTCTATTACATGAGAAATGACTGTTATGACAGCAATAGAATAAAACATCACTTTTCTATTCAGGCTAGACATAGCAGTAACAAGGGGAGGACATTTTCGAAAGTAATGGAAATCTCATCAGACCCTTAAAGTTAGATTCTGGATCAGCAACTGTATGATTTATTTCTCCTCTGAAGAAAGAATTTTGCTAGTTTCCTTTTACAAGCCGTTATGCGAAAGAAATCCATAGTAGCTAACATAACACAATCTAAATTTAGAGTTGGATCCAGACTTAAGCCTTCTTCAGGCATTATAAACCTGCAAGTATGTGCAAGGCACAGGATCATGCAAACTGAGTCTGCCCTCTCCACACTCAACCAGGCCTCACTCAATTGTAAAGTCTGAAGGTACTTCTAAACATATTTACAGGAACACACTTACACTCCATCTCATAGTCAGGGACCCTGCATGCTTGTAAGTATGTTCTAGTGAATGCACTTGTAAGACCCCTTCAGACCTTGCTGCTGAATGTAGCAAGGTCAGGGGTAGAGGGGATGGGTTGGTATGTATGGTCCCATGAAACACACCTTCAATTTTATAATGCCTGCAGAGGGGTTGTGGCATGCTTAGATTCGCACTTACTTAGAAGACAAACTTAGAACCAACAAACCCCTCTTCATAATCAAGATTCTTGGGGTACTGATAATATCCAAATTATGTGCAAATGTATACAATTTTGAACAATTTCTAGTTCACTTTCACATACATTCCCTCTCCCTCCCTCCTGCCTTCCCCCAGCAGAAGGCCCAGACCCTTTCACTTTAAAAACAAAAGTAAGTCAATGGGTCAATCTAGATGGAAAGTTAGAAAGCAAAATGTGGGAGCAACTTTCTAAGGCTTATTAGGCAGATATGGAGGTCCCACTGTTGTTCAGGATTGCTTAGTCCCTTTATCACTTGATCACAAGGACAAACTTTTTATGCATTAAAAACTTCAGCCAGATGAGCTTGAACTGAACTAGTTCCTTTTGTAAAATTATAGTTCATAATTTGTAAAATTATGAACTATAACTAGTTCATTTTAAAATAAACTTTCCAAGTACTGAGATCCAACAATATAAAAAAATGACAAGAATTAACTGATTAGGGACCAGATACCAAGTTCACATGGTAATTTGTGTGTGTGTGTTTAAGTCTTCAGTCCTTAAAATTCTTATTTCTACATTCCCCCAGGCCTCTTTCTGCATAGCTCTTAAAAACAAATTCTTATTAAGAAAGTGGAATAGGATCTTAAGTTTGCTTCATATATGTTCAGTTTACAGAGCAAATTAAGAGCCCAAAAAGTATGTTAGATATATCTTTGTCATGTTATTTAGTCTCACAAAACATCCATATTCAGATATTATTGCATGACATCTCCCTGGCCAATTCCAATTTCTTTCTAAGTTTTAGGATCCTGAAAACCTGACAACTTAAAGTTGCCTCCAGTAGGCTCATTCTGCATATGAAGTGGAATTTCATTCAGTTCGGAACCCTGAGCATTAGCAGGTTTATCCATTCATCCTAGATAGACAAGTTCTGGGAGTTCCTCCTTTTGACATGCATGGGAGAGTCTTAGTGAGGAGGGCAGTACTGCATGCATCTCCAAGATCTCATTCCCACACTGGATTTGTAAATGCAAATATAATTTTGATAGGCAGGATACATAAGAAAATTCTTGTATAATTAACAATGAAGTTAATTTTGTTCATGTGACACAGAACCGGTGGGCAAGCTCCAAATGCTAGACTCCAGCTTCTATCAGGCCTACCCAGCATGGCCAATAGTCAGGGATGAGGATAGTTGTACAGTGGTACCTCGGGTTACATATGCTTCAGGTTACATACGCTCCAGGTTACAGACTCCACTAACCCAGAAATAGTGCTTCAAGTTAAGAACTTTGCTTCAGGAACAGAAATCATGCTCCAGCGGCACGGCGGCAGCAGGAGGCCCCATTAGCTAAAGTGGTGCTTCAGGTTAAGAACAGTTTCAGGTTAAGAACGGACCTCCAGAACGAATTAAGTACTTAACCCGAAGTACCACTGTAGTCCAACTTCAGGAGGGCCATAAATTCCCAATCCTTGATTTGGTTACATAGTTAACATGTAGAAGTACTAGTGAAAGTGCCCTCCAGATGTTGTCACCTGGCTAGCTGCAAGATACTGAATGAGATATGCCTTTGGACTGCTCCAGCAGAGCTCTTCTTTGTATTATTAATCATGACTTTATTTTCACTTTTATTCCTGATGTCTTTTTGGATTTCTTTCCTCTTCCCTTTCCCCTGCACTATTGTTTCTACTTGTACCTCTCCAGGCAACATCCAGTACCTTCCTAGAGGATCTCATCTCACACCTTGAGTCACATATGCTTACAATTTGTTTCTCCAATATAAAGATGGCATGTGTAGCCACACCCTTTCGAGTATGAAAATCCCACCATTCAGAAACCACAGCCCAAGGCCAGATGGCTACATAATGAACAGTGTAACTATTTTCCATCCCAAAAGGTGCATTTTGTTTATGCCAACATAAACCTTTTTGTGAAGAAAAGTGCACCCAAACTTGAGTGTGCTTGACACATTTGTATAACTGTAGGCTGGAGACCATTAAACTGACACTTGTGGTACAAGGAGTTTTTAAACTGCTTCTCCAGGATGTATGGATATAGTATATTTTGCATACTTAGGAAACCACAGATGCCACAAAGAAAATTACAGGTTTCTACAGAGAACAGAATAAGGCAAAAGAAACAAAGAGTTATGCCTATGAGGTCACAAATGTTTTGATTGTTGATTTCTCAGTATCATTAAGCCACCAAAAAGTTCTAGTTTGCAGAGAGAGGGCAATTTAAAACGCACACACAAAATTTCCTTGGGTCGCACAAATACAATGATAGTAATTTGTGCCAATCAAATGCTCAGTCCAAGGGCAATACATGGCACTCTAGAATTGTATTGCAGCTTGCCAGGTGCTTGATAATTCCCTTGTATTTGTAGCCCCAAACCTAAGGAATGCAAGTTTGACAGCTCTAGTCTAAATCAATATAAATTGGCAAGGGAAGACTCTGAAAGACACTTACTGTGAGAGTCACTCTTTCCATGTACTGTATGGGGGGGCGGAGGAAGGAAGGAAGCTTTTTGGTGAAGCTTAACTTTGTAATCATTTTAGCATTTATTTCTACAACATTCCCTGAAGCAATTAATTGCTATATATCTCTAGAAGAAGAGAAATGAGTTTGTTCTCTGCCAAGAGAAGCTAATTAAGGCTTAATTAGAAGTGCTTGTTTTTGCTTTAGAAACATGAAATCACAGCAGGGAGAAAGAAGAACAGGTACTGCACCTGTTAAGTGATTGTGAGGCGGGGCAGGTAATAGGGTACACTGTGAAGTGGGAATGATGAAAGGGAAGCTGAAAAGAAACCTAAGACAGGTTGCTCCTTTCTGGAATGAGTCTGTCTTATCCTATGCTGGTCTATAGTTACATTAGTACAGTCCAGCGGGACCACTCTACTATTTAGCCATTAAAAATGGGCAGAGTTCACGACTTCAGCTTGGAAGCCCATAGACTAGATGGGCCAACAGTGCCTCAAAGCTTTCCAAGCCACAGCCTATAATGTAGTACTGGAAAATGGAAAATATTTATCAGTTACCCTTTGAATAAGATTCTACCCATGAGGGCTTCATTTTTCTAGGCCAGCTCTCCTCTCTCTGCTCCCCCCTCCCCTTCATGGTTCCAGTCTTCCTCTTGTAACATTTTACTTCCTAGACACAAATGTATTCCATGAACATTGAATCATTTATTTTCCTCATTAAATACAGAGTATTTTACCTTTTAAAAATGTATTTGTCACTCACTAGGGGTTGGTACAGTACGGTGAGGAGAAAGGTCTGAGGAGTAAATGAAATATTAGGGATTATTTAATTCTGGAAGAAGTTCAGTCTCATCTTTCATGATTTTTCCCCCCAGCAAATTGAAGCAGTTTGCCATTGTAATTGCTCATGTAACCTAATACCAATAAAACACCCACCTCCATCTTTATTAAATTTTAAAACTGGCTGAGAATGTGCTTTGCTCAAGCACTTCTGATGGGTGGAACAAATGTCCCACTGCAGTATGTTTGCATGGGGAGACAGCTTGCCAGACACCACTTAAGGCTCCTCCCCGCCACCTCAACAGCAGACACACGACTAGACAGACCCAGGCTCTATGGTGCAACACCTAACTAAGGCTTTGATGGTTTTGGCTTGGGGTTTTTTTTGCTCTCACTTACACTAAGGTAAACCAGCAAAGTAATTAAACTCTGGGTAAACGAGCAGACCTTTTTATTTCAGGCATTGTCTCACATTAATTTCTTTATCTTTCTTTGTGAGGAGTTCACCAAGAAAGTTCAGAAGAACATTCTGTTCTTAGATCTGTGTATTATTTATTTTCTGCAAGCATCCTTATCTGAAACATGTCAAGGAGGCAACATGTACCCAAGTTCAGAAGCTGTTTACATCATGCACAGAAAGGCTCTTTGCCTGCAAGGCTATGGTGGAACTGAAAGAAGCTCCACAGTGTTTGCTTTGCTCTATCTAAAGCTCTGCCAACTTGCTACAGCCTAGCTGGAAGGTGGAAACAGCTTTTTCCTGCCGCCACCCCGTCCCCTTCATTTTGTTTCTCACCTCCCACTGACATTGCTGTTGTTGGCATCCTTTGGCATTAAAAGGCAATAGAGTGCACCTCCAGGGTGAAGTCAAACTGCTACATTTGCAGCACCAAAGTGACCTCTCCCCTGGGTGCAAGCCTAGGCAGTGTATATGGAGGTCCTGGGCTGTCCAGATAAGACCCTTCTCTTGATTTCGCTGATGTGTTGAAAAGGAAAGCAGAGCAATACATTGGCACCAGCTTGGCTGCAGGAGTTGTCAGAAGGAGGACGATATTCTGCATGATCATCTCTGCATCAGAGATTTAGGATGAGAGTTTTCTTTCTCGTGGATGGGCTACCTTCGCAAGTTGACGAGCCCATCAACCCATCACTTCCCTTTCAAGCACTTGCAGAAACTGCCTTCTTGACCATTGGACCCATAACACCAGTACCAGGGTGGATAGTTTTTCTCTTTCTGAGTGGGGGGGGTCACAAAAATTAGGGGTTTTCAATCCTGAAGATACGATATTGGGGGGGGGATGAGAAAATAAGAAAAACTAGGCTTTACAGATTTGCTAACCCTACTCTGTCCATTAGTTAATTGAGTAAGCTTAAAACGTTTGTGTACAGCTTTCTTGTACCATAGGAAATCATATAACTTGAAGGGTATAGGGTGGGAAAATATAGATTAGGTTTCAGTTTAGTAATTTTATAGAGCCATAAAACTAAACAAGTTTATAACAAAAGCTTTTCTGATTATTGGCAAAGGTTAGCAAAGCTTAATGATTGAAGTGTTTTGTTCAAGTGAATAATTTAAGGGGAAGTCGGGACACATTTTTTGGAGCCCAAATATTTTAAAGAGAATCATGGGCGGTGACAGCAGCCATCTTCATTTCTCAAGAATGCCTCTCTGCCCTGACGTAGTATGCAGAAGCATTCTGGAGAAATGAAGATGGCAGTGGCTCCTTCACCCAGCATCAACCTGTCTGCCAGTCACCAGTGCTGCTTTGTTTCTCCACCTCCTGCTGGTTACCTCACGGAGGAGCCCACCAGAATGCCACTCCCCCAGGACCTCTTTATACTTGTTGCCACCCCTGGTAAACTCCTCCCTTCCTGATTTCCTAGATCGCAGAGTCCCACCCATCTACCTCTTCTACCTCTTCTGTAAATCCCCCATTAACAAGACTGTTGTGCGAATAAACTGAGCACTTTGGAGGAAAAGTGTATAAATGTAATAAATCAATTATTAACTCCTTATTTAACTGGTCTGGTTACAATTGTACTCTTATTTGAATGGCTGCTTTCAACCGTTGTGTTCGAGCAATGAAATAAATGCACTGCATCAAAAAAACACAAGCCAGACATTAAAATATCTCATTATAGGCACACAGTTCTATAAATCAGGGAGTGTACGATTTAAGTTGATGGAGTTTCAGAACTATAATAAGTGGGATTGAAATCAGTCCTGCTATATATTCTGGAACATTGACAGAAATTACCTCGAAATCAATGGGGCTATTCATGTGCCTTTAAAAAAAAAGCCTGTGTGTGCAAATGTTGCCACACAAGGAATAAAATATTTAAATGCTCACAGTAAAGCTATCTAATAGTTGGTCTAATAGTTTAAAATGCAATCAATGGAAAGGTAACAAAACCAAAAACTTGATCATTTTAATGTACTAACTAGCTAAGATCTAAATATATACTTGGTACATTAAAAACAACAGAGGTTAAGATGGTGTTGGCTTTTATTTCTTAATAATTGATGTACCACATGTGTTGAATAACTGTTTATTCTGCTCTCATTTTATGTTTCAGATGTTGCTGCTTGGCTCCTTGCTCATAGCTGTTCCTTACACTGCTCCACAATGTTTATCGGAATCAATTTGCTAGCTCAGAAACAAATGGAATCATCATTTGAAACCCTGGTGCCAAAAGCCATCATTTCCTGTAATGAGAGACACAATTTGCCCATTACCGCCACAGTAAACCTATCTAGCACATTTATGCAGCGTGCCATGAAAAGGGATTAATTTTGTTGTCGGCTCATTGAATCAAATGGTCTTCTTGGCAAAAGGGCACAGATTAATTTGTCAGCATGATTTATGTCCAAATTTTAGGGGCATTAAATATTTCATCCTGCAGGCAATAGGCAACTACGCTTTTATCCTTGAACAGAGCTGTGTAGCAAGACCATTCAGCTTCCAAAAATAAGTTATAGGCACTTGGCCCTAGAACAATGCATATTTGGGGGTCTTTGGCCAAACATGCCCCATCTTGCTCTATGAGGGTTGCAGTTTTCATGTAGAGAAGACCATTGACCTCTTCCATGACCTGAAACAAACCAAAAGGTCAGTTTAAAATAAATACACACTGGAGCACGGAGGTCCACTGAAATTCTGTGACCTCTTGCAAACCCCACACCTCAGCAAAACAGGCCTTTTTGTAGCACAGACTGCATCTTGATGCTCACTGATAAAATACTGCCAAGGACTGTAACCACGGTAGCTTTTAAGTATCTTGGGAGCAGTTCCAGGGAGATTTTCATTAGTACTAAAGGGCAATGTTGATAAGCCAGCATAAATATTATTCATTCTGAGCTAGCAGGGTATAGATTACCTTTTGTAGTGTATCAAAGGAGAATGGATGCCAGGTTCCATATTATTTTTTGAGACGTGATCTCAAAAGCATATCATCATTTTTTACCTTGTTTACAGCTTTATAGCTTTATGTCTGTGAGCTTCAAGAAGCTAAAAGGGTTAGATTCCTACTTCTCCAATCTGCCATCTCATGAAAACCAGGCTAGATAACAAGCTTTCTAGAAATGTGATTCACCATATGTGCCTAACTAAATTACAGAGCTGTTAGAAGGTCTCATTCTTTCTTCTGTCAAAAACCTAGCAATATATAAACTATTTAAAGCAGTGATAGCCAACAAGGTGCTCTCCAGAGGTTGTTGGACTTCAGCTCTCATCATTCCCAGCCAGCATGGCCAATTGTAAGGGATAATGAGAGTTCAAGTCCCACATTGGGATGGCACTACACTGACTACCTCTGATTTAAATTAAGAAGACTTTCAAAAATTCTGCTATGTGTCAAAGTCAAAGCCAAAAATATAATTTCTCCTTTTTCAGCTGTCCTCAATTATTACAAGACAAAGTAAGTTTCATTATACTTAATTCCCCCCCCCAAAAAAAAACCTTATTCATCAAATAATTTCATCCCCTTTACCTGTTCTTTAATTTACCGATCTGTTATTTTGGGCAGAAAAGAGCAGCAGAATTATTGAAACATCATTTGACTTCACCTAGATAGGGTAATGTTAACATCTCATGCTTTTGTTTCCAATTTCTCCCAGTAATTCTAACAAATTCAACTGTAAAGTCAAAACAAAGATCCCTGGTCAAGTTTTCCCTTAATTTTACCTTTTTCTTCCAGTGTATCAAGTATCAAGTAGTGATTTTAGCTGTTCCCGCCTTTTAAGCTAGAGTTCAGGAAGGAGAGGACAAGTTGATAGCGCAGGGAGCATACCAGAAGGGGAGACTATGGAATGCAGGAGGAATGCCCATCCTCCTGATGGAGGTCTGGCCCTTTAAGAATCTTAAGTTATCCACAAAAAGGCAGAGTCTAGCAGAAGTGGTCTGGGGCAGATGCCTATAAAAAGGTTCAACTTTTGTTAAAGCATGTTGCTCCCTCAGAGCTATCTGCTGCCTTCTTCATGGGATCCAGCATCTGACTAGAGCACAAGTTCCCTATTTTCAAAGATGGCTTTGTGGAGCCTATTTCCAGATCAAGCAAAGGTATCACTAATGAGAGCAGATTAATTGCTTTGGCAATGTGCTAATTAAAAGGGAGAAATAATTGAATATCCAACGCATAACAGTAGTTTTACCTCACCCAATGTCACAAGCAGTCTATTCCGCCTGGCTTTCAATTTGAATTTAGCCTGATCTTTTATTTCCCTCTGTTCTCTCCCCCTCCCCTTTTTTTGAAGATTACCCGCTCTGGGACCCCACAGCTAATTTTCCCCTGGCCTCCTCTCTGGCCCAAATAGGACTAATTTAGCCAGCTAGCCCTGGTGACCATCTTATGTTTATTGGATGGATTTTCCCCCAAATTGATTTTTGAACTTTGAATTTATTGTTATTCACACTTTTATACTGTATTTTATGCTGTTTTTTGTTGTATCACAATGAAGTGTTTTAAATTTGTTGTTAGCCACCCTGAGTCCAGTTTTCTGAACCAGGAAGGGTGGGGTATAAATAAAAAATTATTATTACAGTATTATTATTAATTCACATCCGTGGTGTGATAAGTCTTCTAAAACTAATTCAGAGACCTTTAATCTCATCATCACTAACAGGACTGAGGCATACATGGCAAGCAGTGCTAGTTATTCTAGTAGCCTTGCATTCTACCGTCTGTGGCTGACAAAGCCCTTCTTTCTTCCATTCTTTGTAGTGGGAGTGCTCTTGCCAGCAACTTTAAACTTAAACATAAAAAAGAGGAATTGCAGCCTTCCTGATCCTTCAGACAATTTAAAAAACACTTTCAAATTCCAAATGCAATAAACCTGTCAGAATCCGTCTCTCCCACTCAGATTTCCCACTTTTCTCACTCAGGCTTAAGGTCTACATTTTGAAAACATTTCTTGTGCTTTCGCTCAGGCTTGTCTAAGGCTCTAGTGAAATGCTCTCTTAGCAGTCTGGCTTCTACTGAATCACATCTGTGTGGTTGAGAATCCATTGGTCTGCAGCAACATGTCAGCAGCAAGACTGGAGCAGGGGCAAAGCAAGTGTAATTTTCTATCCAGGAACCTACATACCTTATTGTTCATGCTAGGCCCTCATTTTACTTATCAGTACACTTGAACTGAACCACTAGGATTGTTCTGAGCACGTTAATTTTCAATTTTCAGTGTTGCTTGCAATAGTGTGACAGATAAGATAGACGCTTGGTCTTAACCAAGGTCTATGATACTGGATGCTAAGGGCTCCAATCCATTTCTTCTATTAAATCAAAGTAGCTGCCACTTATACACACTTTGATTCCTTAACTGATACACCACCATCCTATGGGAAATTTACACAGCTACCAGCAGTGAGTGTTTGAACAATGGATCTCATGAAGCTAAAAATGATTTCATTTTCATGTCAAGAACTGGAACTGACATCTGGCTTCACCAAACACAAATCTCTAGAGACAAATCATTTACTTACTAACTTCAGAGATTTTTATCCAGCCCTTCAGAATAATTTTAGCAGAGCTAAACACAGGAAAACAAAATGCAATCAATAAAAGTATAAGTAATTTTTATTTTTTAAAAAATCAAAGCCAAATTAAAATGACAGATAACAACAGGATAAACCTAGCAGCTAAACTGATGTTAAAGAACCAGAAAAATAAAAATGGAGATTGAAAGCACCAGAAATATACCAGTGTTGCTGCCAGGCTCATCAGCCTAGGGAGATCTTTCCCTAAAACCAAGATGCCACCACCATGAAGCCCTTCCTCTTGTTGCTGCCTCCTCAACTGGTGGAAATACTAGGGAAAACGCGATGAAATATAACCACAGTAGAAAATCTGTATCCATGTGGAACACCATTGTAAATGTGAAGTTTTAATCTATGAGCTGATTTACATAATTCACTGGGGAGTGTGTTTTCAAATTAGAGTTTGGGAGAAATATCAACTTAGTTTCAATGTATGCATGTTGAATTGATCTGCTTTGTGATGAGCTGTATGGAATTTTCATTTCCCTATCACGGTAATGTAGGAACCAGAATTCATTGCACAACATGTCTTTGTACATTTCATGTAGAGTACTTTGGTTTGGCTATAAAAAAAGGACAGGCCTTTTAAAGCATGGCTGGTTAAGAGCTATGGCTGACAAAGAGGTGCTTACTCCCGAGCCAACCTGAGTTTCATTTCAACTTCATTTCAACTTGCAGCCTAGCTGCCTCTGTCCCACTTTCATCTATTCACTTCCCAAAGCACGGGGGGGGGGCACTCATCCTGCAGTTGCACAAACAAAAACAGACTTTTAAAAAGAGACGCACACCTAAGGGCTAAGCTTATGGCTCAGCTCTAAATCCAAATGTCCTTACTTAGCATTCAGGGTGGCTGAGTCTGTAACTGAGCTACCTCAACATGGTGCAGCAAGAATTCAGAGATTTATTGTATGCTACCGGCACTCACAAAACCCTTTTCTAGTCCACTATATCTCAAAGTACTTTAGAAAGCAATTAACTGCATGCTTTACCTACAGAGTAGTTCTACTGGAGTCATTTATAGCAGCCTCTGTGCCCTCTGCTAAATCTAACACTTAATTCTCACTCGATTAAAGAACCATTAGGACTTCCTAAATCCCAACCTAGACAGTGAAGATGGAGAACACCCATACTCTTTCCAGTATGTTTCTTTCGTGGGCACATGCATTATGATGCTCTTTTTTTTTTTTAACTTTCTACCAGAGGTTTCAAATTTTACAGCTCTGATATGTGTTTGGTCTACTTTCTCTTAATGATACTCTTCAATTTGCTATACTGATATGGTGAGACCGCTGTGACTCTATAGTTTTGTATAAAAAGCTTTACTGAAATATTAGTTACTTTATAATACCAACTTATCTGAAGGGGAGACTAGACAAATCCATCTACATGGAATAATTGTGACTACTTTCAGAGCATTAGTGGCCTTGCTGTGAAAACAAAATAGTAATAATATTTTTTTTAAAAAAAAAAAAACCTTACAGCCCAGTCCTGTTCTGTTCCCAAGTTTTTATAAAATTCACATTTATTCATCCAAAGAGCACCAGTTACATGTTTCCCATTCTATCTGTGCAGCATGTGCTGTCCAGACTTCATGTTGCAAGAAAATTGTGGATTTTCCATTGCCTAGGATGAATGGGAGGGTGTATGTTTTAATTTTTAAAAGCCTCAGACTCTGTAGGGAATGTCAGCCAAAAATAAAATGTCAGGAATCCCTGTTTGAACCCAAACAATATTGTATGTGCCTCTCTTTTTCTCTCTTGAAAAAAGACCAAGATTCTAAGCACACCAAGCTAAGCTCCTTTTACCACTGAAAAAAAACGTAACTTTTACTACAGATCTTGAATCAGAGGATCAAAGTTGGCTACCCTTACACAAGGGATTCGGGACTGCAATTATCCTTTGGAAGGATCCATCCTTGACTTCGCCTCTTCTACAATTTCCTTGAGCAAGTCTGAAAAGAGCTGGGAAGAGGAGGAACTCCTGGGAATTAATACCTACAGCTGGCAGCATATCAGTGTGGTGACATTCGTGTTATGAAGAAAATCCTCACCATGATCCACTCCCACCCGGAAACCTATGTCCCCACTGTGGAAGGACATGTGGATCCAGAATTGGCCTCCATAGCCACCTATGGACACACCATTAAGACCATATTCATGGAAAGCAATCTTACTATCCAGTTTAGCACTTCTCTCACACAAGACACGACACGCTGGCAGTTCAGCTAGTTGAGTTTAATTTATCAACAACAGGCTTACAGCAATCCAGGCTTCCCACTACTCATTCCTCCCTGTCAGAGTCAGTTGACTCAACTGGCTTTTGGCCCCTTCCAAGGACAGATATACACCAAGCCCACCCCCCACTTCCTGCTGGTCTTCCTTTGTTCTGATCACTTGCTCCGCCTCCTACTTCTTGGAGACTCAGGTGCAGCCAATTCCTCCTCCTCTGGAGTTGAATCCAACCCCATACTACCACCTGCATCCGGCTCTTTCATCTCTGTGCTGCTGTGAAAACTCACAGGCAGCAATCCAGAGCGAGAAGGGCTTATCTCACTTTCATGGTGTGAACGAATCAAGTTCCTGTTTTCCTCTGCCTCTTCCTTCCCCTCTGCAGATTCGTCTCCGCTGGCCATGTCTCTCGCACTTATTCGGCTACGAGTGATCACCAAAGAAAGAAGAAGCAGCAGCTTTTAGTTTGCTTTACAGTCATACCTTGCTTCATGATACGTTTTTTCAGGTTGCGTCCCGCGGCGACCTGGAAGTACCAGAAAGGGTTACTTCCGGGTTTCGCCGCTCGCACATGCGCAGACGCACAAAATGACGTCATGCACAGAAGCGGCGAATTGCGACCCGCTCGTGCACAGACGCGCTGCTGCAGGTTGCGTTCTATTCATGTTGCAAACAGGCCTCCGGAACGAATCCTGTTCACAACCAGAGGTACCACTGTACTTGTGAATAACTGTAATTTTACTTTGCTTACCTGCAACTCCCTGTTGTGGGGAAAACTATAGAACTTGGATTCAAATTGTAGTGGAGTGGATGGGGCCTCCCAAATAGTGCACAATTCCTCTAGCACACCAACCCCGTGTTTTCTGAAAGAATGAAGAGGAGGTTAGTGCCAATGGGAGTTGTCATTATATTTATTCCTAAACTGATGATGAGGCAATTTTTGCTCAGTTTGTTGGTAAAGAAAGAAAGCTCCTCCCCGCCCCGCCTGCCCCCCGTGCCTGGTGGCTCCTTCTTACCATGTGAACATAAAGAAAAACACAGTAAGTCCAAGCATTAGTTGTGTATGACAACAAGATACACGTGCCTTCTATATAGAAATGTGTGTTTTGAAGAAACCCTTAGCAAGCAGTGAATAATGGTGCCTTGTTGTTGTTGTTTGTTTGTTTATACCCTGCCTTTCCCCCCAACAGTGACTAAATGCTGCTTACAGATTAAAAATAAGAACAGCTAAAAAATTAAAATATATAAAACATTGACAGAATTAAAATGAGAGAGAGAGAGAGGACTGTTGACAGAGGAGCCTGCTCAAATTATAAAGTAGCAACTTTAATGAGAAAAGATAAGTCTGTCAGGAAATGAATAATAATTAACATCCTGGCAATACAGCTCCAACTGTGACTAACAAATTCTGTGTATCCAGTCTTCCCCATTTTATGATGGATTTACATGCTGGTAAATCACAATAATCTCCCTCTAATGTTCCTTCCCAGAATGTAAAATAAAAAGTAAATCCACGAGTGATGTCAGATTTTGATGTGTGCCCAGCAAAGCTTAGTATCTCATACACTTTGCCAACACCAAAGTTTTAACATTCTAATCTCAGTTACAGGAGGGACTGTTGCCCAAAATTCAAGAGCAAGAGGCAAAATCGCTTCCATAAACATAACCCTTCTAAATTCAGTTTGTGAACTTTCTCTCTCACCCATTTCAGAAGTCAATATGGCCACCCTTCCTGATGCTAAATTGCCTGTGACTAATTATCTCCACCATGTTTTTTTCTGAAGTGACTAGTTTGGTTCATCTTTACTCAACAACCTCAAATACTGAAACATTAAGGCTCCTGATGCAACAACATGGCAAACGTTTTTCCTAGCAAACAGTTTCAAGACTTCTCATAAATTTACTGCCACACACATATTTTGTTGTTAGTTTGTCTAATTTATTGTCAATATTTATTGAATGTAACCCATTGCTAGGTATTTTTGTTTAGCTCTCACATTGTGTTGCTCTATAGACCACATTATATGTTTTCACTTTAGGTTTTGATCAATGTTTCCTTAACTTCAGCTTCAGGATCCAAGCCTTGTACTTTCAACCACATTTCACTCAAGCCCTTTGATGATAAAGAACAGTCAAAAATCATGCAAATGGGATGAAGGAAGGAGCCAAAGAAGGAAACAGCTAGCAGATTTATTAAGAGGATAATAGAGTTGTTAAAGGGAATGAAAGGTCAGTGGCAGAAAAGTGTGGTGTTAACTGAAGTTTGAGTTTTTTCCCCAAGTATTATTTGAAATAAAGGAAAATTACATGCTTCCTCTGTGCATGAATGGCCAGCATTCAGTCACTGGATTGTACAACCTTGTTTGCAGCCGTGTGACAAAGAAAACATTTTCTGATGCCAAAAGTTTATTTATAAGGTTGACAGAAACCCAAGAGCATTGGTGGTCTCCACTAGGAGAAGGATCTAAAGGGACTATTAATTTGCCTTTCGCCTGGCCATTCTGAAGGGAGTTTTCCAAATAGTGCAATAAACGGTCAAGTAGAATAGAACATCTCTCTTCCCTTCCCCCATCACCTCTCTCTTCCTGCCTTGGAAAACTTTTTACATTATCCCTTTGTCTTTACCATATGTGAACAGACTTTTAAAAATGGCAAACTTCACTATAGGAGACTCAGCACTTCTGAAATCACTCTCACCTCTGTTTAAGTATTATTAATTCTGTTTATTTACTTGGCACCATGATGTGTGCAGCAGTTCGGAGCCATTTCAAAAGAAACACTCCATGCCCCCACAGAGTTTATAATCTATAACAGGTATAAAAAAATAAACCATATGACTTCTCTGTAGTAACGTAAGGATTTGTGTGTGTTTTGTAAAAAATATCTGTGAGAGAGCTCCTGGCTCATTCATGTTTACAGAGGGTAATCAAATAAATCATTCAGGCCTAGTTTCCATCCTGCTTTCTCCTGAGAAGAAAATTTAGCTTTATATTTATCCTGTGCTCATTCCATTTGCCAATAAACAAGAAATCGATGCACCGGTTTCGAACAGTTGGAACTTGCTACAAGCAACATGTGTTATTTCATGTTAAAATGAAGTTTCATTTGCCGGGGAAGCTCTCAAGGCAATTGTATGTGACTGAATTTTCCACAGAGTCATAAACAACCACTAAAATGGGGTTGTGTTCAAACACAGTTTGGCTCAGCAAACTGTTGTTAAGACCCCCCATCCCACCCCTTCCTTAAGGTATACAAACATTTGACTAGGTTACAATATAGCACTCCTCAGAGACCCATCATGGCATTTGAACACTTGGAGAGAACATAGCTAGATTCAGATTCAGTTCTTCCACAATCTGCGCAGCTGGGCCATATCTGATCAGTCCATGTCCAAGCCCATCAATTCAGTGTGGCTAATGTAGCTGAGTTGCACTAAGAAGACGAAGTAAAGGAGCCTCGAGACACACAGACATAACATACTTTAAAAAAGAAATACATTAACATTTCCAACTGTCCACACATTCTCAAGAAAGTCTCACCTTTGTTACATTTCTCAGCATCTGGTTTCAATTGTAACAACAATGCACATTTGTTCGACTGCACGCTGGCTTCTAACTACAGTATTTGCTGTCTTTTAGTATGGCATGGCCTACGACTCCCCTTTAGAGGTCAAGTGTCTGGCATGTGCTCACTGTGCTATGGAGGTAATAATCTTAATGATTACTGAAACAGCTTTAGATCCTTTGATGTCTAGAAAAACTTCGGTGTACACAGTGTTACGCATTCTGTAAAAGAAAAAATGGAAAAGAGCAAGAGAAGGAAGAAAAAAGTCTAGAATCCTACAGGCCTTCAAGCATATAGTCATTATAAAAAAACAAAAACAAACGTCTAAGTGACTGTGCATTCTACAATTCTCCCTCAGGAAATAAGTTGTATTTTACTCTATTATTTGCCTGCAGACTTGTTAATTATCTGACACTGAAGTTAATTGCCTGTCACAAGAGGAAGAGTGGCATCTTGTGCTCTGCTCACGAAATGTCACAGCAATACTATACTACCTCGTGATTATCAGAAATTACCGTACTTTTCCCTCTATAAGATGCCCCCTGTTTGGGGGGACTAAAATTAAAGAAATGGGGGGAGATGGCTGCTGCCGCTCTGCCGTGAGTTTGTGGGGAGGACCGCTCCCCCTTGAAGCCCCTTTTCCACCCTGGGCTTGGGGGCGGGCCCTATACTCCACCACAGCATTTAAGTCTCCAAGGAGGCTTGGGACATTGCTGCTGCCACTCTGCCGATGAGTCTTGGGGAGGACCGCTCCCCTTGCAATGCCCATTTTCCACCTTGGGCCTGGGCGTGGGCCCCATACTCACTACCGCAGTGTATAAGGCTCCAAGGAGGCCTCGGGTATATGGGGTGGGGTGGGTGTTTATTTGGGTGTGGGAATTTGTTTAATTTAATTTAATTTAATTATGTTGTGTTTGTAACTTTCTTTGTTTTTTATTTTTGTTTTTTATTTTTTTATTTTTATTTTATTTTTATTTTTATTTCTGCTGGATCTCTCAGCGGCCTTTGATACAATCGACCATAACATCCTTCTGGACCGTCTAGAGGGGCTGGGAGCTGGGGGCACTGTTATGCAGTGGTTCCGCTCCTTCCTCCAGGGCCGTGTTCAGAAAGTGGTGGTGGGGGATGAGTGCTCAGACCCCTGGGCCCTCACTTGTGGGGTGCCTCAGGGTTCCGTCCTCTCCCCCATGCTTTTTAACATCTATATGAAGCCACTGGGAGAGATCATCAGGGGGTTTGGACTGGGTGTCCATCAATATGCAGATGATACCCAGCTCTACCTCTCTTTCAAATCAGAACCAGTGAAGGCGGTGAAGGTCCTGTGTGAGTGCCTGGAGGCAGTTGGAGGATGGATGGCGGCTAATGGATTGAGGTTGAATCCTGACAAGACAGAAGTACTGTTTTTGGGGGACAGGGGGCGGGCTGGTGTGGAGGACTCCCTGGTCCTGAATGGGGTAACTGTGCCCCTGAAGGACCAGGTGCGTAGCCTGGGAGTCATTTTGGACTCACAGCTGTCCATGGAGGCGCAGGTCAATTCTGTGTCCAGGGCAGCTGTCTACCAACTCCACCTGGTACGCAGGCTGAGACCCTACCTGCCCGCGGACTGTCTTGCCAGAGTGGTGCATGCTCTGGTTATCTCCCGCTTGGACTACTGCAATGCGCTCTATGTGGGGCTACCTTTGAAGGTGACTCGGAAACTACAACTAATCCAGAATGCGGCAGCTAGACTGGTGACTGGGGGCGGCCGCCGAGACCACATAACACCGGTCTTGAAAGACCTACATTGGCTCCCAGTACGTTTCCGAGCACAATTCAAAGTGCTGGTGTTGACCTTTAAAGCCCTAAACGGCCTCGGCCCAGTATACCTGAAGGAGCGTCTCCACCCCCATCATTCTGCCCGGATGCTGAGGTCCAGCGCCGAGGGCCTTCTGGTGGTTCCCTCATTGCGAGAAGCAAAGCTACAGGGAACCAGGCAGAGGGCCTTCTCGGTAGTGGCGCCTGCCCTGTGGAACGCCCTCCCATCGGATGTCAAAGCGATAAATAATTACCTGACATTCAGAAGACATCTTAAGGCAGCCCTGTTCAGGGAAGTTTTTAATCTGTGATATTTTAGTGTATTTTTGGTTTTCTATGGAAGCTGCCCAGAGTGGCTGGGGAAACCCAGCCACATGGGCGGGGTACAAATAATAAATTATTATTATTATTATTTTACTGTTTTATTGTTTTGTTGGTTTGTTTTTTGTATAGGTTTTATTTTGATTTTAAGGGGTGGGGCCAGGGCTACCTGGGAGTGGGTCCCAGCAAACAAAATGGCTGGGGCAGGTTCCACAGCACAACCGATCTCAGTGATCACGGGTAGGAGGAGGAGTTACGCTAAGACCAGACCATGTCATTACCGAGGAAGCAGGCTTAGTCGTTGCTTGAGGACTATCCCTGCCTCCAGGTCTGGTCCTGACTGGATGGATACTGGAATCAGCAAGGGATACCCACAAGACCTGAAGGTGATTCTGTGCAATGCCAGGTCAATGATCCATAAAACTACTGTGATCCATGACTTGGATCGTGGATGGAGGATTTGACCTGGCATGTGTAACGGAGACTTGGTTGGATGAAGCAGATGGGCCTGTCCTTGCCGCTGCTTGTCCACCAGGTTCCTCTTACGCACAGCAACCCAGGCCTTGTGGGCGGGGAGGGGGGGGTTGCAGTGATTTTTAGGAAGTCTTTAGTCTGCACCAGGCGTCCTATTGGGAAAACCCAGTTTTCTGAGTGTATGTTCTGGAAGTTGGGCAATAGGGGCAGTACAGGATTCCTATTGGTGTACCGACCTCCCCGCTGCACCAAGGATTCCCTGCCCGAGCTGCTTTAGGTCGTGGCGGATGTTCTCCTGGAGACACCTAGTTTGGTTGTCCTAGGGGATTTTAACATCCATGCCGACACGACCTTACAAGGGGCTGCTCGGGACTTCGTGGAAAGCATGGCCTCCATGGGGCTGTCCCTGAATAAATCTGGCCCAACCCATAGCCGCGGACATGCCTTGGACCTGGTGTTTACCTCTATGGATGTTGGTGATCTGACACTAAGTAAAAGCGAAACGAAAGAAGTGCCATGGTCAGATCACTTCCTGGTGCAACTGGACTTCTCCGTGACCCTTCCCCTCTGCAGGGAGGTGGGACCAATTCAGATGGTCCGCCCCCGCCACTTAATGGATCCAAATGGTTTCCAGAGAGTGGTAGGGGATGTTTTATCCCATGTTGATGGCCTTTCAGCTGATTCCCTGGTGGCCCGCTGGAATGTGGAGTTAACCAGGGCTATTGACTGTTTGGCTCCGAAGCGCCCTCTCCGATTGCATGGAGTCCGAACAGCCCCGTGGTTTTCCACGGATCTGAGGGCAATGAAACAATCGTTGAGACGGCTAGAGCGCCGGTGGCGGATGACCCATTCTGAAGCTGACCGGACACGGGTTAGAGCTCAATGTCGAGCCTACCAAGTGGCGGTAGCGACGGCGAAGAAGACTTTCTTCACCGCCTCTATTGCATCTGCAGAAAACAGCAGCAGGAGACTTTTTCAGGTGGTTCGCAATCTAGCGGAACCACCTGCTACATCGGGGCCCAGTACGGGCCACATGATCTCCTGCAATGATTTTGCAAAGTTTTTTGCAGATAAAGTCGCTCAGATTCGGGAAGAGGTAGATGCCACCGTGGGAGCAGGGCCGAGGCGAGAGAGTGCCAGAGTCCTGTCTAGTCAAATTGCGTGGGATCAGTTCAAATCTGTTACCTCTGAGGATGTGGACAGGCTGCTTGGATGAGTGAAACCAACCACCTGTCTCCTTGATCCTTGCCCATCCTGGCTCATAAAAGCTAGCCGGGAAGGGCTGGGCGATGGGCTTCGTGGAGTGGTGAATGCTTCCGTCCGTGAGGGAGCCTTCCCAGACCCGCTGAAAGGGGCAGTTATTAAACCGCTTCTTAAAAAACCATCTTTAGATGCGGCCACGACGGCCAACTATCGCCCAGTCTCAAATCTTCCATTCTTGGGCAAGGTGATTGAGCGAGTGGTTGCCGAACAACTCCAGGCACGCCTGGAAGAAGCGGACCATTTGGATCCCTTCCAGTCGGGATTCAGGCCTCATCATGGGACTGAAACTGCCTTGGTCGCACTGGTTGATGATCTCCGGCGGGCTAGGGACAAAGGTGAGAGCTGTTTCCTAGTTCTGCTGGATCTCTCAGCGGCATTTGATACCATCGACCATAACATCCTTCTGGACCGTCTTGAGGGGCTGGGAGCTGGGGGCACTGTCATACAGTGGTTCCGCTCCTTTCTCCTGGGCCGTGTTCAGAAAGTGGTGGTGGGGGATGAGTGTTCAGACCCCTGGGCTCTCACTTGTGGGGTGCCTCAGGGTTCTGTCCTCTCCCCCATGCTTTTCAACATCTATATGCAGCCGCTGGGAGAGATCATCAGGGGGTTTGGGCTGGGTGTTCATCAGTATGCGGATGATACCCAGCTCTACCTCTCTTTCAAATCAGAACCAGTGAAGGCGGTGAAGGTCCTGTGTGAGTGCCTGGAGGCGGTTGGAAGTTGGATGGCAGCTAACAGATTGAGGTTGAATCCTGACAAGACAGAAGTACTGTTCTTGGGGGACAGGAGGCGGGCAGGTGTGGAGGATTCCCTGGTCCTGAATGGGGTAACTGTGCCCCTGAAGGACCAGGTGCGCAGCCTGGGAGTCATTTTGGACTCGCAGCTGTCCATGGAGGCACAGGTTAAATCTGTGTCCAGGGCAGCTGTTTACCAGCTCCATCTGGTACGCAGGCTGAGACCTTATCTGCCTGCGGACTGTCTTGCCAGAGTGGTGCATGCTCTGGTTATCTCCCGCTTGGACTACTGCATTGCGCTCTATGTGGGGCTACCTTTGAAGGTGGCCCGGAAACTACAACTAATCTAGAACACGGCAGCTAGACTGGTGACTGGGAGCGGCCGCCGAGACCACATAACACCGGTCTTAAAAGACCTACATTGGCTCCCAATACGTTTCCGAGCACAATTCAAAGTGTTGGTGCTGACCTTTAAAGCCCTAAATGGCCTCGGCCCAGTATACCTAAAGGAGTGTCTCCACCCCCAACGTTCTGCCACTGAGATCCAGCGCCGAGGGCCTTCTGGCGGTTCCCTCACTGCGAGAAGCCAAGTTACAGGGAACCAGGCAGAGGGCCTTCTCGGTAGTGGCGCCCTCCCTGTGGAACGCCCTCCCACCAGATGTCAAAGAGAACAACAACTATCAGACTTTTAGAAGACATCTGAAGGCAGCCCTATTTAGGGAAGCTTTTAATGTTTGATGTATTAGAGGATTTTAATATTTTTTTGGAAGCCGCCCAGAGTGGCTGGGGAAGCCCAGCCAGATGGGCAGGGTACATAATAAATTATTATTATTATTATTATTATTATTATTATTATTATTATTATTATGGCCCAGAGGATTGACCAGAGTTGTTGAGCAACTTGGGGGGGGGGGGGATACAGAAAATCACTCACCTAACTGACAAAAATTAAGAATCACAAGCAACACACACCAAATTGCTGAAGCAGCAGCCAATCCAAAGCAGCTCTTGACAAATCCGCAAATAACCCACCCATTTGACAAAGCAGCAGCCAATCCAAAGCAGTCCTTGATACAGACACCATTCACCCACCCAATCGCTAAATCCTGCTCGTGGTTACAACCAATCACCCGTTCCCCCTCTGTACTATCCATGTACAAGACGAACCCCCCCCCCCCCATTTTTAACTTTATTTTAGAGTAAAAAAAAAACCCTTGTCTAATACACAGAAAAGTATGGTACTTCACCAGACTGGAGGAATATTACTGACTGTTGACATGACTCAAGTTTTCAGTGGACAAAAGATGAAGGCCCATTTTAAGGTTTCCATATAGCACACTTAAGAGGCAACACTTTTTTATTCATGTTAAATAACTCTGCTCTAATTGACAATAGTAATTTGAGTTCAAAATGCTGATATATATAACCCAGATGAATTATTCTTCTAAATATACTTATAGTTGCTATTTTCTAATTTTGGCAAAATTGTGACAAGTACAATGCATTCATAATATAATCAGTTATTTTGAAAAAGAGATTACTCCTTATGAAATAAATATTTCTGGGTACTCTTCTTTCTCTATCCTTTCGTTGTTGTCGCAGCGTCTGATTATAACACTATTGCAAAATGGAGGTTTGGGGTACAATTATGTTCCCTATGCTCTGAAATAAATCTTTGCATAAATGTTACGCAAAACCACATAAAACATGAGGGCAAAGAAAAATCATGCTAACGAACAAGCCAATTAACTAAATGGCAATGGGGGGAAAAAACAACAACCCCAAACTCATGTAAAGATATCATGTTGGTCTCTTCTGAAAAACACAGCATCTCATTTGTTCCATCTGGTGCCATCATACTACCACAACAGCCAGACCTACCCAAGCCGCACCCAAGACTTTTATTTGTACCACAAAGGTCATGCCATAAAAATGGTACAGCAAAGTTCCACAGAAATGCGTGGATATTGAAACACATGTTACAAATGGAAGATCAAGAATAAGAATCTTAGATTTTAAGCTTTATTTAAAGTGGCCCTTCAATGGCAATGGATGGATTTCTAAAGGATCTCAACATGTTATCTTGAATGCAGTCCAGGATCTGCTTTTGCAAGCGTGACAACTGATTCATATGCATTTTAGCATAGTGAGATTAGTTTCTTAGCAAATGGTGAGCAGTGAATCCACATCAAAGTAATAGTCTGTTTGCTTTCTCATGCACTTAAGTCATGGCTTACCTATTGCCCTGTAAACTTTACAAAATGAGTTGAGTAGTGGCATTTTTTCTAGTAAACCAGGTGGACTCTTTGTAGCATTCACAATTTCCTCATTTCCTCATCTCTCACCACACGTAATACTTCTATAGACTAGCTATTGGTATTATTTTAAAAGCATTATACCTGAATTGTGACGAAGTCCCCTGTATAAAGCATTTTCCACACAGTCCCCCTCCCCCAGTAGGAGTACTTTTAGTGTGACATTTTTTTAGAAATTTGCCCAATTACATTTTGCTTACATTTTATAATTCAATTCTCCTCTTCAAAGCGAACCTTTTGGTCTTTGAAGTTTTGCGTATCTTATTTTTTAAAAAGCTATAAAAGCAAAAACAAAGCAAAATGTGAAGGAGCTAGGACTGAATCATATTAGTAATGCAAACATCATTCCCAGCTTACATTACATATCACTGATAAACTGAACGAGACGGAACCAATCCGTCGTGGCATGTGGTTGCTATCACAGTCCTCCTGGTGCAGATTATTGGACACACATACTTTTTCTATTGGATGCAGAGGCAAGAGTCCAATATTACACACTAAATAACAAACTAAAAAAAGGAACAAGTGATTTGACCAATGTGTGGCAGGGCAAAGTCCCTTCTTCCTTTTGAAAGTTGATTGCAGAAGCTTCTTCTATAATAACTCACATAAACAGAAGAGTGTTTCATTTTTCAGTACCAACATGTAAACGGCCTGATTGTAACCCAATACTTCAGAAAGTAGGAGGAGTGAAAACTCAGTGCTAGTTCTCAAACAAATACATCTGGGCTGCATACTAATGCATCTGAACTGCAGAAATAGCCGATGTGGTGAGCAACTCCCATCAGCCCTGGCCGTTGCAGTCCAAAACATCTGGATGACACTATGATGCCTTCCCCTACTTTGTTGGCTCCAGGTTATACCCAAAATACTTATTGCAAGTGGTGAATAATTTTTGCCAATGCTTAGATCATTGTAGTGCATCCAATAGTCTCTCCATCATTGTGGAACTAAAGCTTCTAGATGCTATCATATATATCTAGTTGCACCATGGTCTCCTTCTGCATCCAGCAAAGCATGTACAGTGGTACTTTGATTCTCAAACTTAATCCATTCCAAAACCAAAGCATTCCAAAACCAAGGCGCACTTTCCCATTGAAAGTAATGCAAAATAGATCAATCCATTCCAGACTTCTAAAAACAACACCTAAAACAGCAATTTAACACGCATTTTACTAACAAGACCATTGATCCATAAAATGAAAGCAATAATCAATGTGCTGTACTATGAAATAAATAAGACAGTATTGTAGATGATAAAAATAAAATAAAAATTCTTACCTGCACTGATGACAGTCATTGTTTGGATGGGTGGCTTTTATTCATTTCCACAGTCACACAATCAATCAATCAGTAGCTGAACTGTGTCAGGTGTGCGTGCAGGAGCCAAGCCCTGTGACCAATAGGACTTTACAGGACTGGGGCCTTCCTAAGTTTGTTCTGAAGAGGCAAGGCGCGGCCTCACAGGTGAGGCCGATTGGTAACTCACAGCACCTGGTGGCAGGAGCTGGGAAGGGATATAAGGTCAGCATTTCCCTTTGGCTCTTTGCCACAGTAACACACTTCCTGCCTTGCTGTGTTTGGCTTCTTGCTTCCTGATCCTTGAACCTCAGCTTCTTGACTCCTTGCATCTTGATCCTCGGACCCCTGACTCCTTGCTTTCTGACCCTCAGACTCTTGGCTTCCTGACTCCTGGCTTCTGGACCCCGTTCCTGCTCCTGCCCCACCATCTTGCCCCTGCCAGGACTTTGATCACTCGTGAACCGGACCATAACAAACTGGGTACCACACAGTCACAAAAACAAATTAACCGAAAAAGCCTCAAAAACAAAAACGCAAAATAAATAGCAAAAACAAATGCGTCAAACTTAATCCGTTCCGGAAGTCCGTTTGACTTCCAAAATGTTTGAAAACCAAGGCACAGCTTCTGATTGGTGCAGGCACCCCGGAAATAATAGACAACAACCGCATCGGACATTCGGCTTCCAAAAAAGGTTCAAACACTGGTACACTTACCTCCAGGTTTTCTGCGTTTAAGAACCAAGGCATTTGAGTACCAAGGTACCACTGTATAACTCACCATGAAATCCTAATGAAATCTTAGTTCAGGGCCTCTTATCTACACTAAGGTAAAAGTGGCAGATTGGAGGATACAGTGTTCCAGGTTCAGTGCTGTGCAAGGTATATTATTTTCTATGCCAGTCCCAAAGTAGCTCATATGCATTATTCCTCAGTGAATCAAGAGTCTGAGGTCTCACTTTGTCATATGTTCCCAATACAGTTATTTGCCTGAAATTTTGATTCACTATATACTGAGGAAATAGTCTGGCTCCACAGAAGCCAATGATCTCAAAGGAGACAGATCTTATATTGTGTTTGCAACAGACATGCAGTTCTTAAACTCATATGTGCATAAATCCACTCTACATGTTACTCTTGCCACAAGTAATATCGCCAAAAATGTTATCCCTGTGTCAAGGCCTCCCTCTCCTGGTCTGAATTGTGGAGGCCAGTATTATACACTGAATAAGCTTTTTTAGGGAGAACAGATATCACACAGTGAGTATGCTGATTCCCATCATTAGTGGCCAAAGGTGTGGAATGGGGACAGGGATATACATTACATTGTGCCTGCAAGCCATATAGCAAGAGGTTGTAAATGTTTCAGTGGGAAAAGGAAAACTCACCATGGCCCCATGGCAAGAGTAGCATGTACATCAGCTCAAAGTCCAGGCTTTAGAATAAAGAAATACGGTAATATAAACATAGTTCTAACCATCTGGTTATATATGTTCTAACTTTCACATTCTCCATGGGCAATTCAAAACATATCCATTTGTTTTTCATTCATAATACTTGGTATTCCCCTAAGAGCCAACAAGAGCAGAGAAGCCTTATGAAATATATGGGAAAAGATGCCAAAAATTGAGTGCCGGGTGGAAATATATGGGAAATGTAATGCTGACAAAGCTCTGTTGATCGTAAGTTCTTTCCTTTTCTTTTCAGAAGCTATGGGTGGTCCTCTTTTTTCAAAAGGAGTTTAGCCACAGTGTGGCTTAAGTGGCAAATATAAAATCAAATATCTACCATTAGGTGTGAAAGGGCTGAGACACTCCCAGTGCCATTGGCCCTTTGCAGAATTTGCAGTTCAAGCAAGATTTCTCATCTCACACCTCCTTTGTTCGGCCTCATCACCTTCCTTGAAACAGCCTTGGCATTAAGGAAAACGATTCCCTGCTTACAATAAGTGTTTTAGGCATATCTGAACCACCTCACAAAGTGTGCAGTCCGGATATATCACTTCAGGAACTCACACTGAGTCTGCTGCACTTTCTCAACCAAGGCCTGCTGAGGTAGGAAGTGGGGATTACAACCAAGCATCAACATGTATGCAACAGAAAATAATGGTGCAATAAGACCACCGCCACCAAATTTCTCTATCAAATCCTATGAATATCAGGCATGTCAGCATACAGTCAGTTTGTTAATTATTCAAATTAGAGTGTGAGTGTGTGTGTGTGTGTGTGTGTGTGTGTGTATGACTGAGAAGCAGTTTTGAGGGTAAAGGGATGAACAGGAGTTTTAGTGAAGAAAGCAATTGTCCCCATCCAGACATTGCTACAGAAGCAGACATCCCAAAATATACATGAAGCTCTTCAGCCTTCCAGAACTTCCTCACCTGTTTCCGTGGTTGTTGTAGCCCTCCTTCATTTGTGTGAGCTGAACTATACTAATCCATTGATAGAAGTTATTTTGTATATACAGCAGCTGTTTATGCACCAAATGGGTGCACACAGATGCCTGGTTTCGTCAACTGTGAATAGTCACAGAAAAGGGAGGTCTGCTGGGCACTGCTGTGAACAAAGGGTTAAACCAGAGAGTATTAAAAATGTGTGTGTTAATTTTTTCCCCTTCACTTTCAAAGTACCGTAAGTGTCCTGGGACAGAAGCTACCATTGGTTCCAGTGGGCACTTCCATCTTGAGGGAAATAGTAGTTGTGATGTGTGATCTGCACAGGAGGGAGTGGAGGAAAAAAACTCATATTTGCATGCCACAGGCATCATATTGAATGGGATCCCCCTGGGTTTTGGTTTTTTAAGTAAAAAGCAAGATACATTTAACATACTGCATAGATTGGCCCACAGAGTCACAGAGGAAAGACTTGTTGGGTTGAAATAACGACAGACAGGTAGCGAGTGTCATCTGGGAGGCATCTCTCGAGCAAGTCTCGAGGAGCCTCTTTTATTGAATATTACAGCATTGCCACATATGTGCTTATTGCTGATTGGTTAACACAAATGCAAAGCAAAAGGTTGCATTAATCACTGATAGATTAAAGCCTAGGAAAGGGAGCACAGAACTAGACAGGCATGAAAACCTCCTAATTAAAATATAACTAATGATTCATAATGCAAGACTTAAACAATTACGTTCCAATAGATGTGGTCAACTATGCATTAAGAACAGGGTCAAAGTATAATGTTTTCCTGGACTCAATGTGAACTGAACATTCTGAGGTGATGAGGGAATGTCTTAGTATTAGAACGATTTGTGCAGAACGATTTATGCAGCATGTTCAGAGACGAAACTTAGAAGCAAGACTTTCCCAAACATGTCACAGTCATGTGCAGAAACAGAGCTTTCCTACAAAGACTAAAATTGATGTTGCTTCCAGATAGCTTGTTCATTGAACATTTATCATTTTTTGCTTGTGGGGAAGTTGCAGCAAACAAATGTTGTCCCACACTTTCTAGTTCATCTTCCCTTATTGCAAAAGTCTGTTTGGGAGGGGGGAAGCAAGTTTGTTGTGCAAGAACTCCAAATCAGCTTTAATTAATTGCCCAACCTGAATTTGCCAGTATAAGTGAATGCCACCTAAAAATGGCAGAAATTTGGAGGTGCCCTTAGGTAGCAACACATAGGAAGTGACTCAGCATAACAGCAAAACAATGAGGCAGGGGCGGTACTTCCAGATATCCTTTTTTTTGCACATGTGTGATGATTTGTGCTCATGATGCTACTGGGAGTGTCATACACAATCCTGCTTTATATACTATATACTGTACAGTGGTACCTCGGGTTAAGTACTTAATTCGTTCCGGAGGTCCGTACTTAACCTGAAACTGTTCTTAACCTGAAGCACCACTTTAGCTAATGGGGCCTCCTGCTGCTGCCGCGCCGCCGGAGCACGATTTCTGTTCTCATCCTGAAGCAAAGTTCTTAACCTGAAGCACTATTTCTGGGTTAGCGGAGTCTGTAACCTGAAGCGTATGTAACCCGAGGTACCACTGTACTGTATACTGCCTCATTTCCTTTTTTTTTAAATAATATTTATTGAAATTTCAAAGAATAACAAAAATAAAAGAAAATAAAACAAAAATACAAAATACAGAAAAATACAGAAAAATAGGAACAATTAAAAACAAGTCAATTTTTCCATATCTTATCTTTCATTTGCTTGTTTCCTTGACCTCCTCACACCTCCCTTTTTTGTGTTCTAGTTCAATTAGTTAATTCAGCAAATTCTTTCCATCTTTGTTTTTATCTTAATAATTTATCTTAGTATATTGTAACTTTACATTCTCACCTGTGAACAATCCATTTTTACATACTCCTTTATAACATTACTGCTAAAACCACATAACTTCATTCCAACCAGTACATATCCTGTAATTCCCTGCTGAAATTTTGTAACTTTGTATTTTGCAAATGTTCTGATTTGTTTTTGTGCTGCTTTTGTTTCGCTACAGTCCCTCTGGACAGCAATACTGCCATAGCATTGGGGAAGCATCACAGAAGAAACTAAAGCAGAATAAATCCAGCACCAATGCACTGGCATCTTATCAACAGCATGTTGTGAAATACACCCACAATAAAACATCAGTATAGAGGGGCCCAGAGAGTGCAGGAGGGACACAGGAGAAGAGGTTAAGCAAACATTTTTAGATTAAAAGTAAAAACATACTTGATTTTTAAAAACATACTTGCATTTTTCTGTGTATAAGACGCCCCCATGTATAAGACGCCCCCTAATTTTTGGGACTCCAAATTAAGAAAACACCCCTCAGGACTGCCCATGTATAAGATGAGCCCCAATTTTAAACCTAATGTTTAAAATAATGCTATCTAGTGCTAGCAAGGACCTTGGGCGATCAGTCAGCATTGGAAACACCTGCTGCCCAAGCTAGGTGTGCCCCACCTAGGTGTGCACACACACACATATATATACACACATGTGTGTGTGTGTGTACATACATATACATTTGCAAGAAGCTTTGTATTTTCCAGAGTCTTTTAAAAAATTATGTTTCATTGCGTAGCTATTGTATGCCCAATGGACCTGTTAGTGATGAAACCAGTGCAATAAAGAACCACAATGTGGACTACAGCTCTTATCAACCCCAGCCAACATGGTCAATGAAGGCTGCTGTGTGGATTAAAAAAAACCCCACATCTGTTTTGTTCTACACTTCTTCTGAAATCACGAGTTTCAAGTTGTTTGGAAGAACTTGTTGTTAAGCAAAAGTTGCCAGTCTTGTGGGTTTCCTGTGGAACTGGAATAGGCTTTTTTTGCAACAGCTGTGGTAAATTTTTGCGAGCCATGGATGACCATTTTGAGCTGTTCTTGACGTTTACCAAAAGAAATAAAATTTAAAAATTGGCTGTCTCAAAGGGCAGCGGTTTCTGTTGAGCAAAGACCCAGAAATGGAGAGATGATACACTACATTTTTAGATTAAATGAGGACACCAACTTTATTAATTATTAACAGAACATGAAATAAGCTAAACTTTCATCTTAATTTGTATTAGTTCCTTCCCTGCCATTTCTGGCAGTATCTAATCACAGAATCATAGAATCCTCGTGGGATGAGCTGAGGATAGGGACCCTTCGCCCTCCTCATTTCCATATCTGGGTAATTCTGCCGTAGAACAACATCCAGTTCTCCTAGCTTTCTGCAGCCCACACATCAGAAACTTGCTGAGGAAAGCCAGGCTGAGCCACATCCACCTCTCCAACTAAGAAGCCTTGGAAAAGTGAAATGGCCCAATGAAGATTTTGGTATAATTCTGAGAAGCCGGCTTAGGGGAAATTCCTCCATCCTCAATTGGTGATACCTTGCTCGCCAATCATTTGTTTAGTCGTGTCCGACTCTTCATGACCCCATGGACCAGAGCACGCCAGGCACTCCTGTCTTCCACTGCCTCCCGCAGTTCGGTCAAACTCATGCTGGTAGCTTCGAGAACACTGTCCAACCATCTCGTCCTCTGTCGTCCCCTTCTTCTTGTGCCCTCAATCGTTCCCAACATCAGGGTCTTTTCCAGGGAGTCTTCTCTTCTCATGAGGTGGCCAAAGTATTGGAGCCTCAGCTTCACGATCTGTCCTTCCAGTGAGCACTCAGGGCTGGTTTCCTTAAGAATGGATACGTTTGATCTTCTTGCAGTCCATGGGACTCTCAAGAGTCTCCTCCAGCTTTGATCTTCTTGCAGTCTTGCAGCCCTCCAGCACCATAATTCAAAAGCATCAATTCTTCAGCCTTCTTTATGGTCCAGCTCTCACTTCCATACATCACTACTGGGAAAACCATAGCTTTAACTATATGGACCTTTGTCGGCAAGGTGATGTCTCTGCTTTTTAAGATGCTGTCTAGGTTTGTCATTGCTTTTCTCCCAAGAAGCAGGCGTCTTTTAATTTTGTGGCTGCTGTCACCATCTGCAGTAATCATGGAGCTCAAGAAAGTAAAATCTCTCACTGCCTCCATTTCTTCCCCTTAATTTGCTCTGATGCTGCAAGCTGTCACCTATTTAAAGGACCTTACAACCAGATTGATATGCAACCAAACCCAGCTCCAAACGTTACATTGCAGAATAGGCAAACAAAGTTAGCTATTTTGCACCTGATCCAGTAGGCATCTGGCTAACTTACCTTGTAATAACGGGAACTGATGCAGCGAATGGCTGATCCAGTCATAACTTGCAAGGTTAAGAAGGCTGCAATCCTAGTTCAAAATGGCTACCTAAAGATCCAATAGCTAATAAAAATAGATAAAATGTAATTAAATCAGCTGCTCCAAAGCCATTCTCTTCCTGTGAAGCAGAGAGAGGGTTAAGAATTACATTTGCAAATGGAAATGTCACTGGTTGTGAGGAATGAGTGCAAAACAATCCAATTGTGGACAAATTGCTACAAAAGAGGGAGGAGTGGTGATTTACGCATAGCCTGCAGGGCAAGTTGAAAAGAAGAAAGACTTTCCATCGGTCTTTGGTGAAAAGTTCCACAAGGAGGGACATACCAATGATCGTGGTGATGGAAGAAAATTACAGACCAGTAATTGCTGGTGTCTTGGGGTGGAACACTGCTTAATTCAGAGCTAAAGACAGGATTTCAAGCCCCCAATATGATCCCACTGTTACACTTGGCCATAATGAGACCTGCTTCTTCAGAATATAATGAGGGGTTTTGCGGGGGGGGAGCTGGGACACATCCGACAACCTTAGCAAACAAGGGAAATGTTAACATCCAACATGAAACAACCTTCCAACATAAAATGAAAGAAAATGTGTATTGTAGGGAGTCAGGAATCCCACTAGTGATAATTTAGGCAATTTTAAGTTATTTTCAGGTACCTGTGGTTATTAAATTTAATTTCCTTTGGCAATCATGTCTAGCTCCCTCAATAAAAGCTTCTGAAAAAGACTCCTGTGTCAAAGTGTTTTGATATTTTAGTGAGGAGTCAATAGTTCTTTTGGCTCCACTAAAGCAGCATTTCGGGATTATCCTACTGGGAATTCCACAGTGTTACATATATTCCTGTATCACATGACCAATATATTCACAAGAAATGTATGAATACACCTTTGAAAAGTGCAACAGCATAACAGCGAATTAGTGGGTTCTTGCACTCAATTCCCTTTGAATGCAATGCCATCCTTAACCTAATATTGAGGAGAAATGATGTCATGGTCCTTTCAGGTTACCTTCTTAGCATAAGTACAAGTTTTAAGATGAGGACATTTAAGGTATTAGTTAATGTACGGAAGTCACCACAACATGGCTTTTGTGTATGGAGGGGCTGCCCATTTGAAAACTATGCTTATGACAGAATGAAGTATTCACGCTGTTATTTAAATGAACATCAAAACGCAAGAGAAGCAGGCCAAAGGCCCATCTACTCTCTTTTCCAACCAGATGCCTGTGGGAAGCCCAGAAGCAGAACATGAAGGCAATAGCATGACTATTTGGAGGCATGAAATATTCTCCCATTATCTTCACACCATATCAAAGAGTAATCTGGAATGCAGGGATAGAAGGACATACCAATTTCCAGTTCTCTCCGTTTCTCAAATTTAGAATCTTAAATTTCTAGCTTTGATTCCTGCACCACTGGAGTCCATTTGTTGGAACAGGGGGAACTGCAAGCTGCTCAGATGGGGTCACCTCAGTATTCCTATGCTCTTGAGGAGTAGGTGATATGAGACAACCCATTCTGCATCACTGCTTGCAATAGAGATAAGACGCCTTCCCTCATTCTGGGGAACCTGTTGCTGAAGGTGTCTGTGTTTGGCTCCAGACAACCTGCTGTCTTACTAACCATAACCTGCCTTTCTGTTCCAAGTACTTGAGCACCTGAGAGGCAGAAAGGCAACTGCATCACTCTAAATAGTTTCACTAAAACTGTAAAACTATGGGTGCTTCCAGAAGACTTCATCCCGATTTGGTTGGGAACGATTAGACCATCTTGGCTTTTTAATGGGCATTCATTCTGATGTGTTTGTGAGGAGGTTGGATGCAGTTGTGACAAAACAAATGTGATCCCACACTCTCCAGTGCATTTTCCTAACACTTTCCTCATTGCAAAAATCTGAACTTTGGGGGAAGAGGAATTGTTGTGCAAGACTTCCCAGTCGATTACAGCTGTGTTTTCTGAATTTGCCAGTGTGTGAATGAATCCTACCCCAAAATAATGGAAGTCTTGAAGTGCCCTTGTGCTTCCCTGCTTTTGTTTGTTTTTTACAAATTGTGAAGATGAATACGAGGCCTAATCACAAATGTTGAACAGGAAGTTGCATTTTGGAGGCTGGTTGCCATTGCCCTGTTTATGTGAGCCAACAGGGCAGAGTAAAAGTAAAGTAGGGTGTTAGGATTGGTGTGGCAGGCCATGCCCCAGTCTCCAGGCACCCGTCGGTTATTCTGTGCAACTTGTACCCAAGTAGCTTCTTTGCAGTAGAGCTGAGGAACACATGGAGGAGGTTTGCAGTCTCATAAACTGGGCTCGAATCTTTCTTTTGTACACACCTAACCAAGTGAAGTAACAGATACTCCTATTCTTCCCAAACTAGTGACTGCCAAATCTTTTTCCCACTTACCTTTCTATTCCCCATGACTGTATTTTGGGTCTATCTGTTAGCAATTAGTAACCAGCCATTTAGTACCTGAAGAGTTGGTCAAAGTCCACATTAAATACATAACAGTAAGGTTCGATTAAGCCAGATTGTATGTTCTGCGAATGAATCAAGTGAGTCGTCTTCTGAAGGAGCTGAAGACACACTGCAGGAATCCTTTTACATAATCATTTAAACATATGTGCAGAGGGAAGGGGGAAAATAATAACAACATTGTGCTCAAAATCTTCTGCAAGGAATTTCTGCTCAGCTAGTAAAACATTTACAGCAATGACCACATTTATCTATGGATTCAAAAATCTAAATGGACATAGCAATTCATTATGGTATATGGTTGAATTAATAATAATATTATTCAGTCCCTTGTAAAGATCTATTATTTTTCTTTCCAGCAACAACAGCCCCTTCCAACAACTTTCTTGTCTGGTTAGGTTTGTTTCTGTTGCTTTAATAACTGATATGTGAATGCCTGGTCTATGGGAAGAAATTGGTGGGGTGGATTATGATTATGATTTATTAAATTTGTATTAAATGTCTGCATAGAAATAATGTGAACAAGTTTTCTCTGTAATTATATTTCCATATTAGAAAAGGCTAAGCCTGTTGAATTTCTGTCTGCCACACAGCTCTTAAAGGCACAATAACCATGTGTTTCTCCAATGTTAGCCCTAAGCCAAAGCCTAGGCTGCGATCCTGTACCCTCTATCCTTGACTAATTTCACAGAAATATCTTACAAGGGCACCTGCACATTTTGTCCATAACTTTCTTTCTAGGAGGGCTACAGACTTACTTTAAAAATAAGTGTTATGTACTGAAGTTTTCACCCTGGGCCAGCAGGGGGATACTGTAGATAGTTCAGGTCCACATATGCAAATAAGGGATCGAAAGTGACGTTCAGTGATTGGATAGTTACAGAAAATAGTTACTGTTGCGTTCTAGTGGAGCTCTATATAAGCAGGCTGGCTGAACCCTTCAGTTCAGTTCTGTTCTGGCCTGTGAATAAACAAGAGCTGTTTGAAGAATCGCTGTGTCGTCTGATATGTTCACCCACAACTTAACAAGAAGAAGTCCCATGTCTGGGCCCGCTGTCTGGGGACACAAATGAAAAAGTTAACATACATCACAGCACATCAGCACCTGTGGCACTATAATGCCACGGGGATTAGAAATCATCCAAAAAGGACAACATTAGTGTGTGTTTTTATGATGAAATTTGTAAGGATCAATTTTGTAGCTCTAATGATACTTTGCCCCTATGCAAGGGATAGAGTTGGGTCCAGTTTTACAGAAGGAGGAGATGCTGGAACTAGATTCTGTGTACCATGAATCAATGCAGCAGAGCATCCAGCCGAATTAACAATTTGTTACCATCATAGCAGTGTAACAACAATTCCTATCATGGAAATCTGAAGGGCTCACCAGAGACTACACTCACTTGCATGATGACTTGTGATTCTAGTTATGTGATGCTGCTCCTAGTGTTCTAAGGAGCTTTTGGGTTTTAACGTGGCAAGATCCTTAGTACTAATATATCGATTAAATGATATCCAGATGAAAGCTTGCCACCTGATATGACTTCTCCCAAGCTGGACAACCGTAAAGCAAATATTTTGCAGCAATAAAAAGAGGGACAGAGATCTGGAAGCATGTCAAAAGGGACTTGATTGGAACATTAATAAAAAGAAGTGGTTGCACTGAGGGTAAGGTTAAACTTGCACAGAATTCCAAGGATCTGAATGTTTGCAAAGTGCAGAGATGATGGGAGGCTGCTAATTTAAATTACGTTTTGTCAAAAAAAAAACCACCCAAATAAATGAGTTTTGCTTTACATTGTCACATAACTTGAAATATTCAGCCCATTGCCCCATTGAGATTAATTAAAACAGCAGCCTTGCTTATTGCATTGCTAATGGGTGACTTAAATGTTTTATGCAGAAAAACTTGGGATGATTAAGCTAATATTTGCTTAAAGCTATGGGTTAATGAATGAGAACTTCTTGCTAAACTACACCACTCCCACATGTATGTGTGGACTTGAGATTATATATGGATTTTCAGCAGACAAGGATTACATTCATTGTCAGTATTTTTCACGTTTCAAGAGGTGGTTTGCTAGTAGTAGTAGTAGTATTAGTAGTAGTAGTATACCGCCCTATACCTGTAGGTCTCAGGGTGCTTCACAAAGTTACAATATAAAAACACAAAATACATAATAAAAACAATAAAAACAATTAACAATACTAATTAGAAAAACTAATAAAAAGTAGACTCCTCAACAAAAGCCGCTAAACAATCCCCCAGCCCCAAAATACAAAAATCCAAATTACCATATAAGATTTAAAAACAATTTAAAGCAACCTCACCTGCCAAATAAAACAACACCCACCTAAGTTAACCCCCCATTAAAACAATCATTTTAGCACAAGGGGGCTGGCCCATGCCCTCACTCTACCCCCGAAGTGTTCCCCCCACACACACACCTCCAATGTCTCTGAGTCCACTGACTCCACCTTCATGTGGAGTCGAGTATGGATTTCATGCTCTTTATTCAGCTCATTGTAGTGAGGAATGAAAGTTCTCCCAAAATATCTGCTTTATATACATTATTTACACAATGAGTCGCACGTGATTGGCTAATTCTGGGATTCTCCTGTAGGCCAATCAGGTTGCGGATTCATTTCCACCTGGAGCTGGATTGGGTGGCTCCTGTGGACCAATCATACTGCTGCATTGTTCTAGGACCAATCAGACTGCTGCATTCTGGACCCTATTGTTCTAGGACCAATCAGACTGCTGCTTTTTGGATCCTATTCAACTTAGTACATAACAAGGTGTTTGTAGGCATGTTTGCCAGAACAGTCTATCAAGTTCCTTGTGACCAGGAACTCTGGGGAGCCAGGGCTGCCAATCACATAGGAACATAGGAAGCCGCCTTATATTGAGTCAGTATTGCCTACACTGACTGGAAGTGGCTCTCCAGGGTTTTAGGCATGGGACATTACCAGTCCTACCTGGTGATGCCAGGGATTAAACCTGGGACCTGATCTTCCAGGACCTAGTCTGATACTCTAACCACTACACCACATTTGCTTTCATACACATTTGCATGTTGTGTGCATCTGATTCCAAACGAGAAAATTCTGTAGTGCCAGTTATAGGTAGAATGCAAGCATTCTGCATCCTGCGCTCATCTTTCTTTCCCACACTCTGTGTGTCCTACAAGCTCGTTAATCCTTTTATAGACAGCACTGATGTAAATGGGAAAACGACCTACATCCCTTCAAACAGAAAAGTACTCTTCGTCAAGTCTCATAACTTAGAATATTGCAGCAACACCTTGTCTCAGCACAAAGCAACAGTCAAAAAAATTATTTCCCGCAGCTGGTGGTCCCCAAATGCCAAAGGTGAACAATGCAATGTACAGCCTTTGTGGGCTCTTCAACAGTCTTCAGACTCAGATTTCAAAACATATGGGGCTAATTTCAAAGCTGTGGTCAATCCCTAAATCAATAAGAAAAGAATGAATCATTTTAAATGATGCCTTTAAGCAGACTACCCCCAGGTTCTGTTGCTGAGGTAAGAGGAAGACTCATGGTGGGCCAATAAAACCTGAAAGTAACATTCCTTTAGGTCAAATGGGCTCTCCTTCTGGTTAAGTTGACGTCTTTCTCTAGGTGCAGTCAAAAGCCTTTTAAAAAGGCCTAAAACCCACTGGGTTTTTATTAAGGATAGCCTATCGACAAGGAAATTATTCTCCATTTTTGTAGAAATTTTGGGCCTTCAGCTGTTATGGAACTACAACTCCCATCATCTCTGACTAGAGATCCTGGCTGGAGCTGATGGGAGTTGGAGTTCAACATCTGCAGTGCCACAGGTTACCTGCCCCACCTGTAGGAGCATTTCTGTATGACAAGATATACATTTTTGTGTATCTTGTTCAAGGCTTTGTCTCCACTGGGGCTGTGTACAGTACTATACCCTTGAAGCACATTTGAAGCACATTTCCTCTCTCCCTCAAAGAATTCTAGTTGTTATAGTTTGTCAAGGATTGCTGGGAACTGTAACTCTGTAAGGAGTTGAATTCTTGTAGCAGGGAACTGTGTTTCAATGTGCTTTATAAAGCCTAACACTATGAAGATGTAAGGAGCATAAATATATGCTTTTGTTATTCTGAATCAGAGCCCTGTGTCCGACATGGAATGCTATTGTGAAATGTTGGTATGCCACACGCTGTTTCGTTTTGTTTTTTAATTGGAAGCTTATTTTTAAAGCAGATCCCAATATTTCCACTGCATCTTTCAATATTAAATTCATTACTTTAAATGTTAAACTCATTACACCTTTAAATGTTAAACTCATTGTTGTCATTGACAAAAACAAACCCAGCTCTCCATCTGCATGTGGTCTATTTGGAACCATTTCAGGATAAAGAGGATGATAATTTGGATATAATCCATTCTATCTTCTTTCAACCCTGGTATCATCCTTTCGCTCTTGGGTCACAATACAAATAGAGGCACAATAACAAGGAGAAATGTACAAAAGAAACATTTGTACGTGCATGTCAAGCCACCCTTTGAACGTGGAAAATGTTGTGGTACCAGTGCCAACCTGAATAACTACCCTGAAAGAAAAAAAAATAAAGTAGCAGCAGCAAATAAAAACCAAAAGAAGACCCAGAAGTTGGAAATCTTTTCCAGAAGAAAATGAATTCAGCCTGCAACATGCAAAGTTGTGCAAGACATTTGATTTTTGATTTGATTTTTTTTAAGGAGCATAGTTATGGGAAGTAATTTGGTATGGGGTTGCAAATAATGTCTGATAAAGGTAAAGGGTAAAGGGACCCCTGACCATTAGGTCCAGTCGTGACCGACTCTGGGGTTGCGGCGCTCATCTCGTTTTACTGGCCGAGGGAGCCGGTGTATAGCTTCCGGGTCATGTGGCCAGAATGACTAAGCCGCTTCTGGCAAACCAGAGCAGCGCACGGAAACGCCATTTACCTTCCCGTCGGAGCGGTACCTATTTATCTACTTGCACTTTGATGTGCTTTCGAACTGCTAGGTTGGCAGGAGCAGAGACCGAGCAACGGGAGCTCACCCTGTCACGGGGATTTGAACCGCCAACCTTCTGATCGGCAAGTCCTAGGCTCTGTCGTTTAACCCACAGATAGGAGTATACAAAAATGGGGACAGTTAATAGAATCACAGAATCATAGAATTGTAGAGCTGGAAGGGACCCTAAGGATTCTGTAGCCCAACCACCTGCAGTGTAGGAATAGGCAGTTTTCTCTTTTGGGGATTGAGCCTGCATCCTTGGTGTTATCAGCACCATACACTAACCAACTGAACTATAATAATCCAGGATGGTTTAGCCACAGTTGTGGGTTGCGGTATAATTGCATAACTTAATTCTATGTAATTGCACAAACCAGCCAAACTTCTCCCCATGGTAATTATAATGAAGTAAGGAAAGTCTAAAGATGATGAGAATTCCACTGACTGAGGGCATAGCTCATTGGTGGTAGACTAAATGGCTTTGTGAGCAGAAGTTCAATCCTTGGCATCTCCAGTTACATGGTCAGGTAGCAGGTGATGGAAGAGACCTCTGCCTGGGATCCGGGTAATACCAGCAAGAGTACACAATACTGGGATTGACAGAGAAATAATCTGACCAAGTATAAAGCAGCTTCCTTTGTGGATATAATCCAGATGTGCGCGATCATTGGTAGAAATTTAAAAAGGGGAACTGCAGTGGCGTAGCGTGGGGGGGCCGGCCGCACCGGGTGCAACATCTGGGGGTTAGGGTTAGGGGGCGCAAATCCACAGGTTAGTGGGCGCAAATTACTTGCCTTGCCCCGGGTGATGACAACCCACGCTACGCCACTGGGGAACTGTATTCAGGAGCAAACAATCAGATGGTTGTTTTCAGCACAGAACCAAATGCTGTGAACTAGCGCTGCCCACCAACTACAGGAAAGCTAAATTACAGCACAGACATACCCCAAGTGGCACTAATTGCAAACATGTTTCTAAATAGCTCAGTAGTGCTTTTGCCAATAGCTAAGCCATTTCCTTTTGTTACACTTGTTCCTCTAATATTAAATATTTTCATGGAGTAAAGGGATTCCATGTCTTGATAACAAGCTACAAGCACGATATCCAGAACTAATCTCCATATAAAACCCTAAATAAATAACAATTTCCAAAAGAGAAGACTATGTAGACTAAAAACGTTGTGCAGTAAGTTTAAAGGACAAGTTAAAGCAAGAAATCAGCACAGAAAGAGTTATATCTCCTTGTGATTTGTGCATGATTGAAATGCGAGTTAACGTTAAGCATCTGTTGTCCTAGAGATTTCTGAGCATTATTCTATCTTCAGTGATGGTGAGGCATTCTTAGTATCAGGAAAAGTATAGAGTTGAGCCAGTGGGAAGGATTGCTGACTCTGTTTTCTATAAACAATAGGGGGAACATGAATTGCTGCAGGCTCTGGTTTCTCTTCTGTCCTTTCATGCTATTCTACAGCTTTTCTCAAATAAATACACTGCCCGCTGCAGAAGAACAGCCAGTTGGCAGTGCTATTTTGAAACCTATCCACCGACTACCTTGTAATCATTTCATTCCAGCTGGAAAGATGGCTATTTCCTTTGGCTACTTCTGAAACGTGACCACTCATACAGCCCTTTAGGGCTCGTCTTGGAAGGCTCGAGCTGTGTCCCACTCTCTGAGGTTCTCCTAGGAGGAGCAGCCCATAATTTGTTGAGCTAACTGGACCCCAGCAGGAGTTCGGAGCGGTACTGCCAGCTGAAAGCTAATTAGGGGTAGCTGAGACTGGCAAAGGACTTGACCCAAAGCCAGCACAGAGAGCTCTCGCAAAATAAAAGAATCCGAAATGAAGTAGACTGACTTGGTGATCCCCCAGTCTACAAACTGTTACGAAAAAGGAGCAATGCTGCTGAGTGCTCCAGATGGCTGGAAAGCCAAACAGGATGTTTATGTTATGGGACTGTACCGTGGGAACCAGGGACAGTCTATTATGTGCTCTGAGCACCGGATGTTAGCTCAGAGTGTCACATGACCCTGTACTGGAAGTACATGGGTGGAGTTTTTCTCTCTCTGCTGCTGGGTATCAGAGAGTGCAGACATGTTGTTCTCTGCACTGAGGAAAGACAGAAATAAAGGCATGTAAATACATTTCTGTCTGTCTCTTTCCCCTCCCTGGGGATGGCAGGGAGTGAGGGAGGAGGAGTGGCTGTGTTCTTCTTTCACGTTTGAAGAAGGATCGGCCGATAAAGACCTCGCCTTGTCTTGCCGGGAGTCGTTGACGGGGGGGTCAACATGGAATCAAGCCGGGCACCTGGAGAGTGGCCAAATTCCTCTGAAGACAAGGCTTGATTCAACAAAAGCTCAAGAGGAGCTTTTGGGTTTTAACTAGCTCGAGAGTGGGGAGCTGAGGCTTGAGTTCAGCATGGATGCCAAGAAGGGGGGAGTGCCCCTGAGTGCCGTGGTTCAGGATGAACACAGCCGGCATGCTGCACTGGAAGTAAAGGACAGGGGGAGGGAGGAACGGAGTTCTAATTCCCCCACCGATGTTGCTACTGGAGAGGATGCTGTAGCTTTGAACGTTGTCCGATGCTACAATTGTGGACAGGCTGGGCATCTTCAGCGGAACTGTAAGAAGCCACGTCAGCCAAAAGGAGCGAAGGGCCGCTCAGCAAAGCCTGAGGCGTCAGGCAAAGGTCATACCAAGTCTATGGTGGAACCTGCAAGGGCTCTGATGGCGAAAGGAACCACGCCAGATGTTGGGAACTCGTTTGTAATTGACACTGGATGTAATTTTCATATGTCCCCGCACAGAGGACTCTTTTCGACGTTTAAGAAGCAAAGCTTCGCTGTGGAACAAGCCAACGGTCAGAAGCTGGAGGCGACTGGGGTTGGATCTGTGTATCTTAAGAGTCTGAACTTGACAATACACAATGTTTACTTGGTTCCTGAATTGAAGTTCAATCTGCTGAGTGTTTCGCAGATTGCAAAGAAAGGACTGAAACT